>NC_143013.1:312291144-312595773 GCF_055824585.1 Amblyomma mixtum | reverse complement strand
GCACATTGGACCTCACCCAGGCGTATCAGCAGCTGAAGGTGAGCGAGTCAACTGCTGAATTATTGGCAATTAACACACTGAAAGGCTTGTACAAAGTCAAGCGACTGCCTTTTGGCGTAGCTGCAGCCCCGGCCATATTTCAAAAATTCATGGAGACAGTGCTTCAGGGCATCCCAGGAGTTTGTGTCTACCTTGACGATGTCATCATCAGTGGCACTTCCACTGAAGAGCATGCAGTGCGCCTAGAGCTCGTTCTCGAAAGGCTAGCAAACGCTAATTTGTGCATAAGCAAATCGAAGTGCTGTTTTGCGGTGCCAGAGGTGCAATTTCTGGGACACCGAATTGATGCGGAAGGCATTCACCCTACCGAGGACAAAGTGCGAGCGATCACAGAAGCACGAGCTCCAACAAACAAGCAGGAGCTACAGGCTTTTCTCGGACTCTTGACGTTCTACGACCGGTTCTTGGAACAAAGAGCTACCGTGGCCAACGACTTATACCAACTCCTTCGGAAAGATGTGACATGGACATGGTCGCCACGCCATCAGCAGTCATTCGATGCCCTAAAAGACCTGATTCGAAGATGTACAGTCCTCCGCCACTACGACGAAAGGAAGCCTCTGCTTTTGGCTTGCGACGCATCACCGTACGGAGTCGGCGCGGTTCTATCGCAAACTGACGAGCAAGGAAGGGAAGCTCCCATCGCCTTCGCCTCGCGTACGTTGTCGCAAGCAGAACGCAACTACGCGCAACTTGACAAAGAAGGGCTAGCCATCGTCTACGCGGCGACACATTTTCACCAGTACATTGCCGGCCGGAAGGTGACCTTTATAACCGATCACCGACCGCTATTGGGCATTCTGGGACCACAAAGGCCTATGCCACCAACTTTGTCTCCGCGAATGACACGTTGGTGCATCAAACTCTCAGCGTACGACTACGCTCTGGTCTACCGCAATGGGAGTAAACATCAAAACGCCGATGCGCTAAGCCGTCTGCCACTAGACGCAACTGTTGACGAACCATTTCCACCAGGAGACGTTCTGATGTTCGAAGCACTGCCAGAACCTCCGCTTACAGCAGGCACAGTTGCAGCATCTACGCAGAAGTGCGCAGCTCTCCGGCTAGTTTACACAGCTGTTCAACAAGGCAACGTGCATAAACTCAAAGGGGACAACTTCGACGCTTACCGCAGGCGAGCTACAGAGTTGAGCACCCATCGCGGCTGCATCATATTTGGGTCCCGAGTTGTGATGCCGAGAGAACTACGCGCACAAGCTATGTCTCTCATCCACGCCGGACATCGGGGCATCGTTGCAATGAAAAAGTGTGCCAGAAGCTACATGTGGTGGCCTGGCATTGACAACGACATCGAAACAGTGGTGCGAGAATGCAAGCCTTGCCAGAGCAGCCGGAGCGCCCCGCCGAAAGCTCCTGTCCCAGAATGGGAAAAGCCAGACACACCATGGCACACACTGCACATTGATTTTGCAGGACCAATTGAGGGCTGCACTTTCCTTGTGGTCGTAGATGCCTACACAAAGTGGCTTGAGATAAGGCAAATGGGACAGACGACTTCGGCAGCAGTCATTGACAACCTCCGATCACTATTTGCAACGTTCGGCCTGCCGCGCAAGGTAGTGTCGGACAACGGAACACCGTTTGTGTCTGCGGAGATCCTCAAGTTTTATCGCGACAACGGGATCTCATCAGTTACATCGGCCCCCTACCACCCAGCGACAAACGGACAAGCCGAGCGCTACGTAGCCGAGCTAAAACGCGCCCTTGAAAGAGATCAGACAGGCTCGCTGCAGCGCCGCCTTGCGCGCTTTCTCTTCAAGCAGCACACGACGGTTCAGAGCACAACAGGCGAGACCCCCTCGAAAATGATGTTCGAGCGTGAAATGCGAACCCAGCTCACAGCCATCCTCCCCGAGCCAAAGGCAGAGACGTTCCGGGAAGAAAAAGCAATTCCGCGCTGCGGCACGCTTAATGAGGGGCAGCGCGTCCTCGCCCGACAGTTTCTGAAAAAGCCACGCTGGGAGGAAGCTACAATTGTCAGACGCATAGGCCTGCGCTCTTGGCTCGTCAACATACATGGCACAGTAGCACGCCGACATCTCAACCAGCTGCGTAGATTTACGACGCCGTCTGAGAGCTGTCCGCCAGCGGAGAGAACACGTGCACCATTTTCCCACATAGCCTGGCACCTCTTCCCGGAAGAAGAGACTTCGCCCAGGACAGACCTAGGAGACACAGCGAACAACAGCCAGCCTACAAGTGTTTCTCCCCCGAGCGCACAAAGCCAGCGCGCCTCCACGCGTGAGCGCCGACCCCCTGCACGATACCAGGCAACTTTCTAAGGGGGAAGGAAGTGTTGTGTCCCCTTATCGCTTTTGTGTGTGTGCGCCCCCTCCTAACGACCACTCGCATTCCCCTCCTAACGACAGTTCGCATCCTCCTCCTAACGACCACTCAATCCTCCTCCTAACGACCACGACAGTTGCCCCTCGTCGCACGCTGTCGACAGTATGCCCCCCCCCACGGTGCGCCCCCGCACCCTCCTCCTGTTCTGGGAAGCCACTCCCTGCCGTGGACGCTTCTCCACTCCCTCCTTTCTTCGGGCGGCCAGTTCGGCTCCTGCCTCGGTCGACGCTGGTCGCACCCTCTTCAGCTTTAAATAAACGAAGTCTAAAAGTACCGTGTGCGTCTTTCGCTGCATTCAACACAGCGACCGGACACGACAGTTTCGTACGCATTTACTATGTGTATTAAATACAGCGCGAGCTTGTTAGCGTAGCTCCCGTATAAAACAAATTCTAACGCGATCACGTTAAGGCTCCTGTTGTGCCGAAAATCCGGCCCCCAGCATTGGCGTTTTAAGCGAAAAAGCAGTTACCTAGGTCATGTGACCTGGCGGCGTCTTCTCAACCTGGCTACCATGGCAGGCGGCAGTTAATGATTGGTCGCGAGAGGTTGCGCAGGTAAAGCGACCTGGGTCTTACTATTTAGCGCCATTGGTGGATGAGTTAGAAACAGTCACCTGCCGGGCAGTGGCGCATTGCTGAAAACCGCAGCACCACTGCGTTAGTAGCAGTATGAGGACTTCCCGTGATCTATGAATGCAAAGTAGAGAATGACAAATCATGCATATATGGGCATGTATGCAGAGCCTAGGCGACAAAGAAGGAGTACTTGCGGGAGTGATCTCTAATGCTACCGCACTGAACTCTTAACGGCAGGTTAAGAGATGTGAAAGAAATAGGACTGTCCTTGTCTGTAGCCAGACTCAGACAGGACCCCACGCCGCTGAAGGGACCAATTAACGTCATCGCGTCATACCCTTAAAGCGTAAGTGTCCCCACAAGTTGTTTCATTCTGTGCGGTATTCACTGTCGCTTTCAGCTCGCTCTTACGTCTCTTAGGACTGTTCGCATCGAACGGACCTGCGGATAAAGCCCCCGATCGCAAACATTCCGATCATTGGTTGAACCCTCTACTTTCTAATCAAGCTTCCTCTGCGCATTCTCTTTTCAGAGACCTGGGAAGCTTTCATGAGTTCTGCACTTCGCTTGCCAGCTAAACGCCGTGCAGCCCGAGGTCCTGCGCCGGCGGCGCTGAGGCGAGTCAGCTGGCGCCCGCGGAGGAGGACGTGGGGCCCCGTTCGCACAATGCTCGTCGGGCGCCGAGTGCACGACCGTCGATACACGTCCTTCGCCCCCCACCGTCCATCGAGCTGCTGCGGCGCCACCGAAACATTCGATGCGAGGAGTCGGCCGGCGGGATAAGATTACGCCACGACCCACGGCGCGCTTTCACACGGTCCGCCTCCGGCCCCCATCGCAGTCTCATCGCGACAAGCCCCGCCGGCGAGCATAGCAGGAGTAGCGCAGCTTGCCGCCTAGGGCTGACTGGCAACGATTCATTTATCCTATTTCATTCTCAACAGTCTCAGTGACCGACTCATAACAGCGGCAATAGGCCCATGGCTATTGGCCTATCTGGAGAAACTAAAAGAATCAAGAACAGAATACAGTTTAAACCGAACCGCTGCCACAAACTAGCATATGCACTGTTTAAGGCGCAGCAATGAAGTCTAATGGAGATAAGTTTCAAAAGGGGTCGACGCGTCGGTTGACGGCGCCCCCGGCTCCCAGTCAGAATGCAGCGAAAATTTTCCGCGTGTACATCCCGAGAGTTGTGCCTCTTCGCTTCAACAGCTCGTTGTCGGTATAGCGGAGACCCCGCAAGGCATCAGACTTCCTGCTTCCAGCCAGCCCGTCGCTTCATCGCCGCAGCTGCTGCAGACTGGCGGGCCTGCTACGAAGGCCTCGTCGCCGCTTGCGAAATACGCAAGGCCCGTCGGCGGCGGTTCGTCAAGAGGTCGCACGCTTTATGTGTACGCGCGAAGCTGGGAAAGATGGGCCACACGGAACCGCCAAGTATAGTGACGGATTGCGCAATTCGCTAGCTGCGCCCTGACATTGACATCGGCGCCATCCGCACGCTGCGCTCGCTTCGGAGGGAAGACGAACAGTCGCATCAAGGCAAGGTTGAAGGCGAACGCGTCCTTCTAACGGAAGGAGAACCGGGCGACGAACAGCCGGCAGCGCCAGGCACGAACCGACGAGAACGGTACGGTGTCCCCTCCAGGGCGTGGTGCGGTGTGCCCGGCGGGTGACAAAGACAGGCGCTCCCAAGGACGCCAGCAGCCACTCTCGGTGGTCGCAATAAAATAGCAGACGCCGCGACGGAGCGTGAGAAAACGCTCCAGCAGGCACGTCCGTCATCCTCAGCCCCTGACGCTATGTATACACACTCCGCAGGCCACGTGTCTCGCGAAGCTGCGTCGCTTGGGTGTCGCGCCAGGGCGCCAAACTCGGAAGGAACCACTATCATGAGGCAGGTACGGGATTGCGCGGAGTGCCGTGGATCAGGACAACAGATTTTGACCTGAGTGATTAAGGCTCCGAAAGAAATTATCCCAAGCGAATAAAATGACCTGTGAGTTCCTTGCTGCACCTCAGTATCGCAGGCTGCGGAAGAATTGAAAAGATGGCCGGAGCCAGAATTTAAAATTTCGAAGAAAAAAAAAAAACTCAGGTCCCCTCCCCAAAACCGAACCCACCGATTGGTGCAAATTCTATTCAGATACGCAGATTTTTGGCTCGATCCCGCTTTTCTGAGTGTTCAAAGCTGCCTTTGTGCGGTAAAATATGTGAACTGCGCGAAATTCAACGCACTTCGGAGCTGGAGCATACGCACACTAGTGAGATAAACCCTAATTGAAATGTTACGTGCGACAACAACTGAAAGAATGGATTGATACAGTGAAGCAGCAGACCGCTTTAACTTAAAGGGGGGCGACAACAAGAGGAATCTCAAACGATGAAAATTCCCCTCATCTACACACCTCTACGCATACATATAAGTGTGGGCAGAGAAAAAGAAAGAAACAATGTTGCCCAGCCAGCACCGCCTAAGGCACAACTGGCTACCACTATGCACACAGGACTTTGCAACAAGATGCAAAAAGTTTGAATGCGGCGGCTTTTTTGCGCAAGTTCGGCAGCAACCAGCCTGGAAGATGCAGCCGTTGAAGCTGGTCCCGAAAGAAGCAAGGCGCCAGAGAGTCGAGACGACTGTTGCACGATAACGGTGCCGTGTGTAGGGTGGGACGCACAGCCGTCACAGACGAATATACAACTCTATACATCTCTCAATGTTTTCATAGCGCAAGGCGGGGGAACAGGCGTAAATATACGAGAAATCACCGTCACCAAGATTCATAGCACAAGGAACAGCGGTTACAATTGCTCTCGACGACAGCGGCCTTTGCGTAACGCCATATCATGTACGCATGCGCGGCAAGCAAAACCCAGCACATAAGAACCGTTAACCCCGATACCGAAGAAGGGTATAGAAGTACAGAAACATGGCTTTCATTCGGAGTACCGACGGAGGATATAAACACCCCACGCGAGTGCCATCGATTGAGGTGACGTACGTCGCTGGCGTTGGTTGCGCCATCAGAGTTGCCCGAAAAGCAACGCTAGACCTTCTCACAAAGGAGGGCACTGACGCAAATGTCGCGCAGTGCATGGGTGGTGACGGAGAGTATAGACAATTTTTTTTTTTGTTCTGGCCAGAGAACAGTGACTGAGTACTGAAAGCGCGCACTGATAAAATTAACAGTACACAGACTGTCGTAACACGGCCAGGCATATTCGCGGTGAGCGTACAGACAAATTGCAAACACTGCGCAGTATGCCGTATTGTTGAGGAAACCCGTGTCGAACGCTCCTAAAAGCCTGCGCTCCTTTCATTGCAACGCGGTCGCGTGTGCGACGAGTTATTTTTACGATAGAGGACAAGCTGTGAACTGTGCTCGCCCCGATCATCTGTGATCGTGGGTGAAGAAATAATGCCGGTAAAACTAAAAGGCGTCAGTTCTGCAATTGACCCGGCACGAAAGGCTGAAGTTGTCTGATCGCAGAACCGACGAAGTCCACGAGGACCGACTCCTTTGGCACTTTTTTTCCATCCTGTGTCAAAGCGCTTCAGCTACAGGGGGAACACAGTGCGCGCGAGTGCCTATAATATCAGGTGTTTCAGCGAGAACTCCAAGATTCCTGTAAATAGAGAGACGAAAGTCAGCAAGGGTTCAAACGGAGCCTCAGCCCGCTAGCCCGAAACTCCCCCTCAACCCTTTCTTCCTTTGGCTTGCGTTATCAAGAGGTCCATCTTCCAGCCCTCTATCATAAATATGCGGTGAGAATGAGAATATTTTCAGGACCAAAATGTCAGCCGCAACGACCGTCACTCACTATAAAATAACCATAAGCTAGCTAATTAACAAAAAAAAAATTCACAGTCTGGCGGTTAGTCACAATGGGGAGTTCGAAGCGTGCACAGACATGAAGATGGTAAACATTTTTTTAAGCGAAGAAAAAGCGATTTTCTAAAGCTCGGCAGTACAAAGAAATCAGGCGCCTTTTTTTTTTTCTTTTGCACATGAGCGAAGTTGAGCACATAAGGGGCGCAGGAAGATCGGTGCAAACGCACTGTCTGCTGAAGAAGTGTTGAAGCGCTTACGACCCGCGAATCTTAGGAGAAAAGCGAAGCCGCCGATTATTATAGTCAGCACGGTTAAGAATCTAACGACAGAACTCGCAAGACAAGCTCGACTTGGGGCTTAACGTCCTCGAGATAAAGGTCAAAGCGCAAATGAAAGCGCTTAAGCGCACGTAGTGTCATCAGTAATTCATCGGAGGAGGCTGATAAAGGCAGAGGTTGAAGGGAAATGTTCCAGAGAATACGCGAACTGCACTGCCGCACAGTTTAAAATCCGATTCAGGCTACTGGCAGCCGGGACGAGTTAGAGAGTTCCGGTTTTGATTTCAGGAAGCAGCAACGGTCCCAGTTGGTCTGAATCGGTAAAAAGGAAAACGCCCGCTGACACCGCTGACTACGGCACGCCCCCCGCTCCGGGCTCCGTTCATCCCTCACTGGAAAAGTCTGATAGCGTCCGCGCTGTCCGTGTTTGTCACTGCGAGTAGTGTTTCGTTTCACTACAGTTCTTCCATGAACTCAGCCATCCAACAGGTTGGCAAGGACCATTTTGCACAAGCAACATATGTACACGTTCCATGAAAGGCCCGCTCATGCGCCAAACAGCATGACAGGCTTCAAACGAAGCCACTGACAACGTTAAGAGATCTGTAACAGCTTCAACACCAAGGCTACATAGAGCTACGTAGCGTCAACTTCAGGCGAAAGTTGTCGGGTGACATCAGTTGTAAACGCGGGCAGTAAGTGGAAGAACAGCGCAGACGTAATAGGATCTCCGATGCGTCAGCAGCTGCTTCATCGCTCTTGTCAGTGCACAGAGCTGACTCGGAGATAAGAGGGAGCAGGCACAGAGCTCGTCGTCAAAGCATTCAGACATTTGCAACCCACTTCCGGATTAGCTTGATTGCACGGAGCAAAACCTGCTCACGGCGTTAACGATGCTCTCGCTAGGCAGAAACGATTCGTCCTTCTGTCCTGGACACACGGTGAGAACAGAAAGAAGCAACCCAGTCGAAAAACAAGTGTCGTCACAACAGTTCTGTGATGTTTTGTCCCACGGACACGGGAGAACAAATGTTTGCAGTAACACAATTTTGTTTCGTTACTAGAGAAAAATTCTACAGAACTTGAATCTATAGAAAAGTATTACAGCAAAGACCTCATTACGACAAAACTACAAAATATTCAGATTTTTTACACGGTTCTTTTGTTGTTTTTTTCAACAGGGAAGAAACGAGAAACAAAAAGTTCTTGAACAGCGCGAAGCGGCATGTTTAACATAAGGAAATCGCCAGAGCGACGAAGATAACCAGACTTCCCCGGTGACAGAGGGATTTCAGCAGCAAAGCTTGAAGCTAGACAGGAAATAAAGAGAAGCGAGCGATGTGGATGAAAGACCTGGTACAGTGCGCAGCATTTGTCAGACATATGCAGAAGGTTGTAACAAGTTTCTGAACCGCGGAGTTTGGGCTCTCGCAGGAGCCACAAAAGTCCTCTATGCTCCGGAATGGCCCGGACGAGAACTCAGATATGGAACGCTGGCGACGCAAAAGAAGTAACGCATCTCAGCTCAGAAGCAAACTCGGTGGCTTGCATATTTGACAAAGACTATGTTTGCGTTTGTAGCAGCAGAAACGTCGCTCTTTAATAGAGGGGTAGCAGAACAGACTACTCGCAGCAATCTGCTATGCAACAGGGCAACGCAGTTGCGGAGAAACAAATTACTCCTCAAATTTATTCCTCGTTTCGGAAAAGGAGAGAGAGAAAGGGATTTCCTTCGGAGTGTAAATGTACAAAGTCAAAATCATCGGTCTTCAGCCTTAAAACACTGAAAAATAAAAGCGGCGTTGTATCGATTTGTGATGACCGAGTCCCAACCAAACAGCGTTTCCCTGTTCCGGAGATCGCGGAACCGCTGTGACCGAGCGAGATAAAATGAGCAGGGATGACGTAACGAGCCACACCGAGGAGCCACGCGTGTCCGGAGTTGGTCGGAGCCTAATTGAAGCCATAAACCGTCCACAACGTGCGTCTGGGCTCGCTGCCAGGGAGGCAACGCCGGCGCCGTCGTACCTTGAGGGCCGGACAGCCACCGCCCGCCTGGGCTCGAGAGAGGAGCCAGGGGAAATGGAGCCCGGCTCTTCGGGACGCGCGCTCACGCATTCACGCCGAGTGGTTTTAAAGCGCGCCGTGATCGCACCGTTCCGCCGGCGCCACCAAATAAAAACACGGCCACTGCAGCGGCGCCGAAAATAAGGGGACGCTAGCACACTGCCACCGTGCAGCGCTGCAGCGGCCGCCGAGACGAGAAGAGGAGCGGCGCGTCGCCGACCCTTATTTTTGGCCGGGCCTGTCCTCCTCGCCTCTCCCACCTCCGGTGCGCTTCCGCCCATCCCCTTCCTCCTTCCCACAGCCCTGGGGGGGACCCGGGCCTCCTGGCTGCGGACGACTCCTTCGGGACAGGCGAGCGTCCGTCCGTAGCCGGTTCACTGCCGTGCTGTTCGGCTGCCCTTCCCCCTCGCCGTGACGGCGCACACTCACTGTGCCAATGGACAGCACCAAGCGAAGTTTCGTTTCGTTTACGGGGTTTAACGTCCCAAAGCGACTCAGGCTATGAGGGACGCCGTAGTGAAGGGCTCCGGAAATTTCGACCACCTGGTGTTCTTTAACGTGCACCGACACCGCCCAGTACATGGGCCTTAGAATTTCGCCTGCAACGAAATTCCACTGCCGCGGCCGGGATCGAACCCGAAGTGAGAGCAACCCGCCAGAGAAACGGAGACTAATGTGCCCCGGGCGTTGGAAAAATCGCAGAGACCGACAAAACATGGAGATGCGACAGTGATAGCGGTCACCCTCCTTTCGCGAGAATGATCCATGTCAGTGGTCAGTGAAGTACACACTGACCGCAGCCGGTGGATGTACTCATCGGCCAGCATGTGAACACGGCATCGCAGAGTGATCACGCGATCCACGAAAGCTAACGCCGTTACGGTTTCTCTTACGACATGTAGATAAGACAGGAACTACGGTGAGAGCGTAAACTGACCTCGACATAGCTGGGGTTGGAACAACAAATAAAAAACTACAAAATGTTATGCGGGACGGTGCTCTACTTCAAGGTAATACCACAGCGTGGCTTCGGAATCTCCGCACTCGTGCCAGCTCCACTATGGGAATTACGTCGATCGTGTTTGCTGGCAAACGCAAATACGGGATTACACCGCCTCGCATATCGATCAAGGTTGTAAAGATTCGCTCGCGCAAGCGTTCAGCGGGGAAAAAGTCGCTGCGATATGGCGATGCGTCGAGCGGCCAAAAGGCCCTGGTCGGCAGCGCACGAGCAGCAGCTACAGCCAACAGACTCCTGTAATGAACAGCCCGCCTAGCGTTTGTAAGGAACGGCTCCTTAACGACCGCTCCACTCGCTCCCTGTACATATTTTCAATATAAAGTTTTTCAGTCAGTCGAGCGGCTCAGCAACTCAAGGACAAGAGGCTATATGCATAGCCGGCTAGAGCGGAAACAAAGTATCTTGTTCGAACGTATAGCATCCGCCTCTGGCATGAATGAATACTTCGAACCACCCAGAGAAAGAAGCTCGTAACCGGAATAACGCCGGAACCGGCGGCCAACTCGGACGCACAAACTTGAGCCTGAGCCATATGCGCTTCGCCAAAGGCACACGCGAGGGAGGAACTGACTGCTCGGAGAATCGTGGAACGAGGGGCACACGGGGCCTCGCGGGAAGCGCGAAGGCCTGTCGGCGGCGCAAACCCGCACCGTTTTGAAGGAGGGAGATGAGGGAGGGGGGATGAATGCTGCCTGGCTCGTAATGGGCGCTGGAGGTTAATACTCCCACGGAAATTTCGTAACGCGCAGTCAAAAACGTGATCTCCGTTCCCCAGCACGGACAGGGGAGCCACCCGAGGGCCGTAGGGGGGTGACCTCTATTCTCAATGAGGGGCGTATGGGCGCGGATGTTTGTTGCGAGAACAGTCCGATGGCCGAAAGGACCCAGACTGAACTGCATTGGTCTCCTCGAAGGAGACTTCTGGCGTGACAGCTAGGCCCAGATTCGCCTCCCAGCAAGCAAGCGCGTTCCTTCTCCATTTCACCTTTTGTAATGATCATACATGCATGAACTTTCCGCTTGCTCATCCGGCCCCTGACAGAAAATTCGGCTTTCCACAAAACATTGACGGGTGCAACTAGTCACTTCATTAACATTGCTGTGAAATCAACACAGCTGATGCATCCTCCGCACATCCGAGTGAAATGTTTCAACAAAGGGGTGGAAAGCGCTCAAGTACAGAGAGAAACTGGCAGGCTGCACCCTGACGAAGGGCCTCGCTGAAAACTTTCTCGGACCGTGAAGGCTGGGTGACAAACCGACTCGGCCATGACGTCAGCGGTTTAAAATTGACCGCTCGCACAAGCTCAAGGCCGCGGAGAAGCGCCTCAACTTGCCATTCGTCAAGTGTCCGCGCTTAACTAGACCGGTCGCTGACGCGGTCCTTTCCTCGCCGGTCCGGAAGACGGTGGCCCCGACGCGAGTCCGAGCCGCGCGGCGAGAAGTTCGGAGGGCTGTTGTGCAAGCTAAGCGAAACAACTGGCCAGAGGAGCCGCGGGTTGCTCCGCCGTCGAGACAGCCTCTCCAAACAAGCGTCGGACGGTTTATTTACTCGAACGCCAGCGAACCCGCAGGGGGTTCTTTTAACGGGACACTGAAGAACGCGTTGGAAGGGGACGAAAAAAATAAACGAAGCCATGTTCGGAGGTAGTTCGTCTCCGACTAGTTGGGACATGGATGCTGGGAAACGAGGATAGATCAAGTGTAAGGCGCAGATCGGCTGCTTGGCACTGACCAGACACAGAACGAGCGTCGATGTGACATGCTAATTTCACGCTAAGGAAGCAGCGCTTATTTCCAACCACTTTCAAAGCAGACCTTTTTCGACGGTATAGCTGCATGAGCGACTTGCGTGCGGAATACCAACTTCACGATGGCGACCTGCCGTACGTTTGGAGGTTACCATTATTCACTTAGGTTTTTACGCATCAAAGATTAGCCAGGGAGCAAACTACGGTCGAGGGAAACGAAGGAAATGCCAAAAAAGCGCAGGTAGGGCTAGGTCGTGATTTATTAAACAGCGGTAACAAGTCGTGGTTTCACGAAGTCGCTCAGGTATACACGAGAACTGGAGAAAATCTGTTCCGTGCGCATCTCGCGCACTGTTCAGCGACGTCCGAGAGCTCTCGAGGCGCCTTGCAGCAAGGATCTTAATCTGAGCGTGCAATAAACGCGTACCGAACAGCGCTGCAGAGCTACATCCCCCCAGGAGTGGCATAAATTGCTTCAAAAATCCCATTCATCTCAAAGCGGTGAATTAATCTTAATGGCATCAGGACAGCTTGGCCAGAGGACGCCATGGCTAATGTGTGGTTTACACAGCGGTAATGATACGAATATGATGCTTGTAAAAGCCATTTGCAGACTGGTGCGTAGGCATAGCAATCTAAACCAATGAAGGAAAGACGGGAAGGTGAAATAAAATTGCTTGACCAGCTGTCTTATTGCCCACCTGACTATAGCAAGGGGACTACGGCTTTGGACATATGTAAGAACCCTAATCTTTTAGTAATTATACGCAAAATGTGAATAGTGATAAACAGCAGATGAACACTGCCTCAGCTATAAATGATAAAATACGATCAAATCTAACGATTTAATCATCATTAAAGGAAAATGGAGTGTCTCGAAATGTAAACAAATACCATTCCCGCAAACTTTTCAAAAGGAGAGAATTCATATCACACTGCGACGAAGGAAACCCGATGCTTGTACACATGACTAAACGAAGGATAAAACTAAACATGCATGGGAAAGCACTGTCCTTGTTTTGGAGCAGTCACATTAAAACTGATGATCAGCTTCTGGTTTGGTTATTGGTTATTGGGGTTTAATGTCCCAAAGCAACTCAGGCTATGAGGGACGCCTTAGTGAAGGGCTCCGGAAATTTCGACCACCTGGGGTTCTTTAAAGTGCACTGACAACGCACAGCACACGGGCCTCTAGAATTTCGCTTCCATCGAATTCGACCAGCTTCTGCCGATACGCGGTGCTTCAGCAAAGGATAGCGCATGCAGGGGAGCTGAACTTACCAGTACCTATAGTCTTGATTAATCCACGCAAAAAACAAGTAACCGGCACCTCGTCGTGTCCGCTGTGAACGCCCACAGAGGATTTCCCTGGCGATCAGATCCCGTGCACCTACACAACAAACGACCCATCGCCAGCAACGCATGGAGAAGGAAAGCGCCGATTGGGCGAGCCATATACGCCACGCAGGAGGTCATTTGCAGCCCCGACCGAACGCAGCGGGCTCATTTGCAGCAGCCATTACACGAACGCCGCGTCTGCTTTCGTACTTCCATGCGAGGTCGTCGTGGGTCTCGTTTGGTCGGGCTACGGCTAATTGAGGGCCCGGAATGTTCAAAAACATCTCTCCCGCGTGTCGCCAAAGGTGGTTCATTAACCCGCCACTTAATTCTTTGGTAGGCACCGAGGCCGTCGTTCTGATCCCATCCTTTCCATCCAAGCAGCAAAACCCCACGGCGACAGCGTACAACCGCCGTCGATATATGGATGCTGCTGGAAGTGCGTCTGCTGCGATATTTATTCGACTCAAAGCGTGATCTTCGTCGAAATTGCTAAGATGGAGTCGTTCCAAATGATTGAACTTTAACGTCGTCAGAACGTCTTTAGTCTTCCCCAAGTGATGTGAGAAATAAAGTGCGCCATTTTCTTGCAACGTATGCCTCGCAGCATATTCACGCAGCGAGCACGAGTACACATAAATCATGCGCACCAAATGCGAGACCATAATCGCACTTCTGGCTCTCGCACAAGTAAATAAACAGATCCTCCCCTTCCATTCGGTTAGATTAAGCAAGGAAAGACAAACCAGCTCCAAGGGACAACGATAAGGAGTCCAAGCGACACCCGCAATGGGAGTGCCCCCCACGCCCCGGCAGGTAGGAGGCGCGGGCGCATTTACCCGGCGTTAGAATGGAAACTTGGCACGGCCTAATGAACAGAAGAGCGCAGCGCAACGTTATACAGCCGCAGGCGCGGGCAAAGAGTGCGAGTGGCCCCCGCTATAGAGGAGCGGCGCCGCGCGTAAGTCACCGCGGGAGCGAGAACGTAGGATAATTGCGGGTTTCGCCGCGGCCGCGCAATTATACGCCACGCTATGTAGGCTCGGCGAGTTTGCACCTCTCGAGGTGGTGCCTTGTGCGTATGCATGAACCGTGTCGCCACTGGCGCGTAGTTGCGAGAGAGCTTCGTTCATCGTCCCCGCGACGAGAGAGAGCGCGCCCACACGTTTCAATCCCCGAGCCAAGCCACCGCCGCGTTCAACTTGGAGGATGCCGGCCAAAAACACCGCAGGTATAAGGATGACGCGTTTATCGTAATGCGCGCCCGCCATTCCGGCGTCGTCACGCAATTATACGCGGACACTGATCTTAAAGAGCAAGCGAGGGAGAGAAACAATTCCCACGAGCGGGGCTAGTGCATAGTCCGTTACAAAGCGGGCCTTTATAGCGGTCCTTTTAAGGTTCGCTTGCTCGAGAACCGTGCCGCAACGGATGCAGATTGAAGTCCTATAGGAGCCGCGTCTCGTTCGGAGGGAATCGAAGCTATATACACCCCGTGCGGACATAAATGGGCTCGAATACCAAACTGAGAGGGCCTGCGTGGGCGAGAGAAAAGTTCCCAGCGGTGGCGTTTCGCACTGATACGCACATGTGTACAGTCCTGGGCAATAATAGAGGAAATAAAGGTTTTGCTGAGAATTGTGAATTTTCTTATTTCTCCCCTATATTTGAGACTTGGGTACAATACGATAAGAGGATAACACAGAATGCAAAACAAAGTGCTAATTAATTCGGAGAAATTAAAGTAATTGCTCACGACTGTACAGCCCACGGAGGAACTAGAAAATCTACGCAAAACCAGCATCAGTTAGCCCATTGTGCACGAATCCGTGAAGAACTAGGAGACATTCAAAGGGCGCGAGTTTCCATGTCCTACTACTTGGCACAGAACTTGCATGTGTTTACCGACAGTCCCGGCGGCATTCAAGGGAAACCCTGGAGATTCGCTCTCCTGCTCTGAAGCCACAAGCTGGCATTGAGACTGGAGACGCGTCAGATGCTTAGAATAGAACAGAACCGTCTGTAAGCGACTTTTGTCCTATACCGCCTCCATTTATTCGCGATATATACCTCAAGAGTGCAGTAAGTGGCGTGGACCGACGTGTGGAGATGGGCGAAATCATGTGCTCTGATGCGGACTCCGCGACCTCACAAGCAGCCCGCTGGTTATGCTAGGCAGCCGACCTACGGGAGCGCCTACGAGACGGAGCCTTGCGCACACCTTGTTTCACGCAGCCTACCCTTTCAAGCTTCTCCGAAGACTTCCGAGAAAAGCGAGTTAACACCCGGGAGTACGAGAGGCTATAGTAAGGAAAGAAGGCAGAGTCTGCACTCCAGAGCGCGATGCCAGTGTAACTTGCCCGGCGATACATTTCAAGCAAGACAACAGTCATGGAAACCGAAGAAAGCACAGGGGAATGTTTTCTTTTTTTTTAAAATATTAGTGATGGTGAATAGGAAATTATTCTAACGTCTTTTTCCTGAAAGATAACGGATGGTAAAGTAAAAAAAAAATCAGGAACAGTAAAAAGAATATAATTAACATGGGTCTCGCACAGGTGCCGCCCTCAACGCTCAACGTTTAGTATAGCGCGAAATGAAAATATTGAATCACGCGTTATAGTGGTAATCGTATTAAGAGATTTTATCCGTTTGCTTCATAATCTGTTATCTTTCAGGGAAAAAATATTTAAATTTTCATTTATCAACGCCCAAATTAAATAGTGACAGCGTGATCACGAAAGCTGCTATAGCAGTGTGATCCTTACTGTACTGAATGTTTTTACTGTAATCCTAGGCTTCACACCAACAGAATATTCTTAGAGGGTGAATGTGGGTACGGTGGCCACAGCTCTAGCTAGGGAGTGGTGGAGTGGGGTTGGAAGGTGGCTCGCGCTTCTGGAGGGCAATTGACTTTCCCACCGAGCCTCTGATTACGTTTTCTCCGCCGCATTTTTGTTTCACTTCTGAGCGGGCAGAGTACTCGTGGAGGCTGGAAGTAGGCTTCTGGATGGCGGAGACTTCACAGAAAATTTGTCTTGATACAGATAACGCCGGCATTTTCGTCAAGTGCCACTCTTACTGCTATTGCAGTAAAAAAAAAAAAAATTCTTTCTGCTTTCTTAGTTTTTGTGACTGTTGGCTTCCTTCAAATGAAATGCATGTCAAACGCGCTCATGTCCCCAGCCTTGTCTTCTCAATTGATCGGCGATAAGAAAGCTATATACCGGAATGTGCACGCTACGAATCTCGCATTCAGGGTCATCTTTGACGTGACCGATACTTTCTCATCACGAGCTTCAAGTTGCATACGCGATGAGATTGTTCAAGTCTGCGCGTCAGTTATCACACTGATCGAGGCTCACCGCAAGACGCTGTGATATGAGAAGAAAAAACTGCAACACTGCAAGAAGCGAAACGCCCCGAAGGTGAATAGTTATAGCCTTCACCTTCGGAGACAAGTGGCGGACGATAAGGCGTACAAGCAGTGTATGCGAGGTACCTCACGGGCAGCGCGATATAGCGTCGCAGGTGCCGGCGCGCGATTACGTGACCGCCACGGGAAGGCACCAGGGCACGCTGTGTGTACTACGTGCAGCATCCGGCGCGAGCGCCTTGACGCGCCGCCCAGGCCCTTTTATCGCGGACAGCGCGCTCCAGGTGGGGGGGGAGGGGGGAAGGGGATGACAAGACGACGAGCCGGTGCCGAGATGGCGAGGATCAGGCAAATCGTCGCGTAGACGGCCAGAAGAGATGTATGAAAAGAAACGCAGCGCGCACGCCACTGAAGGAGTTCCTTGTGGACATACTTTCTTTGCTGCCCCAAGACTAGCAATGACTTTCTTGTCGGGGAGTCCAGAAAGCGAAACCACACTGAAGAGGCCCCTCAATCTCGACAGAGAGCCAGATAGGGACACACGAGAGTGTTCCTGCGAAGAGTGCAGATACACGACAAGCCTTTCGGTGGCGGGGGAGAAGAGAAATTGCTGCTTGTTGCGCCCCGTGCGAACTGCGCCGTGTTTGTCACACGAGTTCCCCAACCTCCGGCATCCGCGGCACACGAAATGAGTGTGCATAAAAGGAACGCGGACCAGGTCCCCAGCGGGACAAGCAATGTCGCCGCCAGGAGGGCGGCGGCGGCACGCCAATGCTGCCATCGTCCCAGGAGGTGGAATCGAGTGCGGGTCTGCGCCGCTCAATTGCGACCGTGATAAGATAACGCGGGACATTCGTTACGAGAGGAGCTGCCCGCCGCAGCGGCGCTCCCTGCATCGTCGGCGTGCCAGAAGGACGGAGAGAGGAGGCAATGTGGAGGACGCGGGGCGAGAACGAATAAAGAAAAGTGGCGGAGGAACTCTCGTACGGTCAGAGATACCGGTGCAAGGAGTGGACACAGGACAAAGCTGCTTCACGAGACGGGAATCTCTACGAGAGTCGACGTAAAGCACTCGAATGCCTTTTGTGGGCTTTCCCTGCGCCGGTATTGTGGCCGAATGGCATGAAGTCGAAATATGGAGCTCTTTGCGTCGTTCCAGAGCCGACTCGCTGGCTCGAACCTTGCTATTGCTCTGTCCGCCAGGACTCGGGCTTGGCAATGCGACTGAAGTGACCCCAACTGCTTTGCTCTCGAAAACACTTTGCTCGAGTATGTCCACACGTCGATGGTTCCTCGACTGCCCGGCCGCACCACATCAGTCAAGCACCCTTCCCCGAAATGTTCAATTCTGCTTTTTTCCGAGCCAAGGCGGTGTGTAACACGCGAATCACACATCGCTCGCAAAATACAAAACTCGCCAACTCCGCTCATTTTGCCTACACCGCCCGCGTATAGACCCATTATACCTTAATGTTATTTCATCTACGACGTTCTGCTGTTCCGTCTGTAGTCAAGATATTTCCGTACACCTCTCCATCCTTTCTGGCGCGCTTGGCTGACGTCGGTCTGGGACGATCAGATAGTTCCCATTCTCCAAACCAGCGACACGCTCAGCCCTTAATATTGTGCTAACAAAAGGACTACCGCATAGTGGCCGGCCCGAGAGCAACTGAGACGCGTAGGCGAAATCAGCAGAGCGGCTTGCATATCGACGCTGCTCGGCCAACGAACGCCCTTCCAACTCAGGCGTGTACGTGATAAACCTGGTTGTAAACCGAGGAATTTACGACGAACAAGTGCCGCGACTGTTGTGACGTGCAAGGCGCGGCTACGGTCTTCCTTCAAGTTCAGTGGCATTCAAGAAGCATATTTACGCGTATATAAGACAGTTGACTAATGCGACTAGTCCCAATCGGCTTGCCACGCTTCGGACAAGATCCAGTACCCAATAAAGTAAAAGCAAGGCGCTGTAGACCTGCGGAGAAGCTTGGTATGCCAGAACCCTTGGGAAAAGTTCCTACACTCCAATGAGATTTTCTCGTGCTAGTTCCTGTACTCAGCAAAAGCAAATTGCGGATGGAAGGAGCCTACAACACGGAAGAGAGCAGCGCTCGTTCTTTGAACTTACTGTTAATGCTTTGAACTTATTATTGCGCCTTTGAAGGTCATGCGGAGGACGCCGCCGGCAGGTTTATTGAACGAATACAGACCACACGCAATGTCTAAAAGAGCAAGTCTGGTCCCTTCGGTCACGTTCGTTCCTCCGGGAGCATGCTAGAGGGCGCGACGAAGCACTCTGCTTTAAAGCGTCGCAGTTAGCGGCACCTACAGACCGCGTACGCCAACAAATGAAGCCTCTCCGGCTACGTAAAGGTCCTACAAATGGAGCTCTAAGTGAATGAAAAAATGGAGCATAGAGCTGTAGATAACGCGTCGCGAGGCTTATCGGGTGCGAACAAGGAACGTTGCGAGGCTCCGGTCGGGCTGGCGAAGAAAACAAAAACCAAACCAAGAGGTAGAGCGGGTCCAGAGGCGACGGGATTCCGGTAGCGAAGCAGCGCCTTCGAGACGCGAAAGGAAAAAAAATTCGGAAGCCTCTTGTTGCGCGCCAGCCAGCGACATCGACAGCGGCGGAGTCACGGAAGAGCCTCTTCAAACCCGCCCGCCAGCACGAAAGAACGAAAAAGAAAGAAAACCAGGGTCGACGCGGCCGCATGAAAGAGCAGACGAGGGGCGTATGACGCAAGCCTTGCGTCTCGAAGAAAACTTGAAACAGAGTAAAAGAAAAGCACAAGCGCGGAGAGGGGAGGTGGAGTATCCAGTGCAGACATTAAGATGAGCGAAGAAGAACCGGCTTAGAGCTGCTGCAGCGATGGGCGCAGCATAAGAGCGGTCGCTGGGGCCGCCGTCGTCTGTACGGACGACACCGAGGCCCGAGAATATTTTGGCTTCTCCGCAAACACGCCGCTTCGTGACGTCCATACGAAATGACCGGTGGTCGTAGTACACACCATCGCGTAGGGTGCGGCGACCGACCGTCCACGTCGCGCCCAGTCGCAGAGGACGCGGCGGCGCTCGCACACGAATGAAAACTGTGTAGCCGTCCGAGGCACCCCCTGTAATAAGGTAGGAAGCTGCAGCCAGTTCAGCCCGCCTGCCTGCGACCGTGTTGCGTAATGAGGGGGCAGTCCCGGAGGCTATATACTTGTCTCGAGTTACTGGGCGTCGAGCCCCGCACCATACGCGATCGCAGCCGCATCGCGTTGCACTAGTGTACTATTGCGTATCGCGCCGGCGAATCGATTATCGGCCGAAGGGCGACGCATGAATGGCCCATTCGCTTCTCGGTATCGATACTCGCACTGCATCCAGAACGACTCACTCGAATGGCGCTTGAGCTTTGCATGCCTCCACATGTTACCAACTCTCCAGGACGGGCTTGCGGTGTCACTAGCCTTAGCACTAGTTATTAACAGCGAGTCCAGTTAAGCTTCTCTGAAGGCAATAGCGACAGTCATTGCTAATCATGGGCTCAATTCCCTTGTTATGTTTCTGAACGACTATTCCCGAACGATCAGAGAACTCCATGTACCACGCCATGTGAGCGGTACAGAATTCTTCCGATCCTTAATCAGTTGGGTGTGGCCTCAAGAGCACCGACAGCGCTGTGTAGAGTCTAGCCGCGAAATTACCAAAGGAGCTTTGATTCGTCGCAGCGAAAGTTTTTTTTTTTTTTAACGCGTCTTAACCATATTAACTGCCACCTGACAATCAACTCGCTGAGTGTGCGAGCCCCCGGCCCCTGTCGAGGCACGTACTGTAGAGTGCGGCTCCGTTGCCGGCATTTCGTATATTGGCTACAACAAGGTTTGTGCACAAAGGCAGGGTCGTCCACCAGTTGTGTTTGTTCGACTTTCTTCAGACCTTGGGCGCGTTCGGTGGCGAGCTTCTAGTTTGTACTCACCCATACGCACACATACAGGCGCGAGCAGTATAGACGGGAACACATAGCCCACAGCGACCAAACTTAGTTCTATTTCTTCGTCGAACTTGAAATCGCGCTGATGATGCTCCTACCGTCTGACAACTCATGAACGGAGCGACAGATGCCCCTCAAAGGAGGACGTCCGGCCAATGGCGTCGACCGATTCTCATGACGTCGTGTTGAATCCCCTTGGACTTGCTAGCATGCATGACATCGCAGAGGGTGGCAGATGCGACGTGATTAACCACGGCGTCACGAAAATCTGTCAGCGTCATTGGCTGGGAGGCCTCTGAGTGGCATCTGCGCCGCTTCGTTCTGGAGCTGTACCCGACTGTAGAAGAAAATACCTAGAAAGAATAAATGCATTTTTCGCTACTTTCGAAGCAATTAACTGCCTGCCAATGCGCAGACCCTTTCTCCCTTTCATATTGCTCCCTCTTGTCAATCATCATCCTGACTAGGCTCACTGCAGGCCCATAACTCCAAGTAACCCTGCCATTTACAAGCTGCAGCCACCATATCCCCACAAACTCATCCGCCCGCCTAACCTTCTGTCGTTCCCTGCTACGCTTTCCTTCTTTGGAATTCAGTCCGTTATTCTTAAGGAGAACCGGTTATCTTGCCTTCGCATTACATGCCAAGACCATTTCTTCCTCTTGCTTTCGACTAGGATGTCATTAACCCGTGTTTGATCACTGACCCACTGTGCCCTCTTCCTGTCTTTTAACGCTACGAATATAATTTTTCTTTCCATAGGTCACTGTGCTGTCCTTAACTTAAGCTGAACCCTTGTCGCTATAGCCTCCGCCTTTATGCCCCATGCATAGGTGAGCACCGGTAAGATGCATCTGTTGTACACTTTTCTATTGAGTGATATTGCTAAACTGCCATTCATTATCCGAGAGATCCCCGCCCTCCATTCATATTCTTAGTTATTTAACTCGTGACCCGGATCTGCGGTCACTACCAGCCCTAAGTAGACTCATTTCCTTACCACTTCCAGCACCTCGCTACTCCGTTTACATAGAACGAAACCAGGACAGCAGGCGCAGCTAGGAATATGGCTCCACGTGGCAGTGTGCTAAGGTGCGCAAATAGCAGCGAACTCAGCGTCGAGGGAACGAAACGCGCGGAAAGCAGGCGTGCGACACGCGCGCTGCTTGTCACGTCAGCGGTGGCGAACACGGAGGTTGCGGAGGAACGCTGAGAAAAGGCACCCAATTATCCGTGCTGAGAAATGGCCGATTACGGACGAACCGCTGTCACCCTCGAGAAAGAAAGACAGGCGGGGAGGAAGACTGAAGGCGGGCTGTGGAAGGGGCTCCGAATACGGAAGCAATGCAGCGGGCAAGGAACCAAGAAGGTGATGCATCGACGGCCCGCTAACGGAGCAGGCATTCTACACAGGGGCGGAAGAGGGGAAAGAATGTCGCGGTGCACCTCAGTGTTGGTGGCACTGTCAGATTAAACGGGCGCCGTAGCCCGCGCTCCAGTTATGCCAAGACCGATAGTAACTGCATACGTTGATTTCCCGCGCAGACAATCAAATTTAAATTTCTTCATTTCTGCCTAGGAAGGATAGATAAGATGCAGAAAAAAAAGCTGTTAGATAGAGCTTGACAAAGCCTCAGCTCCCTTTCGCTTGACGAAGATCCCTTGCTAAAGCTAGCCAATGTCACCTGTCCGCGAAAAGCGTGCTCAACGCCATCCATGCAACGATTTCAAGCAAAGGGGTCGACTGTGACGTTTCGAAAGGTGACATGTGCCGGCTCTTCCGAGTCTAACTATGACTTAGCAAAACCACAGTTCAAGGCACAGCCACACCCGCGCTCAACAGCTCCGCTTGGTGAGCAAACGAAGCTCGTCTGTCTCGTAGGCGGCACACAGTTCTACGCCTCCAGGAACGGGACGGCGAAAGCAGCAGAACGGCCCGAGTGACTGGGCGTAATGCCGCCGAGAACGGGGAGAATTAACGCGCCGGCAAGCCACGCCGCCGAGGCAGTTACACGCGTCTGGCTTGTTTTAAAGAGCACAACCACATTTTAGAGAAACGTCAGCAAAAAGCCGCGTACGGGGCATTAGGAGAGAGGGCGAGAGCGCGACGGCGGCAACGAGCGGCAGAGAGGAGGACGCGGAAACAAGATCCTTTCCTAAAAAACCAAGGGAGCACGTGGGGCGTGGTTCGCTCGCGGCGGAGGGAGCGGGGCGCGTGTCTGTCTAGCCGGCGCGGTCGCCGCTTTTCCGAGCAGGGCCATTGCTTTCTTTTCCTTCACCGCCAGGAGGCGAAAATTACGTACGAGTTCAGTACTAGCGCTGTTGCAGCGCTAAGAAAATAAAAAGGCTCCCGACCTGCCCGTCCCCGACACGAGCCAAAGCCGCGCGCGGTCTTCGGACGTTTCTCGCTCCGCCTCATACTTGGCGGCACTACAACGCTGACCTTAACTACACTACTACCGGAAGCGAAAGACTGCGGCGAGTTCTCATTCAGTCCCGAAAATTGCTCAGCAACCACGGAAGCCGCGTCACCTGCGCGGTTTTGTACGTCCGGTTAGTGTACCAGTTATGCTCTAAACAATCGCCTAAATACGCGTGCAGTCGCCTTCCACAAAAAAGAACGGACGAAGAAAGCTGACCGCTTCCTCTTCGAATGAGCGATAGAGCCGCATGTCCGAGAATCGCCACGTGGGCGTTATCTTGTAGTACGCGACTAGCCGACCAAGCCTGTGGCACGCATTTGAAACGCCAGCGCCGAGTCGACGCCAAAGACCGAGCCCCTCACGTGCAAGGCAAAACACGCCCACTTTTATTCACGCGCAGCAGCGAAAACCCGCGGGCTGCCTGGTGCAGGAATCCGGACGAAGGAGTTTACGTCCCGCAGCAGCAAAGACCAGAAAAGCGGGCAAGAAGCAGGACAGCAAAGGGACGAGAACGGGAGAGAAAAGAAACGGATGGCCAAGAATAAAACGAATGAGAGATTAACCCCTGTACTCACCTGTTTGCCGAGAGCCAGGCAGGCGGCGGCGACCAACAACAGCCCGAGGAATAGCAGGCTGCGATGCGATGCCATCGTGGGACATCGAATGCGGGCTGAACCGGCGTCGACACACGCACCACGCCGACTGCCGCTGAGCTGCCGCCGACAGATTTGAACCAGCGCTTTCTTTGGCGCGCTCGCGCCCTCTCTGAGCACGCCGGCGCGTACAGCGCCCCCCTACCGTCCCGTCAAATACAGCGGCCGCTGCCGGTGCCTTTCCTCCTCTTGGCCCCCTCCTCCGCCTCCGCCTCTTCGCATTATCGCAGCACGCGCGCTTATTTCCTAAAACGCAGCGGCTTTCTACTCTATCTCTTCTGTTTATTCTGCGTCTTCTTCTGCCGTACCTACCGCCGGTGTTTAATGGCCGCTCTATACACGTGAGCTACGTGGTGTGTTTTGATAAGTCCCCGCCGCACCCCCTCCCATCCCAGGAGCGGCGTTCTTGTCACGGAGAAGCTGGGGAAGAAGATGCGAAAGAAAACACTGGACCGGGATCGAAGAGAGAGAGAGATTGGGGGAAGGGAGTCCGGCCGGAGAAGCGAAACCGGTTGGCCCTGCGGAGAGAGTCGGGGTGGCGAATACGCCGGCAACGACAGCAGGCACGACTGGAACATCCTACTCGAGTGTGGCAGAGGCCGAGTCAACCCGAAGTGCGCAACGTTAACCCGGGAGTGCTCGCCGGATCTTCCGCTTCGGAGAGCGCACTGGAAAGAAGCTGCTGAGTCGCTAAGCCCCCGGGATTTATTTCGCATGCGTTTTGACCGAGGGTTATTATGAAAGTTTACAGTGACTTTAGACTGTCAATGTCTTGCGATGTCACACCAACTAACCCGACGCGCCAGCTTAGCGATGCCGTGGGTGAGAAAGAGGTGGACCATTCCCCTTTACTGACCTCAACGTCATCTATAAGCACAATGAGCGAGGCACATCGCTTGCAACTTGCAACCAGAGCAACTAGCAGGTACACCGCTCCCCCGTTGTTCGAACATGTCATTTAATGTATTTGCCGCCGCGGTGGCCCAGTGGTTATGGTGCTCGGCTGCTGACCCGAAAGACGCGGGTTCGATCCCGGCCGCGGCGGCTAGAATTTCTTTGGAGGAGAAATTCTAGAGGCCCGTGTACTGTGCGATGTCAGTGCACGTTAAAGAACCCCAGGTGGTCGAAATTTCCGGAGCCCTCCACTACGGCGTCTCTCATAGCCTTAGTTGCTTTGGGACGTTAAACCCCATAAACCAAACCAAACCATTTAATGTATTTGTGCCTCCCTCTCCTGCACAAGGTGCTCTGAAACCGAATGCTGAACGGTAGAACGCTGTCGAAATTCTCGATCAGTCAGGTGATATCAGGCTCGTTCGAAGCGCGTTGTCGACCCAAGGAGGCCACTGTCGACCAGTTTTTCTGCACTTGACATTTGCCACACCATGGGATAAATTTTCCCAAATAGTGGACTTACACATGTTTATACGCGCTTGATGTCAGCTGTAATCATCATAGTAGTGGCCGTATACTAACGAGTAATGCTAAAATAAACCAATGAAAATTAGGTGGACAGTAAAATGGTAACTATTTTTCCCCCCTACTCAGGTAACACATGCACAACTATTCGGAATTCGGAAAGAGAACGGAAGCCGCGCTTCTGAAGTACCAAACATTGAATGTTAACGTATGATAGACAGCATCATGAACCGCAGATGCGGACGAGTGTCTCTTTCTTGCTCAACCCTTGCCCTTTGGTCGTCCTCTCATCACGCCTACGCTGCCTGCGGTCGAGCCCAATACAAACATAGACCAGAGACATATATATAGACCAGCTTTCGTCCTGCATATGTGCCGGTGACCGTAGCAGTACGCGTTTGCATCGAACATGTTCGCATCGACGCTGTACAAGCTGTCCTCTTTCAGATCACCACAAAAATAAGGCCAAGTTCCTGATGATGTTCCGCTTAGAACAGCTGCATTATATTTTCCTAAAACCTATCACATTTTCTATTGCATGCTTTCCTGTGCATTTTTTCTGGCACGCCTTTAACTGAATTTGTACGATTACTGTCAAGACATATATTGTGTAACTCGTATTGCTGTAAGAGCCGTTGTTGCTTTTTTGTTCTCTACGAATTTATCTGTTCTATTCCCACATTTGCTGCGTAAACCCCTTTCCTGGAGAAATGGGTTTGCACTCGAGTGGGTGACTGCTGCCCTCGACGGTAGCAAGATAACTGAAGAAAGAAACTTGCGGGCGTCTAAAGGTCGTTCGGAAGAAAAATCACTGTCGCTTCGGAGTTGCTCTGCTAACTGACACACAGCGCTTGTTGCGCGAGCTCCCAGCACGTGCATCCGTGCGATGGCGAGGTCAGATGCGAGCGGGAGCCGGCGAATCGTAGCGGCACTCAAGGGGTTCCTGCAGAGAAACGTCGGCACTATCCGCGGAGGCCGGATGTACCACGCTGCGGCGCCTTCAACCGCACACGCGGAAATCACCTGCGGCGCGACTCCGTCGCCAGGGGGTGGTGCGCCATTACACATTCCGCGCAGGCTCTGATTCCGCGTACTTTCATTGAACAGCCAGCAGTGATAGCGGCGAGGTGTTCCGCCCGCCTTCTCAGATTGCACAACACCGGACTGGACTAGAATGAAAATGGGCTCTACTCATCATGGTCATCACCAGCCCGGTAACGTAAACGCAAGAGTGAGGAACTATCCCAGAACAGCCGAACCCAAAGCCTACCGCTACCACCATGTCCTAGTTTCTTCATCTCTCCTCCACACCTGGTTCATCGACGACCCCCGGCTATCCTTCTTTTCTCTAATATTCCACTCGACAGCCATACGCTAAAAGATCCCCGTTTTATCGCATAGCATACCTCACCTCGCCTAAGTTCATTTCCTACACTTAGTTACAGCTAGGATAACATCGACTATCTCTGCCAAGTGATTCTATTTGCCAGGAAAGGGCAGATTAGTGTTTGCAGCGGTGCATAGAAGCGGCGCGAAACCAGCTTGAAGATAAAAAACTTTGGAACTAACATAGACCACCTCTGTTATCAGCAACGAATGAAACGCGAACTAGAGAAATTGGAAGACGCTTAAGCTGCACCCAAGGAGTGGAACGCGACAGCCTGTTGCAGCGCTACCAGGGGGTTGTGCAATATGAGAGGAAATGAAGTATGAGCATTCATTTATTGATTGCTCCTAAATTATGCGCGGCAAGCACTTCTCTTTTCCTATTTTCAAAGTACTTTTCCCCTCGCCGTATAATATCCAGGTGTCATTCTGAGATTTAAAGAAGATATAACCATAAAATTCGCTCTTTCGAGCAAAATGCTTGTTCCCTTTTGTATTTCACACGGGGCACACGTTGCAGTAGGAAAGGGCAGGCCGATGGGATTTCTTTTCGCTCACCGCACAGGCTCGCTGCGTGCTGCTTTGCCGAGCAGTCCTTGTCCCACTTAGCGCGCGGCCGTCCACGGCGCACTTCCGGCGCCCTTATGTTGCATACAGATGAGCCTAATGAAGCAAAACACTGTAGCGAACGCCGGCGTTTTCGCGTGCGCGCTGAAACTTTGACAGCGCTTCCTGGTCCTAAGAAACCGAATATTAAGGCGAAAGCCTTTAATGGCTCATGCTCGCGGTGTCCGTCCATGCTCGCGGTGTCCCTGCGTGCGCTGGAATCGTGCCAACTGTAGCCTCTCCTCGGCGCAACGGCGCAACCTCCTCCCCTCCTCAGGAACCGGCGCGCCGGTGGGGGCCGCAGCTGTGCATAGCAACCATGACGTCACACAGTAGCGGTAGAACGAGCGCGCGCGCGTCGGCGATGGCAGCTGCGCCGCCGCTCCTTCTCCAGACGTCTCGTTGCAGTCGAACTCCGAAGTGGCCCAGTGATTCCGCGCCAAACGGTAGTGGGAAGCGGCAGTGGGTTGACCACAAGGTTTTCGCCAAGCACACTTTAGAATTTCCAAGTGTCTTCGGTAATTTTTTTTTGTGCTTGCTAACTGGAAAACGCGATCGTATATCCAGTCTAAAGATGCCCCGACGCCAGTGCGCCGCGCCGGCCTCCTGGTGCTGGCCCAGTGCTGGTGTCGTAGCTCATCGCGTTTTATGGCTGAACCTATCATCAGGTCCGAGCGGGGGTTAAGACTTCGATCGTACTGCAGGCTAGTCTTGTACACGGCACAGAAGAAAGACAATTATAAACAACATTTCTTCTGAAATGCGACTCATTTTGAATACTCATTTACAGCCTATGAAATGTAGCTGGACAATTACAGAGAAGTAATCAATTACTGAAACGTTAATTTTCATCCCACTTTTATTCATCATCATCATCATCAGCCAGACTACGTCCACTGCAGGACAAAGGCCTACCATCCTTCTTTTATTAACCCTGTCCTGGGCCAGCTTCTGCCACCTTGTCACCGCAAAGCTTCTTGATCTCATCCGCCCACTTAACTTTCTGCCGCCCCTAATATACACGGACGCGAATGAGCTGGCGCGGCTTGCTTGATCTATAGCCTGTTGCAGTATGTAGGTTGGTAATTTCACCTACGTGCAGTTGTTTTTGGAAATTTTCTCTGGAATTTTTTCCATGTTTCCTTGTAAACACATCAGTAGCGACACTGGAACGAATCTCGATGTACGCGCCGGTGGGAAGTGCGTTGCTTTAACATGCAAAGACGTAGAGTATAACACCTCGAAGTTCCGCAAAGCTTCGCGCTGCACTTGCGTTCACGCTTTGACGGGAGAAAGCGCAAGCTCACCAAACATGGCATTCCGTTGCGCTGCCGGGGTGGAATGCGAAATGCGAAGCGCCGAACACGGGGCTAGTCATATGCGGACCCGCTCGGGTTTGCATGCATGTGTGGACATCCTCCGATGCGCGTTTCTCTGAAGCTCGGCTGTCGCTCCAACGCAAGGGAATTCCGTGCTGTACCATGCAGTGTTGGTGACCGAGTTCAGATTCTAGAATTTGTACCACTAATTATAATTTGTTTTTTGGGATAAGAAAGTAACTGATTACTTGTACCGATTACTGAGACAAGCAAGTGAACTTGAACTTCATTTCTCGTCATCGCGAGTGGAGACTGGGACTAAAGGTACCAAGTACCTGACGAGAGGTCCCAGCCCCCTACAGTAAACAGTTTCGATAGCAGTGCTATCAGAAGGAAATACATATAAACAGCAAAAGTACAGAACTTACATAAGTACACACACATTACATTTGTATATAATACACATTACACAGCCACAATGCTCACATAGCACAACTGCACTCTACATATTCATTTTGTGGATGGATATACGTACTACGTGTACAAACAAGCAGAAAAAGAACAGAATGACAGTGATCAAGAAAAGGAAAGGACATCGGCTAGTAGCAATGTGGTAAGCTCTTTTTTGAAAGTACCCAATGAAGCGCTAAAAATCTAACAGTTCCTCAACCTTGTTTTTAATATTTCAGTTGACTTATATAAGAATGTTTGCTTTCCGCAATTTATTCTAGTATTCGGCATGTGTCTGATGTTTCGCCGTAGAATGTGCCGAGAAGTATCTGGATTTGATGTTTTAGAGAATAATTTCTGTTTGTGTACTGTAAGCAGAAGCTTCTTATACTAAATTTTGTCGGCGCGAAGAAGTTAATAACGCTGGAATAATGGAGCTGTTGCAAGTTCTGCGTAACGGCCGTGGTAATTGCTGTATATATGAAGGATGCGTTTTTGTAAAAGAATTAGCTTGTTGTAGTTCATTGTTGTTGTTGTCCCCCATACCAAGATCCCATAGCAGAGTTTTGAATAAAAAAGGGCATTGTATAACTGCTGTTTGAACCAAAGACGAGTTAGGTGGACTATTCTTTTAATAATACTTACGGATTTAGAAAGATCATTGCATAACCGGCTTATATGTGAGCCCCACGATAAATATGTTCATCAAACCATACACCTAAGAATTTTTGTTCCTTAACGCGGGTAATTTCCGTGTCATTAAAATATAAGTTAATTTCACTATATTAGATTAATTGGGTTAAGGAGAGCTTTATACCTTACAAAGAGTAATCATAGTGTTACAAAATTCTAAGAAAATGTAATTTATTACGATAAATCGCTGTTAACGCGTTAAGTGCGAGTGAGCTGCCGGCATAATCACTTGGCTAAGAAACTGCCTGATAGGAAGAAGTTCAAGATCGGTATTAGCTGGGGCTCTTCATAACGAATTTGATGTTCGGATGAATATAGCAACATGTAGTTAGTTAAAATACTCTCAACAGTTAATATATAGCCATTTTTCACATGTGTTCTTGTCACGGCTCCGAAAGGAGCGCGAGGCACCTTCCCGAACCGAGGCAAAGGGGTTGGAGCTTTGACGCCCAGCGGTAGCCGGTTTATGTTCACCGTCGTGAATGAGGACAGAACCACGAAGTCAGTCTCCGAAAATAAGATGTATTATCAGTATCAACTGCAGGAGACTCAGAAGCAAGCATTTACAAACAAAAGTGAAAGTAACAAAGCACAATAACTAACGGACAAGAAAACTAGTAATTATCAATACAAGTCAAATTTTAACTAACAGGTTACATGCAGGTTGCACACAGATATCGAAAATTACACAATAGGAGTGAAGGGAAAGTTCACAGTCAATTAGGAAACGGTCCAGCGAGCGCGGCGGCAGTCCACTCACAAAGACGACGCAGAAGGGGAGCTCTCGAAGGTGACGGTCCTTCCGGAGTCCTGTGGCGTTCTTCGGAGTGCGATGCGGCGGCGGCTCGGGGAGTCCGGAGTGCTCGGAGGCGAGAGGCGCACTACTGTTGTGTCCGACTCGGGTTCTTGTCCAGCCGTCGGTTGTCAACGCACAAGACACTCCCTCCCATCCAATAATTCACTCTAAGGGACAGCCCCCATAAAACAAATACCCATAAGCGCACCATGCAGTCGATACACAAAGGACGGAGCACGTAGGCTCCGCTCCTTCCACTATGCATGGCCGCCATTTTGAGGGTGAAAAAAAAAGTAGGACAACCAAAAGAATGGTCACGTACGCCAACATCTTCTGTCCTGCAAGGGGGCACCTTGCAGGCGAGGAAAGTTAAAAAGTTGAAAAGGAAGCCCAAAGCTTTGGGCCTGTTAGGGGTGACTTTGAGCTCGAAAACCTAACACATATACACAACAAGCCGGGTGTGCTTCCCCGCTCGCGCACTGCGGGGGGTCTGCCTAACTGGACGGAAACTAACACGCGAAGACGACGCGCACGTACTCGCGCTTTTGCGACGATCGACCAAGGCACAGACATACAGGATACATTGACATGTGATATCAACAAACTCTAGAACTGACATATGCTTAATTACCCGAAATTGAGAATATACAAATGCGTACCACTTTTGTGACACGGCCCCCCACTTTCAGAATATTATGTAATAATATTCTTAACTAACAAAACGTGGCACGCAGGCCAACACAATGCATGTAGATGCAATATACCATAAGTAGCACATAAAACAAAGTTCACAACACAAAACAAAACGAAGTTCAGACAACACATAGGAGTATAACACGATATTCAACGATGCAAGCAAAATCACATGAAATCTACAACCGGCTAAGGTAGTCCGCCCCAACATTCTGACTACCCTTAATATGTTGTACGCGGAAATTATACTCCTGGAGGAGCAAACTCCAGCGAAGAACTCGACTGTTCAATTGCCTACTTTTCTGGATATAGGCCAGCGGCTGGTGATCTGTCTGTACAAGAAACTCGACACCATATAGGTAGGTCGAAAACTTTTGGACTCCCCAGACCAAAGCAAGGCACTCTCGTTCGATAGTGCTGTAGGCTACCTCTCTAGCCAGCAACTTTCGGCTTGCATACGCGATAGGGTGTAGCATTCCCTCGTACTGCTGTAGGAGCACAGCGCCTAAGCTAGTGTCGGAGGCGTCGGTGCGCAGCACGAAGGCCTCTTTGAAGTTCGGCAGCCGCAAAATAGGGGGATTAGAGATGCAGTGCTTGAGCTTGCGGAAGGCTTCCTCGTGCTCGGGTTCCCATTTCACAGCGTTACTTTTACCCTTCCGGATCAGCTGGGTGAGGGGTGCGCTTATCTCTGCATAGTTGGGGATAAACTCCCTGTAATAGCCTGTCAATCCCAGGAAAGCTCGCACCTGGCGCTTTGTCTTTGGTGGCTCGGCTGCTTGTATTTTGTCCAGAGTTTTTCCCAGGGGCGCCAGCTTTCCTGCTCCGATTCGATGGCCGAGGAAATCAATTTCGGTCATCCCCAGTTCACACTTGCTGGGTCGCACTGTGAGCCCGGCTGCTTTGATTCGGCCAAAAAGTTGTTGTAGTGCGGTAATGTGTTCCTCCCAGGTCGAGCTGGCGACCAGTATGTCGTCGTAGTAGTGTTCTACTCCAAGAATGCCGCCGACCACCTTGCGCATCAGTTTGGCGAAAACTGCGGGCGCCGTCTTGATGCCGAACGGCATGAAGCGGAACTGGTAGAGTCCCGACGTGGTGGAAAACGCTGTCTTAGCCTTGGCGTCGTGGGACAGCGGAATCTGCCAGTATCCCTTTACGAAGTCCACCTTGGAAAAATATCTCTTGTCTCCCGCCGTGGCAAAAACGGTATCGGCTCTGGGCATAGGCTCCGAGTCTCCGACGAGAACGTCATTCAGCCTCCGAAAGTCGATGCAAAGGCGATTACTTCCATCCGGTTTTTTGACCAGGAGTACGGGAGAGTTATATGGGGACACGGACTTCTCAACAATTCCCAGCCTCTCCATTTCTTGCACTTCGCTCTCGATACCTTGCCGGGTTGCGAACGGTAGAGGGTACTGCTTGACGTGAACTGGTGTGGTTGTCGTAAGCGGGAGGTTGCACTCCATCCATTCAGTTTTGCCGGGAACATTAGAGAAAATAGCCGCGTGCTTCTCCATTGTAGACAAAAGGAGCTGTTTCTTCGCGGCATCGAGGTGTGGGGACAGTTTCACTTCTGCCACTCCCTCTGTTTTCTTAAACTCTGGAACCGGCAGCTTACTGTCCTCATCCGTTTCAATCAGGCTGCTGATCACCAGGCACAGTCTGTTGGCGTGTGCGTCTCCCCTCTCTTCGTACTTTTTTAGCATATTTGCGTGAAAAATCTTTGACCCGCTAGCCGTCTGAATGGCGTAATCTGCGTCTCCTTTCTTGGCGGTGACCTCGAATGGGCCCTTCCACTGCAGCAACAGCTTGTTGCTATCAGTTGGGAGCAGCACTAACACCTTGTGGCCAGGTTCGAAGTTCCGGTCCTTCGCCTTACGGTCGTAGAACTTCCTATAACGAGTACCTGCTCTTTCATGTTCCTCATGCGCCAAACGACACGTCTCTTCCAGTCTGTTTCGAAGGTCGAGTACGTGCTCGTAAGTGGTCTTTGCCTCTTCATCTAGGCTCTCGTTCGTCCACACCTCCTTTAGGATAGCCAGTGGCCCACGCACGTGTCGGCCGTAGAGGAGCTCAAACGGCGAGAAACCCAGGCTGGATTGGGGAACCTCCCGGTAGGCAAAAAGAAGAGGGGATAGGTACCGATCCCAGTCTTTTGGCTTCTCAGCGCACATTCGCCTCAGCATCATCTTCAATGTGCCATTGAACTTCTCCACTAACCCGTTAGCTATGGGATGGTATGGAGTGGTGTGAAGTTGACGGATGGAAAGCAGTCGGGCCACTTCCCTCATCAATTCTGAGGTGAAGTTTGTACCACGGTCGCTGAGTACCTCTTTGGGGACACCGAATCGCGAAAACATCGCCACCAGAGCTTCGGCAACACGCTCGGATTCTATGCTTGGCAAAGCCACTGCATCCGGGTAACGGGTGGCATAGTCGACCAGCGTTAAGATGTATTTATTGCCCTGTTTGGACGGAGGGTAGATTGGCCCGACGATGTCAATAGCCACCCGTTTGAAGGGGGTGTCAATGATTGGTGCCTTCCCAAGGGGAACGCGTGGCACTCTCCCCTTCGGCGTGGTTCGCTGACAAATGTCGCATGATGCCACGAATCTCTTGACATCCGCCGTGATGCCAGGCCAGAAAAACTCTTCTAAAATCCGCTCTTTTGTTTTCTGGGCACCCAGATGTCCTGCCATCATGCTGTCATGAGCCATCTTGAGCACCGTTTCCCGGTGCCGTTCGGGAACGACCAGCTGTCGCACCTGTCGTCCGTCCTTCTCCATGTAGCATCTGTACAACAGGCCGCCTTCCTTCTTGAACAGAATACTGCTCTCACCATCCCGACACTTTAATTGCTTGTCGATTTGTGAGAAGCACGATTGCAGCGTTCGATCTTTTTCTTGATCGGCTGCATAGCTTTCGCCATCCTCGAATTGTCCTTCCGCGTCCGGAGTGCCGAGTTTCTGGAATTTCGGGGGCCCCTTTTTGGCCTGAGCGCGAGTTACTACGGCGGCGGTGGTTTCGGCGACTAAATCCATTTCCACAGTAGCCCCTTCGACTGGTTCAACGGGATCATCAGGAGCCCTGGCACCCTCGATATTACCCAGTATAAGGTCATATATAGGGTCCTGCATGCACAGTGCTACGAGATTTCCGCTGTAGTAGGGGGTCCGGACCTGCACCTGCGCTTCTGGGAGCATCTTCACTGTGCCGTCGACCAAGTACACGGGTTTACTCGTACCCGTTAGCTGGTCATCGGTTACCAAATCCTTCCGGATAATCACGGTGTTACAACCGGTGTCACGCAACACAGTGACTGCCCTCCCGTTCAAACTTCCCGCAACTACGGGTAATCCTTCCACCAAAAACCTCTTCCGCGCTGTTCGCACCGCACTGACGACGGGAATACGGCTACCATCCTTCAACTCTAGATAGCCGTCGCAAATGTTTTTTTCGACCTCCCTCGAGGGGGAGTACACACAGGCTGCCTGGTTCTGTTCAGGCGCGCCTTGTCGACACGCATTCGCTTTGTGCCCTTTTCGGCCACACTTGAAGCAGTGGGGGAGGTGGTTGGCAGGGACGCGGCTCCGACACTGCGCGGCAGTGTGCCCCGTCCGGCCGCAGAGATAACATCTCGACGCTCCCCTCTCGCCGGGTTTTCTTTCGTCGCCTCCCGCTTTGTTTGCTTCCTCCCGGCTTTCTTTCCTTCCCTTCGCTAGGTTGGCACCTCCTTGTGCGTCCAAGAATTGATCAGCAAGGTTTAGCATGTCTTGCAGTGTTCCTGCCTTCCGTTCCCTTAAGTACAATGACAGGCTCGCGTGACAGCTGCTCAGAAATTGCTCCTTAATGAACAACTCGCGAAGCGTCTTGTATTCAAGGGAGATTTCAGACAGCTCCACCCAGCGGTCTAAGTAATGGCTTAGACGCGCTGCATATTGTGCGGCTGTCTCGCCGTCGGCTGGTTTCCCGCCCCGGAACTTCTCTCGGAACCCGTCGACTGTAAATCGAAATCGCTTCAAGAGCGCCGCCTTGACCTTCTTGTAATCGGAGGCGTCTTCAGGTGTAAGTCGCCCGAAAACATTCAACGCCTCCCCGCTTAGGCATGTGCTCAGTGCCGTCGCCCATTGGTCTTCAGGCCACTTCTGGCTACGGGCTATGCCCTCGAACCGCCTGATGTAGGCATCCAGGTCGTCCTTCCTCTCGTCAAAGGAAACAAGCAGCCGGCTGGGGTTCAGTCGGAAACTGGGTTCTGCTACCACGTCGCGACCGTCGGCCCTTACCACGGACTCGTCTCCCGCCTGTCGAAGCGATAATCTTAGCTGAAGAAGCTTGGCTTCGAGCTCACCTGCCTCTTTTGCTGCCGCGCGTTCTTGTTCTGCGGTTTGCCGTGCGATGGACCTTTCCTCCCTCTGCCGAGCTTGCTCGTCCTCTATCCATTTTCTCAGTTCCACTCCTGAGAGACCTAACTGCCCACCTATGGATACTAATTTCTCTAGCTCCATGTTCACAAAAGCATAGGAACAATCAAAAACTGACAAACCAAACTACCAAAACTGAAAAACCATCTATCAGCAATGCACACTTCTCAACTCACTCACTCTTCGAAATCACTTGTAATTCGAGGCTCGGTCACCATCCACAACGCTTACTCATTACGTCAAAGTCCTGTCGCGGACGCCAGAATTTGTCACGGCTCCGAAAGGAGCGCGAGGCACCTTCCCGAACCGAGGCAAAGGGGTTGGAGCTTTGACGCCCAGCGGTAGCCGGTTTATGTTCACCGTCGTGAATGAGGACAGAACCACGAAGTCAGTCTCCGAAAATAAGATGTATTATCAGTATCAACTGCAGGAGACTCAGAAGCAAGCATTTACAAACAAAAGTGAAAGTAACAAAGCACAATAACTAACGGACAAGAAAACTAGTAATTATCAATACAAGTCAAATTTTAACTAACAGGTTACATGCAGGTTGCACACAGATATCGAAAATTACACAATAGGAGTGAAGGGAAAGTTCACAGTCAATTAGGAAACGGTCCAGCGAGCGCGGCGGCAGTCCACTCACAAAGACGACGCAGAAGGGGAGCTCTCGAAGGTGACGGTCCTTCCGGAGTCCTGTGGCGTTCTTCGGAGTGCGATGCGGCGGCGGCTCGGGGAGTCCGGAGTGCTCGGAGGCGAGAGGCGCACTACTGTTGTGTCCGACTCGGGTTCTTGTCCAGCCGTCGGTTGTCAACGCACAAGACACTCCCTCCCATCCAATAATTCACTCTAAGGGACAGCCCCCATAAAACAAATACCCATAAGCGCACCATGCAGTCGATACACAAAGGACGGAGCACGTAGGCTCCGCTCCTTCCACTATGCATGGCCGCCATTTTGAGGGTGAAAAAAAAAGTAGGACAACCAAAAGAATGGTCACGTACGCCAACATCTTCTGTCCTGCAAGGGGGCACCTTGCAGGCGAGGAAAGTTAAAAAGTTGAAAAGGAAGCCCAAAGCTTTGGGCCTGTTAGGGGTGACTTTGAGCTCGAAAACCTAACACATATACACAACAAGCCGGGTGTGCTTCCCCGCTCGCGCACTGCGGGGGGTCTGCCTAACTGGACGGAAACTAACACGCGAAGACGACGCGCACGTACTCGCGCTTTTGCGACGATCGACCAAGGCACAGACATACAGGATACATTGACATGTGATATCAACAAACTCTAGAACTGACATATGCTTAATTACCCGAAATTGAGAATATACAAATGCGTACCACTTTTGTGACAGTTCTGATATATCCAAAAACTAGAGGAAACGCCTAAGCTACGCCTTAAGAGCCTACGCGACATCGTTAATAGGTTAATGACCATACATGCGAAACTGGCCATTCTCTACTTTACTTTCATATATCCCTGGGAGTCCTTATACCAATCCTGTCGCAGTGGTGCAGCAGTTTTTTGGCAATGCGCCATTGCCCCTGTAGGCGGCTCTTTCAAACATTGCAACCGGTGGAGCTTGTGAGACCCAGGTCACTCTCCCGAGGAACCTCTCGCGAACAGTCATAAATTTAACTGCTACCTGCCACGGAGGGCAGTTTGCTGACAATCCAGTGTTAGGTTTATGGGTTATGGAGCTTCAAAGTCCCAAAGTGAAACAGGCTGTGAGGGACGCCGCAGTGATGGGCTCCGGAATTTTCGAGTGCCTGGGATTCTTTAACGGGCACTGACATCGCACAGCACACGGGCCTCTAGATTTTCACCTCCACCAAAATTCAACCGTCGCGGCGGGGATAGGATAAGATAGGAAACTTTTAATGTCCAACAGACAGAGGGTAGCGAGAGGGCTACCCGCCTAGACGACGGCCGAAAGGTCTTGACTCTCGGCGGCGGCTTCGGCCAGTCGGACGAGTTGTAACTGAGTCGCCGGGTCGGAGCTCAGTAGTAAGGTCTCCCATTGATCTTTTGTGTTTATACCTCGTCTCTCCCGGGGGGCATGAGGACATTCCCATAGTATGTGGTCCAAGGTGGCCCTAAGTTCGCAGTTTGCGCATTTGTCTGAAAATTGCCCTGGGTACATAAGACTCCAGAGGGCCGGGTTTGGAAAGGTGTAAGTTTGTAACCGGCGCCAGTTGATGGCTTGGTATCTGGACAAGGATCTATCCGCTGGAGGAAGTCTAGCTCGTTGCAAACGATAGTGCTGTGTAATTTCTCTGTAGGTCACCATGCGATCCCTGTCTGTAAAGACCACCTCACTCGGGTCCGCCCGGAAGGAAAAGCCTCGGGCGAACTCGTGGGCCGTCTCATTACCAGGCAGGGATGCATGTGCTGGTGTCCAGACCAGTGTAATTTTCCTGTCTATTACATGACGGCTTAGAATTGTATTCGTTAGAGGGGAGACCCGGCCCCTGCTGAAATTTAGAATGACAACTTTGGAGTCACTGATGATGTACCTCGCTTTTGTGCCTACACAAGACAGTGCTATGGCAGCTTCCTCTGCAGCCTCTGGGTTACCCGAGAGTATGGAGGCACTTATTTTGAGGAGTTGTTTATTATTGACGACCGCGAAAGTCATCGTGTTCTTACCATACTCAGCTGCATCCACGTAGACCACGTCCTCGTCTTTGTATGAGCGGAAGCGTTTCTCTAGCGCCTCTGCCCGTTTGGCCCGGCGCACTGAGTGATGAATACCTCCGACCTCGCGTCTTCCGGTTCAGCAGCCTAGGTTGCCACTTGGCATGGTGGACAGGTTCTGATGACGTCGCAAGGTCACGTGACCTCGGTGGCAGGTGACCCTGCTTTTTCGCCGCCGACGACGACGACAACACCGCCAAGTACGCAGAATTTTATGCCGAAAACTAGCCTTAAGGCTGTCGCGTTAGTGTATAACGTGAGGTTAATATATACCCAGGTGTATTTAATTTTTTTTCAATCGACAACATATGGTATAGGAAGCGTATATACATATATCTTGTTTCAGCAAGGGTAACTGTTATTATTCTACTTGGGTATATACAGCCGCCGTACATATCTGTCCACCTTGTGCCTGGGTCGCAGAAATCGTGCGAGATAACGGCCTACGGATAAGGTCTTTGTTTTATGCTGCTGAAACAGCACTATACATGGAGGAGCGCAGATAGTAGGGCTACGCGAAAGCCATCGAAGAGCTACGACACTCGAAATACCACTGCAGAAGAGAGATAGAGCGGATGGGAACTTGAAACAATGTATATAGCCGCTTAAGAATTGCTACACCTGGCAACACTAATAGTACTCATATAACCTTAAATAACGCCTCCAAAGCAGGCATGAACTGCGTTTTTCTAGCAGCAAGAAGGCAGAATGTGGGTGCGTTTGGAAGTAGGCGGAACATTACGCTTATCTTCTGCTGATTAGATTCTGAAAGCAGAAGTTAGTAGAGTTAGCTTGCATTATGGCTTTTTCATTGGGCTAGATTTCTATTGGGTGTTCGGAACAGAAACCACCAAGGAGAGGGCTGAGTCGGGCTGGTTGGTTTATGTTGAATGGTACGGCAAAACAGCGCTGACGGACGCGACGGAAGAAGATGAGACAAACACATGCGCTGAACTAACAACCAAATGATATCGGAGGCCTTTCACATTCACACATTAGGTAACTCATGTGCAAGCCAACCATCGGTGGCTCTATTCCCACAGGAGATCGCTTTTCTTAATCATTGATGATATCCCGAATGTATGCCTTGTCATGTTTACACCGCAGTTTTCCCTTCTATGCTTTATATTGCACCCCTCTTTCGCAATAAACCATTTGGTTGTTAGTTCAGCGCATGTGTTTGTCTCATCTTCTTCCGTCCCGTCCGTCAGCGCTGTTTTGCAGTACCATTCAACAGAAACCACCAACCTGAGAGAAATTTTCACTTGGAACCTCCCGTGAGGTGCTTTACATGCACCGTATATCTGCACGTATAGACACCAGATGCACCTCCACGACTTAGCTGTCAGCCTATCGCCCTCCCCTAGCGCTCAATCGTGGGAACCCGTGGTGCCGCAGCTAGCATCGAAATTTGAGTTAGCGAGCTTCCCCCATCCGTTGATTCCCGCCCAGAGGGGCCAGACCTCTCTTAAGGGGGTGTTTTTACCCGCGCCCGGACGCCCGGTGGGTACCAGGCAGTAGGGTTGAGAAAAAGTGAGTGAACTGCCCACCGTGGCAGGCGGAAGTTAAATTAATGATTGGTAGCTCGGGAGGGGCAACCTGGGTCGCACAAGGCCCACTGGCGGTAGCACCTGCCATCGCAGGGCAGTGGCGCATCGCTTAACCGCTGCAGCGCTGTGCCAGGAGTGGTATGAGGACTCCCAGGGGCCTGTTAATGTAGAGTGACCTGTTCTACATATATGGGAATTAACCCATTACGCTATTGCGTCTTAAGGCGGAGCTGAAGTATCCTCTCCAATTTTTTTCACTGTATATATGTCATCTTTCATCCGATAAAGTTCAGTTGTGATTCTGCGCGCGTCCTGCCATCTTCTTCCTTTGTCCTTGTTCGTTAGCGCAGTAGCCGCTTTACAAGTTGAACTTCCACTAACTAGCCCAGTTTGCCACTCTACTCGACCACTCGGGGCTAATCGCGTTGTCGGAGCAGAAACCACCTCCCCCGTGCGGACTGGTAGTGGCGAAAGTAGGGTATCATAACGTTTCCACAGGGCACGTTGGTCCGACCTGTCTGGAAACCGATCATCCCTCTTCCGTGAAGTGACTAACGATGGCGGCAATCCCCTTACATCTCCACGAAGCGCCTGGATTCAAAGTTGGTGACCTCACTGCAAGCAGCACTTTTGGCCAACCCTGGTCAACGACCGGTGCCACCAGGGTCTGTTATCCATAGTGCTGAATCTCCATGGCAGCACAAGACACTCCTGGGCGGCTCCTGAAGACATCTTGAGATACGCCTTGATTGGGCTTGGATCAAATACAGAGATTAATCGGCTAGGGATCTCGGGATCTCGAACTGTATTTAAGCAGCTGGCCGGCATGTGTGCTAGAAGCGAATTACTCTCTGACTTTTGCTTGTATCTCTCACGAACTTCTGTAAATATGTAAAATCCTCGAAGATCCTGGAAGCCCGTGCCTCCTCGTCAAGCCACAGCCGCAGCCTTCCGAGACGGGACCTTAGGACCTCGCCCTGGCTAAAAGGACCCAGTAGAACCGAGAGCCCACGTCTATATAGCGTGAAGGACAAAACGCCGACACAGATTAACGGTGACCAGAGACTAAATATTCTTTTCCCGGTCCGTTTCTTTTGCCTGACTGCCATTGGTCAGCCCCGCTTCTGATTCGAGAGCCAGCGAATGGCTCTCGAACTGACAACAAATTGCGCTAGCATAAAAGACAGACACAGGAGACGAGGTTGACGGGACTGGCGCAAACTTGGTCAGTTGCAAGTTTGCACCAGTCCCGTGAACTTTGTCTTCTGTGTCTGCCTTTTATGCGAGCGCAATTTGTTGGCAATTTAAGATGCAGGCCGAATGGACTGCAGACGTTAACTCTATCGCATTCTCAACACGTAAGGTAATTAAGTGTCCCCTAAATTTTAACGCGATAGAGTTAAAGGCCCGGTTACCTAGAAAATCCAGCGTCGTCGTTGCGAGCGCGATATCACGAGCATGATTGTGGCAGGTGGTGCCCAGATAGCAACCTAGGAGGCATGTGGGCCATCTGGGTCACGTGACCCTGCGGCGCCGCCCCAGCCTACCCCCCCCCCCCCCCCCCCCCCCCCGATAGTGAGCAAATTGTTCACCATGCAGGTGGCAGTTAAATTAATGATTGTTTGCTCGGGAAGCAACCAGGGCTGGACAAGGCCAACCACTCGGAGCAGCTGCCACAGCAGGGCAGTGGTGCATCGCTTAACCGCTGCACCACTGCGCCAGGAGGGGCATGAGGTCTGCCAGGGATCTATGAATGTAAAGTAGAGAATGGCCTTCCTCATATATGGGAGTTAACCCTTTACACGATCGTGTCATACCCATATGGCGTAGCTTAAGTGCTCCCCCCCCCCCTCGCCAATTTTTTATTAATATTATTTTTCTTTACAACGTGCACAAGACTGGACACGGCCCTATGTAGCCCCCGGCAGAGATCTAGAGACTCAGACAACGAATAAACGAGTATTGGATGGATGAGAAGGGTATCGGGTAGATCCTACAAGCTGATTATATATAGAACCCACTCAAGCACGCAAGACCTCAGCCGTACCTACGACGTCGCATACGCCTGGAAAAAACAACAAACAGTGATAACTAAACATCACAAGAAATCACGATCTTAGTACTCCACAAGGCAGTCGGCTTAAGAGCCCTCTGCCTATATAATGATAACGGCTTCAGATATTAATTTCAACATTTTTTTTTTCAGCTAGTGAAATGTGGGAATAGCATAATTGCTTCAATAAATCGGCACCCAATTTGCATTGCGCAGCCAAGCTGTACAGCGTGCGATTGGTTATCAGTAAAACCTACCCCCTATTACAATCTGTCTCAGTATATTCGGATGAGAACAGAAACAAACAAACACGCCAGCAAAGACACCGATCCTTGAAAGCGCGAACTGGGGGGATCAGCCTATACTGGATCCCCTCTCTTTCCTTCGACTCGTGCTGCGCGTCGGGACAGGCGACAAGGAAGGAAAGCAAACAGTGCGCTCCGCTGGCACCCGCTCGGGTTTTCGGTCCCCGTCGGCGCTTCTCCAAACAGAGGAGTCACTGCGCCCGGCCAGTCTGTGTGGTCCGACGCCTCGCCGGACCGTGTGAGGAACTGCAGCTGCTCTCACGCTCAGCGGCCGTCCGCGCAGCTTATTGGGTGCATCGGCGCGCAAGCTGGGTGTGTCTCGAACGGCGTTAACCGAACCACGCGCAGTATTCACGGAAGCAGTACCATGCAATAGGGCCCCGGTGGAAGGAATCGGATATATGTATAATGTACAACATGCGTATTGTTGGTGTTTGCATAGGTCGAGTGTACGCTTTGCTTCTGGATTGTAGTACCCGGAGTTCGGCTCAGATCGCTGCCGTGTGATCACTAGTCTGTTTGCGTACGAGCTCTTATTGCATTATAACAGTCGCGTCCCGAGTGTTTGTAGACATACCAGCTTTTCAGTTCTAGGTAATGAGTTATCCCGACACAAGACGCACGTAACCAGGCGGTAGTACGTTTCCTACAAGCATGCAGCAACTAGCCCAACAACACGTTTACTTGATTAGGGTTTCATGTACCCATATTTTTAAGTGACGTTTCGTGTGAACATGTTCGACCAGTGCTACTTCTCGGGTCGACAAAATTCCTTCAGTTAGTATCACTGCGAGAAGCATAAATACCCAACTCGGTCACATTTAATACAGGCAGCAGCGGTGTCCTAGAAATGAACACGAAAAAAGCGACAGCGCTAGCGAGTTTATCGTTGCGGTAACCGTGAGTTTCTTGGAGGACCGCCGCGGCCCGTATCGACGCTTCTGAATGGGCACCCTTTTTAGACCGACGGATAAGTGCAACGCGAAGTGAGGTTAAGCCTTGCGGTGAGTGCCGCCACAATTCGAGCGCAGGCGAGTGCCTCAGTGACTGATGTGCCGCGGATAATGACGTCCGTATGTCAACAGCCTCCCTTTCGTCGAGAAGAAATTCAAAAGAAAGCCGGCGTCTGTCGGCAATCCCGAGTTGTTGCGGGAACGGCACAGCATTGCTTTCGCTATACCGAATCCGTGAACACTATGTTTAGGATATATGTATTCGCGGGGTCGCTATCCAGAAATTAACCATCCAAGCGATGCGAAGTGTCTCAGGCACTGGTTCACGATGCCACGTTGTGCTACAGTGGCCGGTCGTGTTCTCTTTTCAGATTGGACCCGCGCCAGCACTCGGCAGCCCTGCACGCATTTACTTGAACAAGTGAGCACAGAAGAGCGCCATTGTGCAACAGTGTACGTCTCGACACCGAAAAGCCTTCTGAGCTTGCGGCATCGTTTTATGGTGGCACGGCCAAGGCTAATTAAAACATTCGATGCGCGCCAGATCACGTTGTAGTAAACCTTTACAAGAAGCAGACACTCAAAAGGGTGAAGCAAGAGGGCACACCCGCCTGCTCTGTATTCAACTAGTATCTGCAGCCGACAAGCGTCTCGCAATCACTGAGCGTCGCCTCGATATGGAGGACGCAATATTTTCTTACGCGCATATAGCAGGCGCCGCCGTTGGTTGCGCATACGGCTTCTGAGTGGAGCCAGTTGACCAGCCTGGCATTGAACTCGAGGAAAGGACGGGACGGTTGGTTCGCAAGTTTTGTATAGTCAAGTTGGGAGGTATAGGGTTTTTGCGGCTATTGAATGAGCTCCGTGTGCTTACCATTTTCGTGAAGATAAGCAGGAGGCTTTAGACCAAGACGCGTGTCGGAAAGACGGGAGCTAGGACTTAGAAGTCAGTGATGCGCGTTTGGCGAGGCGGGAGTAATCACTTAGTTTCTGCCATGAAGGAAGCGAAGCAAAAATAACGCAGTGAGAGAGAGATATGGCTTGTAAAATCCATATTTTGTTCGTTGTGTCTGGAATATAAGGAAGTTAATGCCTGCATAAAGAGAATAAAAGTTCGGAAATAGAAAGTATTGAAAAATATGGCATGTAATGACTCAGTCTAACGACCAGGAAAGAAACAGCGACAGCTTCTTGTGCGCCGTCCATTGGCAGACGGCTTATCAACAACTGTCTCCTGTACAACGGCGATTAGCAGATGGTTGGTCCACAGGGACTGATTTATATGCACCAACAACTGGCACAAAGCTGGACCAGAGGGACTGATTGCGCGCCGATGTTTTACCCGAGGGTGGTTCGCGGCAGCTGCTTGCACACGATTGGCAGCAGGTTCGTCCACAGGAGCTGATCGCGCCAACGATTTACACTAGGCTGGTCCAGGACATCTCACTGTACACCATCAATTGGCAGACAGGTGGTCCTCAGGGGCTGATCGTTGCACACGACGATGCACACGAGGCTGGCCCACGGCAGCTCCTTCCTGGTACGTCGACGTTTGGAAGAAGGTTGGTCCACAAGAGCTGACTACAGGCCGATGATTTAGGTGAAGCTGGTCCACAACAGCTCCTTCCTGGTACGTCGACGTTTGGCAATAGGTTGGTCCACAAAAACTGACCACAGGCCGGTGATTTAGATAAGGCTGGTCGACAACAGCTCCTTCTTGGTACGTCGACGTTTGGCAGAAGGTTGGCCCGCAAGAGCTGACTACAGGCCGATGATTTAGGTTAGGCTGGTCCATAACAGCTCCTTCCTGGTACGTCGACGTTTGGCAGAAGGTTGGTCCGCAAAAGCTGATTACAGGCCGATGATTTTGGTGAGGCTCGTCCACGGCAGCTCCTTTCTGGTACGTCGACGATTGACAGAAGGTTGGTCCGCAAGGGCTGACTACAGGCCGATGATTTAGGTGAGGCTGGTCCATAACAGCTCCTTTCTGGTACGTCGACGTTTGACAGAACGTTGGTCCGCAAAAGCTGATTACAGGCCGATGATTTTGGTGAGGCTCGTCAACGGCAGCTCCTTTCTGGAACGTCGACGATTGGCAGAAGGTTGGTCCGCAAGAGCTGACTACAGGCCGATGATTTAGGTGAGGCTGGTCCATAACACTTCCTTCCTGGTACCTCGACGTTTGGCAGAAAGTTGGTCCGCAAAAGCTTATTACAGGCCGATGCTTTTGGTGAGGCTCATCCACGGCAGCTCCTTGCTGGTACGTCGACGATTGGCAGAAGGTTGGTCCGCAAGAACTGACTACAGGCCGATGATTTAGGTGAGGCTGGTCCATAACAGCTCCTTCTTGGTACGTCGACGTTTGGCAGAAGGTTGGTCCGCAAAAGCTGATTACAGGCCGATGATTTTGGTGAGGCTCGTCAACGGCAGCTCCTTTCTGGAACGTCGACGATTGGCAGAAGGTTGGTCCGCAAGAGCTGACTACAGGCCGATGATTTAGGTGAGGCTGGTCCATAACACTTCCTTCCTGGTACCTCGACGTTTGGCAGAAAGTTGGTCCGCAAAAGCTTATTACAGGCCGATGCTTTTGGTGAGGCTCATCCACGGCAGCTCCTTACTGGTACGTCGACGATTGGCAGAAGGTTGGTCCGCAAGAGCTGACTACAGGCCGATGATTTAGGTGAGGCTGGTCCATAACAGCTCCTTCTTGGTACGTCGACGTTTGACAGAAGGTTGGTCCGCAAAAGCTGATTACAGGCCGATGATTTTGGTGAGGCTCGTCCACGGCAGCTCCTTTCTGGTACGTCGACGATTGGCAGAAAGTTGGTCCGCAAGAGCTGACTACAGGCCGATGATTTAGGTGAGGCTGGTCCATAACAGCTCCTTCCTGGTACGTCGACGTTTGGCAGAAGGTTGGTCCGCAAAAGCTGATTACAGGCCGATGATTTTGGTGAGGCTCGTCCACGGCAGCTCCTTTCTGGTACGTCGACGATTGGCAGAACGTTGGTCCGCAAGAGCTGACTACAGGCCGATGATTTAGGTGAGGCTGGTCCACCGCAGCTCCTTCCTGATAGGTCGACGTTTGGCAGAAGATTAGTCCACAAGAGCTGACTATAGGTCGATGATTTAGGTGAGGCTGACCCATGGCAGCTCCTTCCTGGTACGTCGATGTTTGGCAGAAGGTTGGTCCACAAAAGTTGACTACAGGCCGATGATTTAGGTGAGGCTGGTCCACAACAGCTCCTTCCTGGTACGTCGACGTTTCGCAGGTTGGTCCACAAGAGCTGACTACAGGCCGATGATTTAGGTAAGGTTGGTCGACAACAGCTCCTTCCTGGTACAGTCGGGGACAAAAGTCTCCGGACCACGTGTTCCTCAAACGAAGCATATAGCTCTGCTATGAGACAGCGGCTGGTGACCGCACTTGTGGAGATGAAAGAACAAAAATTTATCTTTTACCTCCACAAGTGTGGTCTCTAGCCGCCGACTAATAGTACAGCTATCGGCTTCGTTGGAGGAGCACGTGGTCCGGAGACTTTTGTCCTCGACTGTACGTCGACGTTTGGCAGAAGGTTTGTCCACAAGAGGCTGATCCACGGCCGCTCCTTCCGGTACGTTGACGATTGGCAGAAGTTTGGTCTACAGCAGATGGTCGTGCGCCCATGTTTGTCCTGCGGTTGAATATATTTCCGAAATACTCGTAGTCGCCGTATCTATGCTTTCTTGTGCGGTGACGGGCGCTCGCCATGGTGCTGTTCAGCGAGGGTACTCATTCGCAACGTGATCCTCCTATCAATTTTATGTCTGAACGCCCTAGCAGGGAAGGGGTGCTGTGGGCTTCTTAGTAATAATCGGAACAATTTTTTTTTAAGATTTGCGCCCGGCTTGCGCTAACAACTTATAATCAATATGCACCAACATATGAGCGCGGCGAGAGAGAGAGAGACGTGAAGAATGGAAAGCCAGCGAGATTAGGGAATCACAATTTTCTGTTAATTACTTGACCAAATACAGGCAAGCTGTTGGTAAAAGAAACCTCGTTATTGTGGTGAGGATATCGGGTCTCTGACCTATCAACAGATACTCTCAGGCCGCTGAAGTTGGGCGAAATAAATTAACAGGCCATGACGACGCCTATTTTGTCCTTGTTTCCATCGAGCAGAGCTTTATTTTTGGCTCGAGACTTTGGATTGCCCTGCTGTAAATCATTACATTTATTACATTTATGGAAAAATACGCCTTTAGTTTATCTGCATTCACGAAACTTTTCGTTTACGTCTAAGGTTTGGAGTTGACCGTAGTGCAAGGACTAGTCCAGTTTTTAATGCAGGAATGCATTTGAGGGCTACATTTTCACCTCCCTTGTTCGCAAATTTTTGTCCGTCCAGTTTTCTTCCGTCCACACCACTGAAAACTCGCTAAATATAAAATAAACAGAAGAAAATTACCCAACAGTAGTAGGCTGACGCCATAATCACTCGGCCACTGCCGCAAGGGTTCCGTTTGATGTTTCCATATAGTATCTCCGTCTACGTAATAAGGAAACGATGGCATGGAGAGAGAGAGAGAGAGAGAAACTCTTTAATGAAACGCAGAGAATTTAGCCGGTGTTTAAAAATCACTGGCATGGTACTCTGCGTAGGGAGGGGAATTTGGGAGATAAAGACAGAAGGAGAGCAGTGTGGAAGAGGTAAAAAAAAAACGAAGATAAAATGCGGCCATGAAATGGGTACTAAGGATGCAATGGCGAGTATTGATGTAACCTATGGAATGATGGAGTGCATAGTCCGTCAAATGGGCTGACGAAGTTCACTGAATGAAGAATGCAGGAAGGTAACGTGCAAGTGAATTTAAAGGTTATCTTGATGTCCAATGTCTTTTAAATATGTAAATAGAAAATTCATTGCAAGTCTCTGTTGCCTAAGGCAGGCTAAGGGCCCTAAAACTTTGTCCATTGTTAGGGGCACTGAGCAGAGCTTCTGCATGCAATGTTCATAGTACGCACGCTCCTTAGCATACGCAGGGCACTCAAGCAAGATATGTTCCACAGTTTCTATCGAGGCACAGTTGTCACAATGCGGACTGTCAACTTGTCCAAAACGGTATCGCAAGCCGTTTGTATATGCAGCTTTCAGACGAAGTCGATGATAAAGTGCTTCCAGATGTCGAGGAATTCTGGCTGAGAGTCTTGATCTAAGATGTGGGTCGATTGAGTGAAGAAATTGGTACTGATGTGTCGGCAAACTCCAAAGCCGATACGTTTCTTCGGAAGCAAAACTTTTAGCCATTTGCGACGCGTTAGATTTCGTGAAAAAAGTTCGAATGTATCTCCGATGTTGATGGCCCTTACGGGCCGCTTCATCTGCTTTTTCATTAGCCTGAATGCCACGGTGAGCAGGTACCCACTGAAATGTTATGCAGTGGCCTGCGGCAATAGCTAAATGATGTAGATACCCGATGTCCAGGGAAACTGGCTGGTGATTCGTTTTCTTCAGCAGGTTGGCCAGGATCTGCAGAGATGCTTTTGAATCGGTGAAGATAACCCAACGGCCGGCGGTTCGGCGCAGGATGAAAGAAACAACTTCCTCAATGCCGTGAAGCTCAGCTGTCGTAGAGGATGTCCTCCGCTGCAGCCGGTTAGAAAGGGCATGGCCTGTTGAGGGCACATAAAGGCCACAAGAAGAGGTTTCTTTAGTAGTTGAACCATCGGTGAAGATATGGGTGTGCTGTCTATATTCCTCCGTTAAGTAGACGAGAGTAGCTTGCAGAAGCGCTGCCTGTGGCATGCGGCTCTTTGCATTCACACCTGGAACAAACTTCTTCACCTTTAGAGGAGACAGTGTCTATGGAGGAAAGGCCAGAGGTAGTAGTTTCTGTGGCTGATTAATAGTAGGGAGGGGCAGAAGCTGTACTGCCTGGCCAAAGCTAGAGTTACTGTGAGTTAGGTGGACACGGTGCAGGAAGTGCTTCTTCCCTTGAAGGACATGGCGGAGATGGGTACGCATAGTTTCCTGGGCGGCAATCACCTCTAGTGGGAGACATCCTGCCTCCGCTACTGTTCCTGATGCAGAGGAACCCTTTGGGAGGCCAAGGCATATTCGCAGGCAGTTGTTCCGTGCGGCAACGAGAGTCTTATTGCTTGATGTAGATAATCTTTGAAGCACAGGTAGACAGTAGCGCAAGGTTCCTTCAACGTAGGCTTTTCAAGCAGAAGCATTGATCGGCAGTTGCTACCCCACCTTGTTCCCGCCATGAACCTGAACACTTGCGATGCTGCAGTGATCCTCTCGCGGAGTTTTTTTTTATCTGAGGGGACCATGACAGATTATTGTCGATTACAACACCCAGGAATCGCTGAGATCGTACATATGGTAGCGATCGTCCGCCTAGGAGCAGCGGATATCGGGTCATCGTTTTTCTTGTAAACGTCATTGCAACACTCTTTTCTGGCGAGAGACTAAGACCTCTGGAAGCCAGGTACATCGAAATGCGCAATAGCGCTCTCTGAAGACGTTGCTGGGTAATATAGCGCGAACGTGATGCAGTCCAGATGCAGATATCATCAGCATAAATTGTTATGCGGACCACTCGCGGAAGGTTTCTTCTTATGTGTATAAGGACAATATTGAACAGGAGAGGGCTGAGCACCGCTCCCTGTGGTACGCCCCTCTCCACTGCGTGAAAGCGTGTTGGACCGTTTGGAGTGGCATAAAAATTTGTCGTTCTTTTAAATAATGCCCAATCCACTTGTATAGCTTTCCTCCAAGGCCAAGACTGGCAAAGGCTACGAGAATTTCATGGTGAAAGACAGAGCCAAAGGCGGCCTTGATATCTAGAAAAACGGCTGTCGGGATGTACCCAGCATGAAGGTACTCCTCAAGTGATGAGACGAGGGCGATGATATTGTCAGTCGCAGACCTGTTTTGACGGAACCCGTTCATTTCTTGGGGGAACTCCTTTCGGCTTTCTAGAAACCAAGTTATGCATTTGCAGATCATGCGCTCCATGAGCTTACCTGCGCAGCTCAGTAGGGCAATGGGCCGGAGTAGCTTGTTGGCTGCTTACAGGGTTTTAAAAACGGGCGCAATTTTCGCCAGCTTCCATTCCGTGGGGACCTCACCAGCCATCCAGGAAGAATTGTAATACTCCAGGAGTCGAAGACATGAGGTGTGGGGTAGCTTTGCAATGGCGTCATAGGTCACCTCATCATGACCCGGAGACGTGTGTCTGTCGCCTTTGGGATGCCTGGTTGACAATCTGCGGAGAGTGTCGAATGCCCTGACCCTGCCGACAGTAGCCTGCAGTATTCTTCTGAGACTTCTTTTATAGATTTTTACTCGTGAAGGGAGAGTGCAGCGAAGGGGTGGAGTTGTTGAATTGGCGTGCGCTTACCTCTAACTATCCGCCAAATATTGGTTACTGGTTGGCGCACATCCAGCGTAGAACAAAAGTCACGCCACTTTTGCCGACTGAGTTCATCCATGTAGCGTCGAATGTGACGTTGTGCCCGTCGGCATGCACGTAGGTCATCGAGGCTTTTTGTGCACAGAGCTTTCCTTTCAGCTCTCCTGCGTATAGCGAAAAGCCTTTGAAATGTGTCATCATTTGAAGGTAGGCTATCATTTTTAGCTGTAATTTGTGTACTCGCTCTCAGGCAATACGCCATTGTCGATGCTAATTCCTCATTGCGAGTTGCCGCAGTAACTCCGCGGATGTTTTACAAATGGCCAGTTGTTATAATATAAGAAGACAGGAAACGTCGATGCATAAAAGAGATATAGAGATACAGATTCTAGCTCTACGTCCCAAAATTATCAAAATACTCCGTTACTTGTACATGTGTGCGTTTGTATCCGCTATGCACCCTGGCCAATCCCCCGCCGTCGGTATGTGCCATTAAGCCTGAAGACATCATCATCATGATCATCATCATCGTCATCATCATTGACGTGAAGAGGAATAGATCGAACGCCACGAGAAAAGAGACGCTTGTGCAATTCTCTACAGGGTTTCTCAACCCAGAGTTAGCCAACACGGCCTGGAAGAGGCGCAGCCGGCTTAGCACCAGTCGCGTTGCCTTCTACCGCATCTGCAGCAACAGACGTCAAGCCCAGCTGTGACAGCGACCTTTTCTCGAGCAGATATTTTGCCTGTGGACCAGCTCATTACCTGCAATCCTGCAACATGGCCAGCTATTCACATAATTGTTACCGTGAAGATGTAGAGGGCACGACGGGCCTCAGTGAGGTCTTCGTGGAGGTCTGCAGGGCTTGTATGGTTCTGCGAATGGTGTCTATTGAGTCCTTGTATATTGTGTATACTGGTGTGGGGAGTAGCTGAGTGAACGACATGGTGGCATGCACAATGGGGACAATTTCCAGCGTGAAAGCGGTAGCAGATTGACTGTATGGCCCGGAAGTGTGCAAGTGAGGCGAGAGGGTGTGGTGGCTGTAGATGCCATACGCTGCAGTGCCTGCATGTGTTCCCGAGACCGCAGCGTCAGCGTACGCCGCCGTCTGGTTGTGGAAAAAGGAAGCTCTTATCTGGATGCCTGCGGTCCCCTGGTCAAGCCTTCCGACCTGTGACGAGGCTTCGTGCTACGAAGGTACCATCAGGGAACACTACATACAGCTCGGAGAGGGCTTTCGGACACTCCCCCCATACCCCACACTCAACTCAGCGTCGCTTAGACTCATATTCTCCGCAAGCTTCACACCAACACCCTTTTCACTACAGCTCAACTGCACCTATTTCGCATACAGACTGACCCCTCCTGCTCCTATGCCAACCTGGTGCACTGTCCCTTTCAGTGGCCAGTCCCCCATCCTGACTGCAGTACCTGGCTGGCGTCGGACCAACTGGACGACCAGCGTGGCCTGGTGCTCCATGCCAAAGATCTTTTGAGCGCTTAATATGCGCTCTTTAATGACGTGCTTCTCTCTCCGTCTCTGCCTTTTACCAGTAGCGTTAACGTCGCCAACGCCCTGTCGCTCGACGGCAGGCCAAACGCACCTAGAGCAAAGCTGCATTCGAACTCTATTTTGGAGGTGAGATGCCAGCAATTTAACATTGTCGGTTTCAATTTAATGAAAAGACAGCCATTCATCCTACTAGCGCGCAGAGTCTTTCTCTGTTATGCATTCTCTTTAACGTTCGATGACGCGTTTGTGGCTTTCCTCGTAAGTGCGCTTGCCGGCGCTCACACCTGCTTCTATAGCATGCGATTTTGCTCTCTACATGTGGGATAGTTTTTTTGTGTGTGTTTGGTTGTCCCGCTGTCAGCATTAAATGTGTGTGCATGTGCCAACACTGGCACATGCGTCCGTCAAACATGACACACGCGTCAATAGCTTGCGCACGAGACGCGTAAGCAGGTGAATGTTATGACAAAGAACGATGCGAAATAACGCGCGAGCACGCACGCTCCTTCTGTTTTTCCTGGCGTGCTGCTACACAGACGAAGGCCAGCAGAACACGCAAGCAGGCTATAAACCTGTTGGAACACTGCAATCAGGGAGATTCGTTTTCCACGTACGCATGAAGACTGCATGCGGGGGTTCAATTTAATTTCGCTGATGCACAGCCTGCGAGAATACTAGTAGCAATCCGTGGTAGTGCGTCGTCCTCTCAACATATGCCTTTTTGATGGTGCAGCTCTTTCACTTTTGTTTCTTGGCTCGTCGTCGCGACGGCAGCGACCTATGCAACAGTTGCCCGGCGCTGCCCATACATCTGCGTGTTCATTCGCGCGAACGACGTTCGTGCTGTCAAGTGCACCAGAGCCTTGGACGCAGGAAGGTTATGCCGACGACAAATGAGTGAGTTACGAGACCATTCAGTTACGTGGGTACAATTTCAGTGCTCTGTGGATTACACGAAGTATTACCCCGCTTTGATGCAGTGTAGACGTCAAAGGCAATATAGTCATTCATCAACGCCGGGCACCAAACAATGGAGACTACAAGATCAGTGCAGAGGACATATATGTCTACATATACCAAACCTGCGAAACAAAATATTTAAATTGCTAAGTAGGCAGCATAAAGGTGACTGTTATTTTAGGAGCCGAATCACCTATCATAACTGTGGCGGCGGAAAAACTTTCCCTGTTTACCTGAATTTATACTAAAGTGGTTGTCTTGGAGAAACGTTGAGCTGGGCGAGTTTGTATGGGTTCATGATGCTGAAACAGCACAAAAAGCGACGGACAAGAAGAAAGATGGACAGAACGAGCGCTGACTCACAACTAAGCTGTCTTGGTATCAACCAGACAGCATTTAGTGCCGCAAAGCTTGACCACAGTACAGTCAAATGAAGAACCATATCGTGCATGGTCGGGACCCATGGCAGAGTCCTGTTGACGTCTGAATCACAGGACAACCAATCGGCGGAATCTTGTACCGCAGAGTAACCGACGAAACTGCAACTACAGAGGCAGTTCTGCGCTTGGTATACCATTATAACTCTATATATCATCTCACCATGGGGACGTTTTCTGCACCAACACAATTTGTTTAGAATAAAATACATTGCTCTCTCATTTTTTTTGTGGCAGTGAAGCAGGTAAAGTTGCGATATTTCGCTGAGAAGCCCGCTACTGCCCATATTAGGTACCTCATTCTACAAAACTTCACGGCGCAAAATGGTTTATGGAACAGCCAATGAATGCAGCGTACGGACTCCATTATGTATCCTAATTTAGTCTGGGCCACCGCGGTGGCTCAGTGGTTATGGTGCTCGGCTGCTGACCCGAAAGATGCGGGTTCGATCCTGGCCGCGGCGGTTGAATTTCTTTGGAGGAGATATTCTAGAGGCTCGTGTACTGTGCGATGTCAGTGCACGTTAAAGAACCCCAGGTGGTCGAAATTTCCGGAGCCCTCCACTACGGCGTCTCTCATAGCCTTAGTCGCTTTGGGACGATAAACCCCATGAACCAAACCAAACCTTATTTAGTCTGAATGTTCCTCGGAAGTCCGCTGGAAGAAATGTGAATTAGGCAAGATGGAGACAGGAATGCTTCGTTCTGAAGCATGAGCAGATCAATGGAGAGAGGGAATTGGACGACGGTGGCTGCGCATAAAACGAAATATCTTTTTCCTGACACTCAAAAATCGGAACAGACGCGCGATCAAAATAAAACGATGAGAGCTGAACAGTATACCAACCTGGACCATAGAACGAACCTGAACAGCGGCAAGGAGAGAAGCCTCATTCCGCTAATCACTTCGTCCTGATCACTTTGAGCCGCTGTGCTCGTCTGGCCTCAGTAGAAGAAAAATGCTTTTCCCGAAACATCTGTCAACGAACTGGGGCTCCCGTTCAAGTTTCTGCTTGAAGAAATATCCTCTGCTAGCATGGATCACTTCGCAGCAGTACTGCAACTATAAAGGCTACGTTTTGGGGGATATTTTCTCTATTGTAACGCTCACCCATTAGTGCGCTTGTGGCACCAAATGCTGACGATAGTCCGTCGACGCACGATGCGGGAGACGCATTTTTTAGTGCACGCATCTTGGGTCAAAGAGGAGGAGCAAGTATGGTGAACGCTTGTCTAAGCACGGCGCGATGCCTGTCAGGTTAAAAACAACGTTCGCTACTCTCGTCTATGTCCCTACATCGTCAAGCACAGACAACGACACAAGGACTAACACAGCACAAGCAGGAGCGGATCACAGTGTGTGCACCAGTACGATGGGTCACTTCACAGCACTGCAGTGAAAGCAAACATGGATGCATTAATATCACTGAACTAATATCGCTGCAGTGTTCCGGCCCTCTTTGTCTTAGGGCTCAAGATGCTGGCACTGATCCGCAGTCCCATTCGTGCCGCCTTGCCCATTCGAAGATAGACAAAGAGTCTTATTTTAAGGTTTAGACACCAGTCCAGTGCTCCACCAACGCCTATGCCACTTCTCTCTCAGCGCGTCATTTTCCTACGTCAATCGGCTGTGCTGTCCGCCCATAATGCTTTTAATCTGGCTCTGGCCAGTGTTGTGAGCTGCGCACTGTCCACAGTATAGCATGCTGTCTTAAGTAAGTCGTACCAAAGGTGATCACTTATGGTACTTACAGAGCAAATAAGGCGTTTGTATTGTCCACATTTAAATACACAAATAGATGAAGCCTTCACGCAAAAACGTGATACATATAATAACTATATCAAAGATACCAGTTTAATTTCGGTCGAATGGCTTGGCCACATTGAGCCGTCCAGAGGTAACTGAATTTGCTCGCTGTGCAACCGAATACGCGGTGTTAGGTGGCTGGAAGACTTTATGACTTCTGAAAGCGTTGAAGTAAGGCGGCCTAGTGAGTGGACAATTCTGCCCAAGAAAGACCCAACGCTTTCAAACTGCGATCAGGTCGAAATGGCGACCAGCCTGTGCGGCAGTTCGATCGAGACCGTGTCTTCTTGCAGCCACGTTCCCAGCCACGGCGCGCAGACGACCGCCGGGCGCCGGCGACTGCGATTCCTGCGCGTGTTGGTCTACCTCGGCCTGGTGCTGGGTTTCCTGTACCAGGCGTCGGACGTGGTGGTCAACTACCTGACCTACCCCACCACCAACGACGTGCGCGTCGAGGGACCCGAGCATCTGGAGATGCCCGCTGCCTCCGTATGCCTCACCAACTGGTGAGTGCAACAATCGCGGGTGCCATAATACGGTGCAGAAGCTCAGCGCGTCGTGGAAGCTTTCATAGTTGTCGTCGACAGATAGGATAGTATTCCAGAAAGCAGCTCAGGAGATGAGGCATAAGAGAACACTGAAGTCAAACAAATGCAGAACGCAAGTCCAGCTTTCATGAGCATCACATTCTATTATGAGGCAAGTGTAGAATATTGTGATACTCATGTAGACGTATTGATGGGAATGCTCTAATCTTCCGATGCGTAGCAAAATATTTATTTTAGTTTGCCCTGCGTTCGCACCAAGTAGCCCAGACTGATTTTGAAGAATTTGTTGGCGAGTTTATGTTTGTTATTTCCACATGTTCGCTCTTAGCCAGACGGTATTCCGTCAAACTCTGGACTATATGTCCAAATTGATATAGGGAACTAATGGAGTGCGTTTTTGACAATGGATAGCCAAAATATACAAGCGCCCTGAGGAGGGATATGAGGATATATTGATTGTTATGATGCATTCTTACGGAATGTGCGAAAAAATTGCTCTCACAAACAACTTCCCGTTGAAAAAATGCGCTTGCCGAGTATTTTTTCGTACAGCTCGGAAACGATTCCGAACAACTGAATGCCAGTTCTCAAATAGCCGACGAAAAATATCAGTATGCACATAGCAAGAATTGTTTTCATCTTCAGGGGTGAGGGTGGCAAAGCATTAAATTGTATCAGGGGATGGGTGGAGAGCGCGATTTCGAAGGGAACCCTCAACAGACCTCGATGTTATCATCAAATAGCCGAAACATAACTTTTGAATGCAACGTCGTTCTTTCTCCACGAGGAAAGCTTTTACAACCATGCCAGGTTCCTATGCTCTGCTTTCTGCCCAGTTCTTCGAAACAAAAAAAAAAAGAGTTATTCAGTTTGTGTAACCGAGGCTTAACTGTCAGCTCTTGGCGGATCGTATGTGACGCCATTCTGAAATTCTAATCTTTAGCGAAAAAGTTTCAGAGTATGCACATATTTATTTGCCTTCCAACACCACCATTTCGCCTTATTTTACAGCAGAAAATTCTAGTCTTTACGCCAAAATGGACCAACTTCGCGTGAAATAAAAATAGAAGCATGGGTAGTTGCATTGAATTGTTTTACATACATTTATCCTTTAATCCGTCCCCAAAACAAAAGCCTTTCTCGCTGTAATCTTAGAGTCGCTGAAAGCATATGGAAATCCGGGTAGCAACGCGTGCCGCGGTGGCTCAGTGGTTAGAGCGCTCGGCTGCTAGCAGATCCTGAGGACGCGGGTTCGATCCCGGCCACGGCGGTCACGTTTCCAGGAGAAATGCAAGAGGCCCGAGTGCTTTTCGGTCTCAGTGCACGTCAAGAATCCCTGGCAATTGAAATGAATCTGGAGCCCTTCACTATCGCGCCCATGGTAGTCCATGTGTCGCTCTGGTGCGTTAAATCCTACATACCATACCATACCATACCATACCATACCATACCATACCATACCATACCATACCATACCATACCATACCATATCGTACCGTACCGTACCATACCGTGCCATACTTTACTGTACTGCACCATACCATACCGTACCATACCGTCCATAGCTTGCATGCATGAGCTGTCTACGGCCTAATTCCTGGTTTTCATGCCCAAAAAATATATCGCTCACTTACTGCCATTCTCAGTGCAAACTGAACAATTACCCGATAAGCACGATGGTTTGGGGGAGGTGATTACCGCTGCAAGACATAAGCGCTACAGGATTAGCGCTACAGGACATAAAGGCGGATAGCGCTTATGTGTTGGTTCTCATGCTAACGTCCCGTGCTTCTGTCTGCGCTACAAAAGATGTAGTGGTATTGTAGCGCAGTATTTTTGTAGCGCAATACCTAATTTTCCTGTTACGGCCCTTTGTCCTTCGAGTTCGGCAAGGGAAGGTTCCAGAGCCGGCGCCACCGCCGTCTCGCTCTCCATAGCGTCCGTGTCGGGGGTACTAGGGGGAGGGGGAGTTGTTTTAGCTTCTAAGGCTTCAATTTTGGCAAGTAGCATCTCGTTTTGTGCCCGGAGAGAAGCTACAAGGTTGTGGAGCTCAGCGTCAGCCGCCGAGCGAGGGGGAGGGGAGAGGGGGTGGGAGGAGGAGGCCACCCTGCCTGAACCGCTCACCTGTTTGCCATTTTTGACAGCGTTGGCCCAGGAACCGGCCGCGCCACTCTTGTCTTGGGAGCGGGCTTGCTTCTCCTGGCCGCCGTGTGGGGGCGGGGGTGGCACTTGACAGCCCTTGATGTCCTTCCCGCTGGTAGGCGTCTGTCGTTTTGAAGCGTCGGTGCCGACGCTACCAGGGTGATGTGGCTGCCTGCCCGTCACGCTGGATTTCCCGCCCTTAGGGGCGGCTGGTTTGGTATGCCGATATTTAGCACTGCAGTCCCGCGAGTTCGTGGCATGGCCACCACCACAAACCGCACATTTTGGCATACACTGGTGAGGGGCCCGCACCCCCTCTTTTATGGGTGCCTGCTGTCCACACTTGTCTTGTGTTGGGTTGGGACAAGTGTCCGCCCGATGGCCGACAGTTCCACACAAACTGCAGGCCGGAATAGTGCGCAAATATTGGTGCACTGTGACAATCTCAGAATTGTAATTTGACACCCTATTGGAAACTGCGATGGAACGCCTCATCGCTAGAGTCATGGAGGCCATCCCCTCTATGATCGCTCAACACGTCGCGACTAACACCCGCCTTTCTCGAAGAACCGGTCCTCTTAAGGACGTATCTGGTCGGCCCTCCAGATTGTCCCGCCGAGTAAATGACCTTGACGATGACGAAGATAGCTGCCCCCTTCCAGTTGCTGAGCTTCAGCCCCTGGTATCTGGCTCGGGGGCAACCTCACTTCCACCTCTCACCTCTAAATCTGAGCATGGCGGGACACCACCGGTGTAGGCGCTCCCCTCTTTCCAAATCGGCTTCCCCCATTACGATTACTCAATGGAACTGTCGGGGGCTCCGGTCCCGTTCCAAGCGGGCCGACCTCCGACTTTTCCTTTCAACCTTTCAGCATTTGCCTGCCGTAGTTGCCCTCCAAGAGCCAGGGAAAGGCGCCGTACTAACAAATTATACGACGTTCCAGCAGGACCCCTCGCCTTGTCTATTAGTCCATAGAAATTATACAGCCAACCAGGTCGACTTAGACATTCAACTTGAATACTCCTATGTAATGGTGACCCTCCTCCCACTCCGCAAACAGGACCCACCGCTACACATACTCAATGTATACTGCAATCCGAAATTGCCGAATGTATCATTTGCGGACCTCTTTAGCCGCGCACTGAGAGTTGCGGGTCGAGACCCCCTCCTGATTGTGGGCGATTTCAACGCTCCCGCTCGGATGTGGGGTTACTGCCGTGAAGAGAAGCGGGGACGCAAGTTGGCGGAGCTTGCGTCAACGCTGGGCCTCACTCTTCACACTGACCCAGTCCACCCAACTCGTATAGGCAACTCTGTGACTAGGGATACATGTCCGGACTTGACCTTCGCCCGCAACATTCAATATGCAGACTAGGTCAACACCGAGGAAACCCTCGGCAGCGACCACTGCCTCCTGAATACTACGATTAGGACCCTTCCTTTCGCGCGACCAACAACACAAGCCCGATTCCCAGATTGGACCAAGTTCAGGCAGAATTATAACAATGTCACACCCATACATGAGCAGGGCTACCAGTCTTGGTCACAACAATTGGTCTCTGGCCTTCGCTCCTCCGAAACTCAAATTCAGCTCTCAGAGGCGGTCTCGGATGTGGACAACCACCTCCTCCATCTCTGGGAGGCCCGGCATTGCCTCGTCCGTCGGTGGCGCCGGCAAAAGCACAACCGGAAACTTAAAGCTCGCATCGCCGAGCTCACTCAACGAGCGGCTGAGTATGCGGCCCAACTCGCCGACTCCAACTGGGTGTCCCGATGCAATACGGCCGCGCGGCAAATGTCCAGCCGGAACACTTGGCGACTCTTTCGCGCCCTAATTGACCCAACGCAAACACGCACGGAAACTCAAAAACACCTCCAAAGAGCAATACACAGCTTTCAGGGCAACACAAATCAATTGGCGCACAAGCTCCGGGACCAGTACTTGTGCACCACCCAGGACTCCCGCGGGCCGGCGTACTCTTATGCAGGTTCTGAGAACGTTGAGCTGGATCAACCGTTCCAGCTCCACGACCTGAAGGCGGCCCTGGCAAAAATGAAACGCGGCACCGCTCCGGGTCGGGACAAAATTACAGTCAAATTGTTAGCCAACCTCCCCGACCCAGCATACATGTCTTTATTGAATTACATTAACTCAATCTGGCTTGGGGAAGTGCCACTACCCATCGAGTGGAAGACCGCCCTGGTCACCTTCATTCCTAAAGCTGGCAAGGCCATCAACACGGACAACCTCCGCCCCATCTCTCTGACTTCCTGTGTGGGCAAACTCATGGAGACGATGGTACGTGACAGGTTGTCCGAGTTCATGGAATCCAAACACCTTTTCGCAGACACCATGTTCGGATTTCGCCCACACAGATCTGCACAAGATGTCCTGCTACAACTCAATCGGGCTGTCCTCGACCCCGTGGAATGCCCTCACAATGACAAGGTCGTACTCGCCTTGGATTTGAAGGGTGCATTCGACAACGCTACCCACGAGATCATTCTCACCCACCTCTCTCAAACTAACTGCGGCAGAAATGCCTTTCAATACATTCGGCAATTTTTAACCGACAGACAATCTTACATTCGGATCCAGGATAAAGAACATGGCCCTTTTCATTTAGGAACCAGGGGTACACCCCAGGGCGCGGTGCTCTCTCCTCTCTTATTCAATTTGGCTATGATGCGCCTACCGGCCCAGCTGGATGCTGTCGCCGGTGTGCAGCATGCGCTGTATGCTGATGACATCACCCTGTGGGCCACGCACGGTTCCCTTGCAGACATTGAGGCTAACCTGCAGGAGGCGGCGACCATAGTGGACCGTTATGCTCGCCGATGCGGCCTCCAATGCTCCACCCAAAAGTCTGAATTTGTGCACATACGCCCCTCACCAAAGTGCACAGCCAAAATTTCATTGTCTCTTGAGACAGGTCCAATCCCTGAAAACATCGAAGTCCGGGTACTGGGGCTCTTTATACATCAAAACAGACGGTCAGAAACAACATTGGCCAAACTCCGTCAGGTGGGGGACCAGGTGGGCCGCTTGGTCCGCCGGGTTTCTAACAAGCGCGGGGGGTTACGATGTAAGGACGCCTTGCGGCTGGCGCATGCATTTGTAACCAGTCGAATTCTATATTCGACTCCATACCTCCACCTGCGGAAGCAAGACGAGGATTCACTCGAAGTCATCCTCCGCAAAATTAATAAGCGGGCTCTAGGCCTCCCCGTGACCACCTCCAACAAGCGCCTCCTGGGCCTAGGCATGGTGAACACATTTCGGGAGCTCCGGGAAGCCCACTTGACTAACCAATACACACGTCTCTCGAAGACATCGTCGGGTCGCCGCCTCCTTGCCCGGCTACACATCCAACATACCACTCTCATGGAAGAGCGCGTACGTATTCCATCCCAGTGGAGATGCGCCCTCCACGTGCGCCCTCTTCCCGCGAACATGAACCGTGAGGACCATAATGGCCGGCGCCTGGCGCGGGCGGAAGCCCTGGCCCGCCACTATGGATCGAAACCCGGCGTATTCTACGTGGATGCCTCAGGCCCCCACCATGGGGGATGGTACACAGCCGCAGTCGTCCACCAATCCAAAACAGTGAACGGCCTTACTTTCCGAGCCCGTGACATAACACACGCGGAGGAGGTCGCCATTGCGTTGGCTGCATCTGATTCCAATTCAAAAACAATTATTTCCGACTCGCGAGGGGCATGTCGGAACGTCGAGCAGGGCTGGGTACCGTATCTAGCCTACCGCATTCTTCAAAACAGCGTCTACACCGGTGACCCCGCGCACCGGCGTATCGTTCGGGCTCCCGCTCACATGGGCCTTGAGGGAAATGAGGCAGCTGACGCCGCCGCCCGCGCGCTCTCTCACCGGACATTCCCCTCCGACCCTGACGATCAGGAACTCGAATTTATTCCAGCTTACACCTTCAAAGACATCGTTTTACTCTATCAATCTGGTCATGGTCTTTATCCCCGCCCGTGTAAAGGTCTGTCAAAGGCGGAGGAGCGGCTTCTGCTCCGCCTGTATACTAATACTTTGCTGTGCCCGGCAGCTCTGAAACACTTCGACCCTTCTTTCTCGGGCAGCATTCCGCACTGTGCGGAGAAGTCTTCGGACATCTACCACATGGTGTGGGCCTGCCCCTCCAACTCTGCTATCCCCCCTCACACCAACCCAACCCGGGAGGACTGGGAGGCGACCCTGCTCGGCTGCTCTGACCTGCAGGCCCAACGGGCCTTGGTCGCGCGAGCCTGGGCGGCGGCCGATGCCACTGGGGTCCCGAACTAGGGACCTCCACCTAGTATTTGTAAGGGCTGGCCCCCTCTGGGTCAGCTCATGCATAACCTCCTGTATTATACCTGTACATAAATGTTTTCCACCACCACCACCACCTTTGTCCTTCACCTTCATATCCCCTCATCGCTTTCCTCAGTGCAGGGTGCGAAATCGGCTTCCTCCTCCTCCTCCTCCTCGTTATGTAGCGGCTCTGCTTTTCACTGCATTCTTGTAGACTAGCTGCTTCGTGAATGTAAAGGCTCCTCCATTTTAGATTATTTAGCTGTGCTGGTATTTCACCGGTTTCGGCGCTGGGTACCGAATTAATTGCGTATTTCCTTTGTTTTAGTGAGTGAGAAGGTGCTCCCGATCAACTGTGCGCAAACTGGGTTCAATAATAGGGTTATCGCGATAGCCTTTGGATCTGCCAATCACGATTCATCTTATCATTAAAATATCCCTGAAAAATTTGTGCTCTTTACGCATCCCTTTAATATCAGGGCAAGAGCATCTGTTGTATACCGAAACTGCGCTTTTGGGCGTAGCTCGTCCCACTCAAGATAACTGAGCGATCTGAAATCAGGAGGCATGAAGTGCACGATTGCTACAGCACTGTAATTGTAATTGTTTTTTTTTTTAGGAAAGGAAATGCGCAGTATCTGTCTCACACCCCTGCGGACACCTGAACCGCGCCGTAAGGGAAGGGATAAAGGAGGGAATGAGAGAAGAAAGGAAGACAGGGGTGCCGTAGTGGAGGGCTCCGGAAGAATTTCGACCCCCTGGGAATCTTTAACGTGCACTGACATCGCACAGCGCACGGGTGCCTTTTGCGTTTCGCCTCCTTCGAAACGCGGCCGCCACTACCGGGTTCGCAGCCGGAAACTCCGGCTCAGTAGCCGAGCGCACTAACCACTGATCCACCGCGGCGGGCTTGTTTCGCAGAACTTTTTTTATTTGTTTACAAGATTGTTTCAGTAAATTGCAGTCATCTTCAGGATAAGAAAATATGAATGATCATAAGGAGTCCAACTTGAGAAAATAAATACAACTCCGATAATGCAATAAAGATTAAGCTCCGGAACATAACTGTAGCGGGTTTGCAGGCGTCACGCCCTTGCGGCGAAGTCCTTTTCACGGATGAACTCATTCTTGGCTTGCCACGCCCAAAAGTGAGCCATGACTCACTCGGCGTCTTGCAAAGCGTTGGTGTCGAGTGCAGCTCGTTCTCCCACCGAGCCAGCCAGGAGTTGAAAACTGGTGATTAATAGTGCCGAAGCTCTTTAGCGCTCCCGTGACGACGACGGGACTTCTTCGAGGCTCCTTCACCGCTCTGCACACCACCCTTCTCGGCTGAGCGCGCGTAACTTGAAGGGGCGGAGAAAGGTCGTTCACTGCACAGGTTGTACGCGCACTTTTTAATTGCCCCCGATTCCCCCTGCCAAGAAGATTCAGCGCTCAATGCAGGGGCGAAGTTGAGCCCACGTTCACCGCTTCGTCTGCATACGTGGGAGGGGATGTGTAAATAGCTTTCTCTCTCTCTCTCTCTCTCTCTCGAAGCGGCGCTTCAAAAAAGCGAAGATCGCTCTGCACGCGGGCGTTTGTGCACGTGTACGCGGAAGGAATCAAGTGCTACGCGCTGTCGGGTTCGCGGCCGACGCTATGAGCGACACCGGAATGCGGCGCCGTGGTTATGCGATACCGCCAACGCTGCCGCCAGGTCGTAACGACGTCGCTTGCTCATGTTTAAAACTGCTGCTTTTGCCGAGAGCTTACAGCCCAGGGAGTTCGCTTCTAAGCCCTGTAGCGGGGCTCCTGTAGCATTCCTGGAAATCCTACCCACTGGAGGAACATAGACAATGGAGCTAGTTGGTGTGAGCTCACCTTGAAAAAGAGGGCGAAAGACGGGCCAAAAGTAATACGGACAACACGAGCGCTGTGTCCGTCTTGTTTGTCTTCCTTTTGTCCGGTTTTTCGCACTGTTACTCAAAATGAACACTGCAGGAGGCAGAGCCTGAGATCTTACCTTCAGGAGATTTGAAATGCTGGGGATGAAATTACGAGCCGCAAGGTGTGGCTCAGAAGCAAACCTCCTGGGCTCCGGGGAGTTGACAAAGGCTATACGCGGCGATAAGGACGAATTGCTAAATTCGTCCTTTCATGCGGTAGATGATCTCAATATGTCAGCAATCGGACGTAATCCTGTTATTCATTTATTTACTTGCTTCTTTGTTTTTCTAGTGAAAATCTTATATTACATTGTTACAATGCGCACAACTATGTTTTACTAGTGTCTGTGATTTATTTCATATTTAGGTGTTTTATTTATTGCGCACCGTATCGTTTGTTCTAGCCCCCTTTAAGTAAAAACACCGTTAGGCCCTCTTAAGAGTGAATAAATTATTACGATCATGATGATACACATGCAGCCTATGTGCATAAACCATCAGTTCGCGTTGATTTCAGCAAGTGTCGTTTTAAAAGGCACTCTTTTTATACTCCATATTCACCCATTCTAGCTCTCAATTTTTCACCAAATTTAGTTATAAAACAAACTTTTTTCCTTTCGCACAAAGCTAATTGTTCGATTGTGTAGTATAAATTAAAAGGATTCAGCCCTTTGCTTTCGGTAGAAAAGAGAAACGACAACAACGGCTTCACCCCCATCCACTCCAGCCATTGAGAGTGACACCTACAACGGGACTGTCTTAGGTAGTCCAAATTGATAATATGATCTTACAGAAAATATTATTCCACACAGCCTTTCACAGAACACAGTGACTTCCAGATGGACGCTGTACAGATCTGTCAACAAAGGCCGTGTTTCCATGGAGGATAAAAAATGGTCTGTAGGCAGCGTATAGACTTCTTATAGATTCTGTTGCCTTCGTATAGATATTTCTTTTTGTTCACTCATAGTCTATACATCGTCTATAGACAAAAGTGTACTAAAACTGTACACCCATTAATCTATACATTGTCTATAGATTATCTATAGATTGTCTATAGCATTTATATTACCCAGAGACTGTTCTCTAGGATTAGTCTATAGAGTCTTTAGACTTTATAGAAAGAAGTCTATAGACAGTGTATAGAAAAAATTGTGTAAGGGGAAACGCAAAGGGCGCCCGTGTGCTATGCGATGTCAGTGCGAGTTAAAGAACCCCAGGTGTCGAAATTATTCCCGAGCCCTTCGCTACAGCGCCTCTTTTTCTGTTTTTCTTCTTTCACTCCCGCCTTCCTTCCTTCTCTCACGGCGCTGTTGAGGTGTCCAGCATGAAGTGAGACAGTTACTGCGCCATTTCCTTTCATCGAAAACCAATTTTTTTTTTCAATGTCCGAGGTGCTTTTTTTTTTTTTTAATATGTCAGCATTAGCACTCCCATGCTGGCGAAATCTGTCCGACCGTCTGCCCATCCGTCCCAAGCCTCGGTTGGCAGGTGGCAAAGTGGAGAGAGGGAAATCCTCTTCCAGGGAGAGTGAAAGAGGAGAATGAAGACAAAGGGAGAGAGGAGAGATGACACGACATGTGCCACTGTGACTGCTGGTTTGGATCGGAAGAGTGGAGCGGGGATATGGCGTTCCACACGGTGATTGACGGACTGGATCCCGCCACCCGCTAGCATGGACTGAACCTGTCAGCGGCAGTGACTGCTCTGTCCGGGCGGAACACTAATGTTAACTCGTACATGCCTCCGCATTAATCTCATTGGTCTTTTTTTTTTGCGCTTTCCTTTCAGGATCAGCAAGGAAAAGCTATGCGCTCGCCAACCCGAGTTCTGCAACTACACTGACAGCGAGGTGAGAAAAAATTCTTCTCTTGGGAAGCACATGAACGCACATCTTCGAGGTCAGTCTCTCTGCATGATTTTACTATGCGAAACGTGTATCACATAGAAATCAACATTCTAAACAACTGGATCACTGTACATCAGGGTCAAAATGCTCGCGCCGAGGCGTGATTCGTAAATTGGCTTGCCTTTGCGGCCATCTGAAGGGTGCGCATCGCGTTGAAAAACAGGGCCCGAAATCGAGCTGTATGAAAGGAAATGCTGCTTGGATCGTTTTGTTTTGGTCCCAAAACCGTAACGTTTATTGTACGAATCTACTGACGTCGAATTGGTGTTCTTGAAAAGACTAGCGGTGGCACGTGCTGAGTACGGCGTCTAGTGCGGAGTACGGAAATAATTTATTTGCCAAGCTGTCATCGCCATTACTCTGCAAGTGTTGGAGTCTGGATTCTTGAATGTTGGCTCCAACATGCGCGCTTGTTCACTGGAATTCAGGCGGAAAGCGTGGATGAACGCACTGAAGCAACGGATCTTCCGCGCCCAACGGCGTATACGACGAGAGAAAGTAAAGGTATTTAGATGCAAGGCACGAGCTCATGGTGCAAGGCACGAGCTAATGGTGCACGCCCATTGCTGAACCAGACGTTGTTAACGCAATGTCTCCTTTTGCTTGTTTGAAAGCCGTCTGTAAGCGAGTTCTTGAAATCTGTGGAAAGGCATCACTAAGTGAACGAAATGGTCAGAAATGCTGCCGTGTTTCTGTTTCTGGATTCCACATATATCTGAAATGATACGTGCGGAGTCCATATATATATATATATATATATATATATATATATATATATATATATATATATATATATAGGAACCGCATGGCATTTTAAAATAAATGTACAGTCAACGAGGGCAGATATTTTACCATGGTTGTACATGAACGTTTGCTTGGGTAGAGTGGCTGCGACTGACGAAGGGTAAAGCGAAGGGTGACTGAGCAATAGAAAAGAGAAAAAAGCCTTTGTCCTGCAGTGGATGTAATCTCACTGCTGATGTTAACGGCGATGAGGATGCAACAAGAGCGAGCAATGACAAAAATATTCCGGATGAAGATGGCGTAGGAAGCCGGTCGAACGGAGGAGCAGTCAGTGGCGAGGAATTTTAAAAGGAAATACAACAGCCATTATGTTATGTTGACTAAGAGCGTTATATCACATTGCGCGGTGAGTATGTTGGCACAGAATCACCTAGTATAAGGAGGAACTTGAGATTCTACAAAGAAAGAGGTCCGACAAAGACGCTTAAAAAAAAAAAAAACCTGGGGCTGTAGAGGTCGCTGCGAAATCGGCTTTCTTCCTACATTCTCCCTCATTTATCACTCCCTAACGCATGAGCAGCTTGTAGAAGAATATCGCTTATTTTAGCAAAAGACAGCAACTTGCAGGACCCAGTGTTTCCTCCCATTTCCCTCCTTTCTTTTATTTATTTTACAGCCGAGTAAGAGCTTAAGGCGGTGAAGAAGGAAAGCGAGAAATGAAAAGTTCCCCTCGCGGTATAACAAGCCTCCCGCCGAAACGTATCGTCTGCGCGAGAGGGAAGGGAAATTGATGACGTCGGCAGCCATAAAACGTAGATGGGACCGGGTAAATTGGGAGCCAGTCATTTTTCCTCGGGGCATTCGCAGCGCTGTTATAATCAAACCGTCCATCGCACTCAAAAAATATGACCCCCGTCGGAATTTGCGCAGAATTGACTCGCTCTTGGAAATCGAGCTGCAGGCGATCCAGAGAAAGACTCCGGGAGCAAGAAGCACAATCTGCTCATCGAGCTGAGTTCCACGCCGAACGATGTATAACTGCCCGATACTTTTCCCGTATTTTTCATCATTTCGCAACCGTGCGATTTCTTCTTTTAGCCCGAATCATTCCTGGTTCTGCCCATTTTTATGAGCTGTTCATTCGAAATTATTTAGTTGATGGCGTGCCCCCCCCCCCCCCCCCCCCCTTCACTCAAAGAAAGAAATATAGCGTGATTACAAAGACTGAAAAGCACGAATAGTGAACACAAAACACAAACCAGAGAAGTACTGTCCGCGCGTACAGGGCAAGAAACAAAGGCTCCTTTGGGTTTTCTATATTTAACGGCGAAGCCACACAAGTAAACCCAGTCGTTCGATGGCTCGGTGTCGTCTTCCCCTAAAGAAAATGGGCCGGACATGCTATCGTGGTGTAGTGAATGAGCCCCCACTGAGACAAAGCAAGGACTTCGCCTTACTAAGAGCCAACAATGATCTGACTCGTCTAGTGACATAAAAATCCGAGCATCGCGAGTCGTAATTGAAAACTAGCCAAGCCATTAGCGCTCATAACCTGAATCTTCTTTCTAGTTTCTTTCTGTCGCTTGCGTACTACACTGCCGTGCTGATGTTCTTTTTTTCCACGACTGAACTTGGCGGGAGCCACTCCTGCTTCGGGCTGGAGTTGAGGCTCGAAAAACATGTTAGTCGAGGTTGCTTTTGCTCTCTATACAGTGCGCTCTTTACGAAGTAAGGCGCGTCGCGAGCAACTGAAAGCATCAATATCGTCATTACTTGAGGCGGAAATGCAGTTGAAGAGAGGAAGCATCGAACTTTACTTTTATTCACAGCGTTTTTAACGCACGAACCCCCCCTAAGCCCGCACACACACTAGCGCACAAAGGCGCCAGTTCGCTGGCAGGAAATTCCGTTTACGACAGAATTGCATCGCTCAGACGAGAGTGAAACGATCTGCGCTTTCTGACAATGCTTAGAAGAGCACCTACGGGCCTGCACTTAATCAACAGAACCAGGCATTCATCTTTTTCCAAACTGCTTTGTCGCGGCTCCGTTCTCAGGCACTTCAAGCTCGTTTTATACCACGCAATATTCCAAGTGGTTGTTTTCGAAACGAATTTTGTCGAGCGCCGAGAAAAGAAAACATTGGTGGCAATCGTGTGGAGTGCAGCCAGCTCTATGGTAGAACCACCGCTGAACTCTGCAGACGGACGACTACCTCGAAATTCCTACAACTCTTCTTACTTTTGTTAATCTTTTCGCTCCAGGTGCCTATACAATATCGTAAGATACGTATTCATGAGGCAATGATTCGCACAATGAGAAATAGGCGTACTAAACTTATACGTGCCTTTTCTATCATATCTAAGATCAGTCAGATGAGGAAACGCAAGAGGCGTTTAACACACTGCGGCTAAATGTGAGGGGCTGTTTCATGGCCATTCTTCCAATCTTGGCAGACTGTCTGCTATTTTATTAAGCGTTAGCTGGCCGTCTTATTAATGCCTTGATACACTTGTCGTGGCTACTGCTAATTTATGAGAAACTTTTGTTTGCTCTGACCTCATGAACCGTTGGTGGCATTGCTTAGCCTGTGGCAAGGACAGGGGCAAGATCGCTTTTCGAGTTTCAAGTCGGAAATTATATTTTGGGAAGGTTCTAATTCAGAAGGGAGGCTCCGGACAATACGTAGTAATGTAATTTTTTTTATAGGACCGCAGCCTTTGCGACGGACTTCTAAGGTATTTTGTGTTCGGCCAAAAACAAAATTATTGAGGAGATAAATCTTCCCCCTTCAATTAGTGTGTTATTACGATTGAATTACAAATGGGCTGCACGCACGCACGCACACGCACGCACGCACACGCACACACACACACGCGCACGCACACACACACACACACACACACACACGCACACACACACACACACACACACACACACACACACACACACACACACACACACACACACACACACACACACACACACACACACACACTCTCTCTCTCTCTCTCTCTCTCTTCAGATTGAAACGTGTCGCAATCTTCTTCAACAGATTATGCTTTGGGTTTTCACTTTTTGGACCTTCGATTTTTATTTTTTTTTTAAACTTCAGAGGACTTTTCGGTGTTTGCTTCAGACCGCAAGTAAATTTTGTTTCCTGCGAATATTATTTTCCACTAATAAATTGCTGACTTGTTTGTTGATTTAAGGCTATGTGGTCAAAAGGGGCTTAGAGTCTGTCTAGGCGTTTTTGTTAGCATGAACAGTTTATTAACCAGTAATTAACGCAGAAATGGTAGTATTTCGAGCTGTGCTTCCAGAAGGAATTGTCGTCGTCATCAAAAAAGTAACTCTAGTCAAGTCACACAGCTGGCAGAAAAAAAAACGATTCAAAGTTTGCTTCTCAGTAAGAATTGGTTTACACATCATTAGGTTGTCGTTAGGTTGGGAAGGGTGAGGCATCACGTGGTCTGCGTGTTGATGGTAGCGATGGAACTACCGCTACTCGCCGCGGTAGCTATAACATGATACTTCCATGCACGGTTGCGTGTCAGTGTCCTATATGCTGTTGGGAAATACTCACCTTTTTCTGTTAGAACCAAAGTTCTTAAACTGAGTAAGGCGTACTTTTTGCGTTTTGTTTATTTCGGTCTGAACCGAAAAGTACGATTCCTAAATTTATGTTATACCGTCTCCTTGTTTATTTAATACACCTTACCAGTGAAAGGTTATCTGACATTGGTTTGGAACTGACGTGACGGTTAGCTGAATCATGACTTCCACCGTCCGTGAAATTTCTCAATGTTTCCTGCTTATAAACATGGGTTTTAAACACGTGCGTGTGATCAACGCCTCGTCTAGAGCATGCGTTTGCTGTCTGCAATAGGTGATATTTAATGTATTTCTCACCACTTTGCATCAGGGACTAATACCGGCTGTTAAACGTAGCGCAGCTCCATTTTGGTTTTTACTAATCCCCTTGGTGTCTGTGAACCACACTGGACTTTCAGATCAGATGTGACTTTTAAGTCCAATGTGCCATTGGTGCGCAGTGGGTCACGAGGCACGCCGTGGTGGAAGAAAGAAGGTAAATGATGGCCACTTCGGGATTTTCAAGGTGCTTCGCAATCTCAGTATAACCGAGCTGACTGGCATATCGCCTCCATCGTCGTCGTATGTTGTAACCCAAAACTGCCGCGCTCAGCTACTGGTCGATGAGAATGCTTTGTACTCAACTCGTACCCGGGTGCCCTCTAGAGGGCCACGATACGCACGTAGTGTACACGTGGTCGGTCCACGTGTGTCTCTCCGTGGCCCTGTGACCCAGGTGGGACGCGGCGGCGGTGCAACTAGCGTTGTCGCTTCCGCGAGGTGGGGAACGAAGAAATGGTTGGAAGTTTTACTTTATATTAAACTGCGATGGCTTCACTGACAAGCTCCTGCACTCGCCTCGTTCTGTTTGCAGGAGGACAAGCAGCGCCTGCTGCGCTTCCTCGACACGGCCGGCAACCTGGGAGAGGTGGCCATGGACAGCGACGCCATTTTGCAGGTGGTCATGGAGAATCCCGGCATGTCCATATTTCCCAGCGGCTTCGCCAAGCAGTGAGATCACCTGTTCCTGCTTCTATTTTCCCATAATGAGATCATTACTTGTCGCAGGAACAATGCGATCGTACGTATGAGTATGTGTTTATTATATCTGGATACGTTACACACAGAATGGATATATGTCATCTTGTTTGCTTTTGCTTTTTTGTTATGTATATGAGTTAAATCCCCCATAACAATGTTCCTTTTTGTTATTTGAATGTGGCTTAATGTAATGAATAGACAACGCATGTCGTTTATGAGACTGCGGAATTGGGCATACAAAAGTGCCAGCATTCCAGCATCAAGCAATCAATCAATCAATCAATCAATCAACCAACCAATCAATCAATCAATCAATCAATCAATCAATCAATCAATCAATCAATCAGTCAATCAATCAATCAATCAATCAATAAAGCAAGCAAGCAAGCAAACTTTCATTTTCTCTAAAATGGAAAAGGAGACAGGACTAAAGCTCGCAAGTTTGACAGAGGTCCTGTCCCCCTTTAGGACTTGGCAGTACAGCACTAAAGCGGCAGACGAAAAAATTCAGAGGCCTCTTAACACTGCTTACGTGCTGTGAATGCGAAAGCCTTAGCGTGACATCGTGAGCGTTCGACCTCGACTCAGGTTGAGCACTGAGAAAGGAAACGAAGACACTCCTCCAAATGCTGATTCCACAAGCACGGAATCCACAAAGGTCCAAGTAAAGCACTCTGACACTCGGTTCGAATACCTGTCATGAGCTAGCCTCCAACCTCACTAAGAGGTGTATGCTATACGCAACGAGAAATCGTATGGCACCACCCGCAAAGGCGTACGACGAACGGCTGCGTCACAATTTTGATACGAAATTTTTGATAACATGCAGTTCTTGCGTACGCAACTTTAAAAAGCATGTCATGCACATATCGGTCACGCACATTGTCTATCTCTGTGTACTTCTCTGACATGGGGAACATCAATGAAACTTAGAGTCCAGTGCCCTTGCAGTGAAACGGAGAGAGATAATAGGAGCAGGGTCACGCGCTGGCGGTTACAAAAGCCTCATGTGCGCTCAATTCCCTTTCCCATGCAGGCATTTAGTGCAGTCGTTCTCCAGGCTTCCGTACTACATGTGCTACACCTTTGACTGGAGAGGCAGCAACAGCTTGGCCAACTTCAAGGAGGATCCCCTCACCTACGGTGAGTAGCCGTCTACCTGCAAGCTTTCGAGCTCCTCTGAGATGCAGAGACTGCATCTCGCCTCTGAGAGAGGCAAGATGCAGTCAAGTTTTCCCTCCTGGGCCTAACTTCCTCAAAATGATAGCCCTGAAAAACACAACATTCAGATTAAAAAAAAAAATTCAGCCGCTGACCAACAAGGTACGATTGGTACGCGCTGATCCGCGGATGGTTCACGCAGTGATGACTCCGCGCAGAACTGCTAATTTACCACGCCATTGAACGAACGCAGGTAGCCGCAGAAGCCTATGAATTACTGGGCAGATTTGCGGCAGGGGGAAATGTACACCCTGCACCATGGTCCGGCTTATGCGTCCGGTGGCATCGGTTGCCCAAGCTGACCTTTGCCGGAGGAAGCAGGCCAGGGTAAAGTGGCAGCGTTCACGAGCAGGCAGCTTTGTACATGTGTATACAGTTGCCCGTCTTTTTGCTGTGAGCCTTCTTATGCTAGCAGGTATGGGACTTGGGGACGGGACGACGACGACGAGGAGACGAAACTGGAGGAGCTAGGCTAACAGAGCTAGCGCTGAAAAAGTTTAGAGAGTTGCATTCATATCCGGAAAGTCTGGACAAGTGCATTTTTTTCAATAATAAGCTGTTTACGAACGAAGTTTTTTCGCATATCGTTAGTATGCACCATAAAATCAATATATCAGCGGATCCCTTCTCAGGACACCAGATGTTTTCTGCTAATTATTATCAAAAACGTATCCTGCTGGTTTTTTATAGCAATCTTAATTACTCGGCGCGAGTGGAGGACTAACTTTAAAAGTAAGAATTTGCTCATCATCAGAAGATTAGGTCATTCTGATCAGTTTGTTCGTAACAGTATCTTACAATATTCTACGGTCGCACAACAATTAAAAGTGATGTCCAAAAAAGCTAGATTTACGATAGTGTGGGCTTTATGGTACACCCTGTGTCCGGAGTCTTTGTGTCGTAGGTTCTAGCCTTGATGCAGTTGCAATGTTCATTTTATATCTGCAAATAAAATTACCTAGTCTGCTAAAGCCGTGAAAGCCGTGGTTAGAGTTGATGCTTTGCGTGTTGCCAATCAGTATACATACAGGGTCTGTTCTGAAAGTAGTAGGACTGGTTTTTTCCTGGGCGAACGGGCGGACGAGAGGTGGTCTGCGCGTGCAGGAGCGTTGAAGGGGGATATTGGGAATGCTGGGGAAAATCGGCAGTAGGCTCTCGGCCGCTGAAGAGAGGAGGTCGCTTGTACTGTGAACCCCTGTCGAAACGTCTCGTCACGCAGAATAGTCGAGCGTTTGCTCGATCAACGATACGCGATCAAATTTTGAGTAAATCTTAGTAAAATGGGCAAAGAGACTCACAATATGATTAAGGAGGCCTACGGTGACGCTTCCATGGGTAGATCAGATGTTTTTTGAGTGGCACAAGCTGTTCCGAGAAGGTAAGGAAAGAGTGGAGGAAGACAACCGCTCCAGACGCCCTTCGACAAGCAAGACCAACGAAAATGTGTAGCGAGTGAAAAATTTACTTAACAGTGATCGTAAAATAAGTATCAGAGAATTGCTTATGACTTCAGTATTCCTCAAACCCACGTTTTTGAGATCGTGACAGAAAACTTATCCATGAGGAAAGCGTGCGCGAAGTTGGTACCGGGAGTGTTGTCAGAGGAGGAAAAGGCCAACCGGTAGGATCTTCTTCATCATGTGAATGAGGACCCCGATTTTTTGCCCAGCACAAGGCGGCAACGCTGCCTCAGCCCCCCTACACCCTCGACTTGGCCCCGCCAGACTTTTTTCTATTCCCGAGAATAAAATCGACGCTCGAGGGGAAACATCACGGATCGGTAGAGGTGGTTCAAAAGGCCGTGACGAGGGAGCTAAACAGCATTCCGGTCCAGGCGTTCCTGGAGGCGTACAAAAAATGTAAAACTCATAGGCAGCAGCGTGTAGGTTCGGAAGGGTGCTACCTTGAAAAATGGTAATCGTTTGTAGTATTCTCTTGAATAAAAAAATCAGTCCTACTACTTTCAGAACAGACCATGTATTGACCGCTCCATTAACGTGAAAGAAGTCAGAACACAGGGGGACGCTCACCTTCGTCATTGCACAAAATGCTCGCGCGCGGCAAGAACATTATTCCGGAGTCCTATAAAGCGGTGTGCCCAAGAAGCAACACAGTAGGGCCGCGTCGCAGTGTAAATGGCTCCAGGCGCGAATAACTACACCACAAGTTTTGATAAGCGCCCTAAGCTTGCCCTGACGGCGCGCGTTTGCATATATGTAGTTAACAACACAATGCTGAATTACTATTTTCCGATGCGACAGCCTTAGTACCAGCATGTCTGAAAAACTTGTCCGGCGTTGGCGTTGCCGACCAGTTGAAGCCTCGCAGCCGGAGCAACCGGCCACTCCGGCAACCTAGGTGGGCCACCTAGGTGATGTGACCTTGTGTCGTCATCCTAATTTGCCCACCAGATTGTGAGCAAACTGCCCGCCGTGGGAGGGAGCAGTTGGTAGCTCGGGAAGAGCACACAATCCCCACCGGTGGCAGCACCTGACATCTCACGGCAGTGGCACCTCGCTTCGCCGCTGCACCCGCTGCATGGAGACTCCCAGGGATCTATGAATGTAAAGTCGAGAATTCCAATTCCGGTTACAATTCCGAGGGACCAATTCTGCATATATGGGCATTAACCCATTAAAGCTATCGCGTCATACCCTTAAAGCGGAGCTTAAGTGTCCTCTCAAGTTTTTTGTTGTTGTTGTTGTTGTTGTTGTTGTTGTTGTTGTTGTTGTTGTTGTTGTTGTTGTTGTTGTTGTGCAGCTCTGTTTAAAGCAGGCTGCTGTAAAACGCTGCATTAGGATAAATATTTGCCTGTAAGCACCGATTAATACGAAGGCCTACGGCAAGCCTACTGCTCGTGAGACACGCCTTGATAAGTGCACTGTGGAGCGCTAATCGCTCCTGAAGATGAAACATGCGATGATGTAATTCCACGAGAATATCCACTTCAAGACATGCGTGCGCCCCGTCCACTTGTACGGCATAACCTGCACAAGGCGCACTTTTCAAAGACCCCACTCTCAGATAGGCCAGGATAATATACTGGCTATCAGATGTCGCGACAGCTTTCGCTTGAGGAGTACTACAACGGCAGCAGCAACTCTCACGGATGACAAGCCTGCAACAAGTCTTACATCTTTCCATCACGCTCTTATAATGGCGCGAACAAGAGCTTGTTTTCTCGCAAAGAAAGCAGCTGCGGCTGTACTGCACTCACGCGCGTCAGCGGCAAAGAGCACACAGCTGGGGCAGTTATAGTCGTCTTTGATACGATGAAACATGGTACGAGCACGAAGGCGAAGGGCGCAGGAAGAGTAGACACCCCAAACCGCTGGACCACGGCTTAATTAACACAGATTCAACACTGGGAAAGATTTACGGTTGAGAGGGTGGGAGGAGGCAAGGGTGGTCGCCCCTACACCCTATTCCCAAGCGACAAATTTTACGCAGGAAAATCGGGGTGAACTGCATTTTTTCAGCGATAAAAGTTCAAAAAATACGTGATTCAAATGGACCCCCCCCCCCCCCCCTCCATTATTCATCAATTACTCCGCCCCTGCTTCAACATTTCCAGGCAAATCGCACCCACCACAGGTCACTCGGTTAGGTACAGCCTGCTGCCGTTCTTTCGCTTTCTTCCATGTATAAAAATATTTAACGCGACAAAGTTATGGCTCCCGTTGTGCAGAAATCCGGCGTCGTCGTCGGCGTTGTGAGCGAAAAATCTCTCGGAGTAGGGCGGCCCAGGTGGCCTCCCTATCCATCCACGGCAGCCACCCTATGGCCAACCTGGGGCACAAGATTCCGCTCGGCCTCACGCGACCCGCCATGGTCGAAAAATCGGCCGGTCACGTGACCTTGTCACATCATCTTAGGTCAGTTGACTTTGTGGCGTCAACACAACCTTCCCACAGGATTGTGAGGAAACTGCCCACCGTGGCAGGTGGCAGTTAATTAATAAAGACATTTAGAATAGGGTGACGCTATCGGTTAGGGGCATAGGGGGAGAGCGGGGGGCCAGTGCCCCTCCCTCCGGTTACTGACCTGCGCCTGCCCACTGCCCCCCCCCCCCCCGCTATTCCCCTGTGCCCCTAACCGATAGCGTCACCCTATTATAAAAATCCCTGATGACTGCTCGCAGGAAGAGCAATCTGGGTCTCACAAGCTCCGCCGATGGCAGCACCTGCCATCGCAGAGCAGTGGCGCATCGCTGAACCGCAGCACCACTGTGCCAGGAGTGGTATGAGGACTCCCAGGGATCTATGAATGTAAAGTAGAGACCGACCAATTCCTCATATATGGGAATTGACACTATCGCGTCATATATCCTTAAGCCGGAACATATCGTCCCCCGAAACTCAGTCACTTTGGCAGCTTCGCGCGCAAACGTTCGAAACAGGGCACCGCCATTGTGGAAAGCACTTACGAAGGGGAGCAGGTGAGCAATTAGGTCTTTCTACTCATACTGCCTCATTTCAATTATCCCTTGGAGCTGTACCGTGCGTTTCATCGTTGCCTGCGGCTGCTTTTGCCCTCGTGCAGAGATGAGCATGATAGTGCTCTGGTACCCCACTGGGTCCCCGGCTCTGTCCCGCTACGAGATGGACATGACATTCCACCACGTGGACAGCATCAGCGCCGCCACCAAGCACACGCTGCTGCTGCGGCCTTCGGGAAGCTACGAGTACAGCCTGCAGCAGGTGAGCCGATCGACCGCTACGCTCGCGACAGGTGCTGCCTCCTCGGGACAGCCACGGCAAACGCAACCCTCCCAAGTCAAGGATACATTTCCCTCACTGGAGCGGAGGCTTGCGCTTTATACCCACACTCGAATAGAACACCAGATCGGTGGGTTATAATTCGTATTGTTCTTCCACGTATGTGATCGATCGTGTAGCTTTTGAAAGGAGACCTCCCCAGCTCAGGTCTGGGATATGCAAATGCGTATGAACCCCGAGACCTTTGAACGTAAGCAAAACAGTGTATAATGTACAGATAACGTGTCCAGTATCTTGAAGCGGTCTCAGTGTTCCGGTTGCGAGGAAGATGCGCTTTTATCCTGGTGTATCGGTTTAAGCTTAGGCATGCCCACAGACAGGGTGGGTGTGCGTTGCCCTCCCCCCGGTCATCTAAGGGGAGCGCCAAATGTGCCTCATACCTTTACACTGTCGGGACTGTCCCGTCATTGTTTACAGTTCAGTGTTGCGCCCATGCCGGTTTTTTTTTACGATACTGGCGGCCGAGGACCCGTTATCTTGCATTCCAAGAACTGTTTACTTGCCGGGTTACTTGGGGAAGATTTGTCGTATATTTTCTACGGTTTAGAGAGAATGAAAATTCCTTCGGAAGCGCGTTGTTACAATGGTGCCTCAGCGGCGCAGGGACTGCCTTCCAATATACCGAAGTGACCCATGAAAATAAAAAGTACTGCTCAGTAATATTTTGTATATTTTGCAATTCCAGCATATTGAAATAAATATTATATAACCCTTCCTCATCTTTGTGCTGCATTTGCATCTTTTTGATGCCAAAAGCGCAGAGCTGACAGGAGATTTATGCTGGGCTGGTGCGGGATAGCCTTATCGAACAAGGCCTCGCAAAATAGGCGAACACCCGCTCTAGTGTAGCTGACCATAAATTCTGATACGCGCTAACGCTTCGCTTGCTGCTCGAAAGATGGCGCCACCATTCCTTTCCATCGCCGAGAGACGTGAGCAGCGGGAATCTGATTTGTCGCTATCGGTTCAGCAGTTCCTCGTGAGGCGGTACATGGACGCGAAGGACAGATAAGCCTGGTTGCTCAACCCGAGCGATTCCCATAAGAGCGGCCGATGCTCGCTGACCCACTTTTTCGGGCAGCTGTGACGGCGCTATGCCGCTGCGCTTGTTGCCTGCGCGTCAGGAGGAAACCGAGTGCGTTGCACGGAGAGCTGCAAGGACGCAAAGCTTCAAAGCAATGCGGCAAAGATAACGCCCAGGAGTGGGACAGGGGAATGTGTCAACGTGCACTCGAGGAGAAGACGCAGAAGTAACAAAAGTTGCTTTCACAAGGAACGCAATTGAAATTCGAGAATAAATAATGTCGATAAAGAAAAAGAGCTACGGTCAAAATAACGAGTGACGGAAGGTTTCACTACAAATAGTGTAGCTCTTCAGCGGACAAGACCACATGACTCTTCAGGTAAAAAGGTAGAATTTGCCAGTAACGTCCCTCTTTTTCGCAGTAGTTGTTTCTCTGTTGATGGGCTTAATAGTGGCGTCGAAGGAGCGGCCACCCGAGTTGTTGAGAGGCCTTATGAAAACTGAACGCAAAGGCCATCTTTCATTTAGTGCACCTAATCGAAACAAGAAGAGAGAAGATGCAGAGTTTTGTAGGAAGCGAAGAAGTTATGAGAATCTGCATTGAAAAGGGTAGCTTTCCTAGTGTTGTACATTCAGGCGCGGTTCTGGTGCCCACCACTACGCATGAAAGAATTACACATGCGCCTTTGCTTTCCTTTATACCCTCCCCCAAACTTTCTTCCTGACCCTTCCAACGGTGAAAGTGCTGAACCAAGCGATGATTGTTCTGACGCAAAGGATCAATAGTTTTTCTCCTCCTGGCTAACGATTTTACCTTTGTATCTTGCGAGCGATCTTTTCTTTTTTTCGAGCTTTTTGCACCCAACGCAGGCAAAGCCAGGTAAGGATGAATTGGGTAAAAAGTTTCAAGTTGACACCTCGAAACTTTAACGAAAACTAGATTATAATTCTTCTTGTTAGAGTTAATTTCATTCATTCATTCATTCATTCATTCATTCATTCATTCATTCATTCATTCATTCATTCATTCATTCATTCATTCATGCATTCATTCATTCATTCATTTTTGCAGAGGATGCTCAAGAGGCTGGAGTTTCCATATGACACCAACTGCGTCGATTATGCGAAGCTGGACAAGCTGGCCCATTACCCGGCCTATCACACGCAGGAAGTAAGCACATATGTTAGTGACAGAGGGAGGGGGGGGGGGGGGGCGCCTACGCGTGCGGCCTATTTGAGGAAAAAAATGGCGTGCACCCTTCCGCTTAAAATGAACGAGTGAGAAATATTTTATTATGTCAGGGTTAATATGCACGCTTAAAGCTATGTGTGTGCCGCTATTAATCTCGATGGACGTAAAATGAATGATTGTTTTCAAATAAATAAATAAATAAATAAATAAATAAATAAATCAATAATGTGGATTTCGTAGCCTCTTTGCAACAGTGGTAGTCTGCGCTGCACTATAAAACCTGCAAAGAGGCCGATGAAGCGCACTTAACTCGTCTTACCAGGTATAACAACGAACAGACCATCCCCGGCTAACCCTGAACTGAAGGAGTTGCACTGGGCTACAAATTGCTGCTTTTGTCTACTCTTGAGCATGTAAAGATAACTTGGGCAGCCTCAAAGAGATCCCTACAGGGGAATTTGTCAATGCCTAGCCCGCGGTGGTTTAGCGTGGAAGCCGAAACTATGACCAGTATATGCTCGCTCCTCAAGCGCAAAGAGGCGGTGACAAATTATGGGAAGAGGGGGCGTTGTCTTTTAGCTGAGGGATAAGAAAATGGAAAGGATTTCAGTCATCAAAAAAAAACACAGAATGAACAACAAATAAGTGCGGCCGAGCTGACAGGTAGCACAGGTCGTGCATACGCATACGTGTGGGCAACTGAGCATCAATAGAAAGTCCACACCCTCTTCAGCAGCGCTCAGTCAGAAAACCTCCATCGGGGTGCGTTTGTCAATGTTCCTCATGAGAGTGCAGAGAGAGAGAAAAGAAGGCAGGCATATTAACGAGAAGAGTGTCCCATATGCCTACTTTTCGATAGGGAAGAGAAAAGGGAGATGTAAATGGAAAAGGAGAACAAAAATGATGAAAGAACGCTGAAAGACGTGGATGACAGGATGCAATTCTGTCATAGCGTGGAAGAATCAGGTGCGCAACCGCAAAGATTGACTGTGACCTGACAAATGTGACTTTGGCGTGGTGTTTAAATTTAGTCTAACTTAGACTGTCCTCGTGCTTTTGCGCTCAAAAACAATTCTGGACTCTTTCGGTATAGATGAGTCTTCCCTGGTGGCGCTTCGCAGACGTGCTTCGCCGACTGCGTTCGTAACGAGACAAGGAGCCACTGCGGCTGCACACCTACCGACTACCCGTTCCGAGGATTCCTCAACGAGACGTTCTGCGCGAGCACCGAGCTCCTCGGTAGGCGGCCAGTGGCCGTTGCCTTTCTCGCATCTTTGTGTTAGCAGCCGCCCGTGAGGCGAAAGCAGTCACAGACCATTGCATGACTTCCCATCAAACTTAAACAAATAAATTCTAGCTCCTTGGGGGAGGGCGGACAAAAATAACCAGAATTCCCAGCGCGGTGCGTTCCATCGGGGACTAAGCAGTAAAACTCTTCCTATATAGTACCCTGCCTCGCCAGAACCCAGAGCAGAGATAGAGAAGTTTATTTACAGAGGACAGAGAGGCCGGCCAGTGCTAAGAACAGGACTCGTGTTCGTATAACTGCCCATCGCAGGTTCTGTTAAAAAAAACGGCATCCTGCCATATGTTGGCGGTCAAGCTCATAAGTCGACTCACTCGGGCTTACTCGGGTTCACATTCAGATCATGATCTAAGTCGTGAGTGAGTGCGGACTCACAATCAGATCAATATTTGAGCTGTGAATGAGCGCGGATTTTCATTCAGATCATGATCTGAAACGTGAGTCCAGGCTCAGGCCCATATCATGGTCTGTGTTTTCGCGACGGTGGTGGGCGCTTAGTTTTTTTTATGGCGTGAGCCGTTATTCGGAGCACACCCCGAGCCGTCGCGTGGATCAAGTCCGTGCAAGGTCCCTGACAGCAGCTGCCAGGACAGAAAGATGAGAACGAATGGAGGGGCGGCAGTGGAAGAAAGAAGGGAAGAAATATGGGGAGGAAATGAAGGGAAGCTCTTGCCGACAGAGTGGTTGAAAGAAGAGATAAAAAACACTGGTCAAGAGAGACAGGAGAGAGACCAAGGGAGAAAGAAGACAAGGAAGAGGTGGAAATGAAGGGTTGCGGAAACAGAAATAGAAAGACCTGAATCTCAAGCGTGCGCAGCCCATAGACCCCGTGAGCTGGTCTAGTCGGTTCTGTGTTTCTCCCCACGAGCGACTGCATCTCTGAAGCGAAGTGCTCGGTGGGAGGGAGCTCAGTCAAGAGTTCCTCTGCAGGCTGCCGCAGAAACAAAATAACATATCGAAAAACCAGCCCGCGCGGATGGCGCAGTAGCTGCCGTGCTTCATTGCTAGCGAAGGACGATCGCGAGGCTCGCCGTCGACAAGACCCATTTGTGCTCTCCGCCGAGCGAGAAATGGTGGTCGACGAAGACCCCGCTGGAGCGAGAGCGGCAGCGCCGTCAACGCGTTAAAGGCGAACCTTCAACTTCCAGAACTGCCATCTCGGACGATGTTCGAGGTAGGACGACCACGCTGGAGCGAGAGTGTAGGAAGCGTCGGTGCGAATAAGCCGCCGCCAAGCCACCGGCTCACGCCGATTGCTTAATTGGGCCATTGCCTAGTTTAGCTAATTTTTTTTTTCTTCCTGGTTTGCTGACAGCGGAGCAGAGAAAAGATTTACTGCCTCTTCTAAGGACGCCTGAGGCCGTGGCAGCTTGGCGACGTCTGTGGGAAACCGCAGAAGAGGATTCCGCGGAAGCGAGGAAGATTACGTTCTGCCCCTTTTCCATTGCTAGGTTACGCGGATGCGGTAATGAACCACGTGGGAATGTGTCGGAAGCTTTGACTGAGTTCCACCATGCCTCTGTACGAGAGGCGGGCGTCCCTTGTCGTCGGCTTGGGGACATATCACTTGGGCGCATCAGTCAGTCCATGTATGTCTTCAGTGGAAACGAGTGAGTGAGCCCAAATGAGTCGTGAATTGAGTGAGTGCGGCCAAATGATTCAAGGGTCGAAATGAGTCAGTACAGATGAGTCGTGAAGCGAAATGTGTGAGTCGAGATGAGTGAGTCCAGATGAGTTATAAGTTGTAACAAGCAGCTGACCCCGTGGTAGCCGTGAGTCGAAATGACTCATCTCATGCGGGTGCTCTCGTGAAGTGGCCAGCGAAGCTGATATGTTCGTGCCGCCACGTGTTCGAAACGTAGTCACGGCAATATTGTTTTATTTCTACACCCTCAAGGTCAGGAACGCCACAAGAGTCTTAGTTGGGTTTCAACCCGAGAAGTAGTGCTATCGCACTAAAATATAAGAAGAGAGAGTAATAAACTTCCTGACACGGCGGTTCTGCTCTTCTCTCACACCAGCGTGCACCTCCAGGTGGCGCCAGTCGTACGAGAAAGTCTGCTCGGCCGGCTGCAGGGTTCCATGCGAGTGAGTGCTGCGTGACAGCGTTGCTTCTGTACCGTGTTGTTTTTTTTTTTTGTTTTGTTTTTTTGCACCTCGTCGTTTTTGTACGTCGTTGTTGCACCGTCCTCGTTGCTCCTTGCCTTCGGGAACTTTTTTTGTTTTTTGCGGATTCGTAATCCTCTGTTCACTCCGAGATTACCGGCTTTTACGCAGTGTGTTACTCCATGTCACGTTATTAGAATTGTTTTCGTCTATTCTCTGTCCAAAGGCTGTCCGCTGTACCTAACATTCACGTTATGAATAGTTACAACCTTTTGTTAGAGTTAATTGAATAAAGGAAGCAACGACTCACTACTGCACCTGTCGCGAGGGGCATATAACGTGCAGTTGCATCCTTTTGGTGCATGAAGCCAGTGCGAGTGCTTTGCCCCTTGCTGCAGTAGGCATTCACCAGTTTTCCAGCTAATGAAACAGAATTACAATTTATGCCCCCTGCATTGCCTAGACCACAGACGACAACATCAATGCTCTTATTTGGCATCTGATTTGAGGAGATATAATTTTCATCTTTTGCCCGTTGCAGCGAAGTTTTCTACGACGCTAACCCAGTGAAGAGAGAAGACCCTGGCCTTATCCTTGAAGACGGGTGAGGTCGATCCAAGTCATATTATCAAAATCTTCCTCAAAGCCTGCTCCATGCTTTCATTATTGAGTTATATTAATGCGCTAGAATTAGAAGCTTCAATGGGAAAAAAAATGTTAGTAAAATTCACTGGCTGGCTGGAATTGACGTCACCAGACCGGAAGTGGCAACTATAGGTCCCTGTCGCCACCTACAGACAGCTGCGGCGAAACTAACCACCTGCTAGATGACCCGAAGGGCTGCCTGGTTGCGTGTAGACAGGCGGGGTCCGCAAATATCAACATGCAGGAATGACACGAAAACTCCTAAAGGCATCAACAGCCTCTAGTGCTATTTTATCAACAAGTAACGTAATTAGGAGTCTCTGACAATTTTTTTCATTCCTATTTATTTTTAGAGGTTACCACATGGTATCCGTCAAGTTCAGTATGTCGTCAACTAGCGTCAACGTCCTCATGTTCATCGAGAAGTTGCAGGTGAGTCCACTGCTTTCCATCGCAAGGCGCGGTGACAGTGGAGCGGGCGCAAATCGCTGCTAACATCCTCGGTCCCGCACTTAATCGCAATGTGGCGCATGTGATCATTCCAGTGTGAGATGCTACCTGCGAAGAAGTATATAGTATACGGCGCCACAACGACACAGAAACTGTGAGCCAGCTGTGCAAACAGTGAGCCTACTTGGACATGAAAAAATAATGTTGATGCATAGGAAGCGTACGCGAAAACTAACGCGCCGTTATTCATTAAAGATGTGGGATTCAACGAGAAAACTTCGAAGACATCTTCACCATTCAGTGTCCTAGTAAGGATGAGGGCCGGGCGACGGCTTGTGTCTTGAGATTTATGTCTGACGATTTTTCGCAATACTCCTTGTTGGAAATTTCTTCGCAGGCTGCCTTTCGAGTCAGTGTACTTACCTGGCCGTTCTAAATTTCGTTCATCGTGTGTGCTCTTTTAAACGAGCACGTAGCAAGACTGTATGTGTGACGAGAGAAAATGACTTTCAGTGTATAAGTACGGCAGTTACCATTCCTTTGGAAATAGTCTTCACGACACATTTCATTCGCCTGATGACCCTCGTTTTTCCTAACCTAGTTGCGTGAGTTATTCTCGCGTCGGCTATCGCATGCCGCTCTCTCAAAGTTTCTCGTAGCTGTTCCCTCGTCCTATACCTTGAAGCTTGCGTTTATCTGCCTTCATTAGGCACTCGGCTGCTGAGCCCCAGGATGCAGGTTCAATCGTGGTCACGACGGTGGCGTTTCAGTGGCGGTTAAAGGTGCGCGCATGCTGTATGATGTCAGTGCACTTTAAAGAACCCCATGCAGTAGACACCAATTCAGATCCCTCCACTACGGTGTCTCTCATTGCCCGTGTCGTTTTGGTGGCGTTAAACGCCACATTATACCATACCATTTAACAACGAGGGCTGTACAAGAGGATGTCCCCCGAGGTCGACGCGTGCGTCTGTTCACAATTACGTGACAACCCCCAAGAGCACCTTGGGCTACTTTTGTCGACTTAGAGCGAGGTAAGCGCTCACTAGTGATCACATGATTGCATATAGATCTCCCCCCGAGATCAGGTGACCGACCCGAGCGCGCAATTCGTGCTTTGCGTCTCGTGCGTCACTCGGTGTCGTTGGGTGGGACGCACGGTCGTTAGACACCGCCAAGCACTTCGAAACGCCTCTCGGACGCTCTGTGCGCGCTTGTGCAGGAATTATAAGACGCGGTCCCCAATCCGGAATTGAGGACAGCGCGGCGAGCTATGCAGTGGAAAATTATTTGTAACGTTGAGAGACCGCAAGCGGCCAGAGTGGGTGAGGGGACAAACGCGGATTAATGACATCCTAGTCGAAATCAAGAGGAATAAAGGGGCTTGGGCAGGGCATGCAACCAGAATCCTTGGTTTGGTTTGGTTTGGTTTGGTTTATGGGGTTTAACGTCCCAAAGTTACTCAGGCTATGAGAGAAGCCGTAGTGAAGGGCTCCGGAAATTTCGACCACCTGGGGTTCTATAACGTGCACTGACATCGCACAGTAGACGGGCCTCTAGAATTTCGCCTCCACCGAAATTCGACCGCCGCGGCCGGGATCGAACCCGCGTATTTCGGGTTAACAGTCAAGCACCATAACCACTGAGCCACCGCGGCGGCTGCAATCCGAAGGCAAGATAACTTCAGTGGATTCCAAGAGAAGGCAAGCGTAGCAGGGGCCTGCAGAAAGTTAGGTGGACGCATGAGATTAAGAAGTTTGTGGGGTACTGTGGCCGTAGCTGGCAAAGGACAGGGTTAATTGGAGAGACGTGGCAGAGGCCTTTGCCCTGCAGTGGGCGTAGTCAGGCTGATGATGATGGCGATGTGCAAATCAGCGCTGTCATGCTCGATCTTACTGCCATAATAGGTGACAACCAGCCCAACAACGGGTCTTATAGACCCCCGTATCTGTACAGTAATGCGCTAAATCATCGCTCTATGGAATGCCGAGTGCAGGCCGAACGTGTGCGACTATAACTTTACCCTCCACCTTTTAGCCAATGCACCTACGGCTCCCTTCCCTATTTCTATCCCCTTTTTCTGTTTTCCTTTCTAAAGTTTCTCCAAAACTCTTAGATTTCCGCGAATAAATCCCTATTACGGCATCTAGTCCTGAGCCATTGACACAAGAGACACGGCTGGAAGCTGTCCGATCGCAACGAGAAATTCGGCGCCTTGGCCAGTTCGTACGAAACATGGCGATAGCCAAATGAGATCCCCAATAGGCTTCACAATGCCTCTAGAGTGCGGTTCCCTAAGAAGTGCCGTTTAAGCAAGAAGAACACCATGAGACTGATACATTCGGTTAACAGGCTGAGCGAGAACAATGATGACAAGTCCCTGGTAATAAGCTGGCAGCACGAAAAAGTGACGTTGACATCCCGCGACAGGTTACCCAGATCCTGGCGCTGGTGGGCGGATACCTGGGCATCTGGCTGGGTCTGTCCTTGCGCACGTTCACCATCATCCTGATCGACTGGTGCTTCGAGCGTCTTCGGCGCCTGCAGCGCTCCAAGTACGCCGCCGCCGAGTGAGTGGAGGAGAAGCCTTGTTGATGTCGTGCACTTGCAGCCGTACTATTCCATCGTCAACATCTCGCTTCGTACTGCCTGGATGCCTTACGTGTGGACCTCTTTATAGATTTTCAGTACCATTGCCACGTGACACAGTTCTTCGATCACACCACCGGAGAAACTTTCCTGAAAGCCTTAGTATCAAAATCTGGCCTTCTGATTTATCAGGATCTCGGCAATTGGCCGACTATCTGCCCATCTGCGGCATTCAAACAGTACTCAAAGCGTGGACATGGTGGAGAAAGCAAACTTTCGTGGCACTGGTTGTAGCAGATTTCCACGGATATGGGCGGTGAGAGCATTTGCTAGCTCCCAATAAATGGCCGTAGCACTTTATCCCCAGATTTCGGCAATAGATACCCTTAGCGTACCGTGTTATCGTATTACCGTTAGCGTTACCGGAGTACCGGGAGCGCGCTCACCACCAGTGCGCATGCGCAGACCGCCTCGAGGGCGCCAGATGACGACAGGTACCTGGCAGCTGCACGCACGCCTGCCGCATCGGGACCAATCAGCGCGTGCGTAGTGGCGGTGCGCAGAAAATTGGTACTCCTATAACGCTAACGGTAACACGATAAACGGTATGCTAAAGAGGTCTAATAAGTTCTGGTGCTCACTGCACATCCCGCAGGGTGTCCAGCGTGGCCCGCTTCCTGCGGCTGGTGGTGGGCATCGGGTCCCTGGTGCTGTGCGTGCGCAACTCTCTGGAGGACGTGCACCATTACTGGCGCTTCCCGGCGGCCGTCGTGTACAACGAGGACCAGGACGTGCGTTTCCCCGTGCTCACTCTCTGCTTCCCCGACGGGTAAACACATTTCATTCTTTTCGCAAACCATCCGAGACTGGAATCTACTGGAAGTTTTGCAACCGGCACATCTTTGGATGCTTTTTCGCACGCATTGTCAGACTTGGAATAGGAAAAGGGGCTATAATTTGAAATTGCTTATTTTTTCTCATTTTTGCTTCCTATAGAATGACCTGTCGACTCTGCTAATGCTGCCAACTTCTATGGGAGATGAAGCTTATCAAGCGGTCATTGCGAACCGCTTTTTTTTTCGTCACCCACGGTTTTTGTATGACAAAAGCTGAAATGAACTAGACTTGAAGCCAAAAGTTTTGTATTTTTTTTTTTGCTTCCAAGTACAGGACTGTGCCATTACCAACATCCTCCTGCATGAGACTAGAACATTTAAAAACGTATATAAAATAATTAAACGTATCATTTTGTTTCATATAGAAAGACTGCCTGGAGATGCATTTGCGGTCTATGAAGGTCTATGGTGTCTTTGAAGCTGCTATCGCAGACGCTAGTGCGTGATCCACGCTGCACTGGAACGCCGGTGGTGTTGACCATCACTTATTTTTCTCTCTCCCACATCCGTTCACCACTTTCATCCCTCGAGCACAGTGCGGCTTAGAGGCGCCGTGTCCACCATGAGTGCGACCGTTATCGTCTTTTTTCTTTTCTTCACTGCCTCCTCCTTGCTACAGTCGGATACAACTCAATAATGAAGTTGCTTTCTCCCTTCCAGCCAGTGGCGTCGGCGGATTCTCATGAACCTGCTAGTGTGGCAATGCAAGGCGTGACAGACGAAAGGGGATAGCTTCCTGCATTGTAGAGCCGCTTCCTCCATTGTCACGCTACCAGGCGCATGAGAATCAGCCGACGCCACTTGCTGGAAGGGGTTCCTTAACAAATACATTTCTGAAGAGTGAAATACAAAAATACAAGCATAAAGTAAATTAATTTGAATATTTAAATAAAACATGGAATAAATAAACACGTAACTAAACAAACTCAAAATCCTGAAGGCTGCGGCGGTGCCTCAGTGATTATATATGGCGCTCGGCTGTTGACCCAAAACACGCCGGTTCTATCTCGGCCGCGGAGGTCGCATTTCGATAGAGACGAAATGTTAGAGGCCCGCGTGCTGTACGATGTCAGTGCATGTTAAAGAACCCTAGGTGGTCGAAGTTTCCGGAACCCTTCACTACGGCGTTCCTCGTAGCCTGAGTCGCTTTGGGAAGTCAAACCCCATAGACAAAACCATAAATCAAAGTCCTTACCCACCACTAAAAAAAAAGTTTCGGAGTTCCTGTGCTCAAGTGAATGCCACTCCGTGCATGAATAACACTAAGCGAGGCGTGTAACCGCCAACAGCTAGCTAAAGAGGCAGCTTTAATATGTAATATGTTATATGAATGGCAACACCATTCTTGTGCAATTATTGTGATGCTTGGTGTTGCGCAACATTCATGGCAACGCTCAAAGCAGCCGCGAGCTTCTCATACAACTGTGTGTTCAAGCCTGCTCTGGATGCATACTGATCACCATGCTCAAGGAAGCGCACAGCCTCACCCCCAGCGTATCTCCCTCTCTTCTTCTCTCTCGCAGTTACAACAAATCTGGGATGGAAGTCCGCCAGGAGGTCGAAACTACCATTGAAATCGGACTCGGCGGAACAGCGGTAAACAAGCATCGCTTTTCAATCGTTTGTTATCGCTGCGACATGCACGTAGAATGAGATCTATATTAACCGACATGCACAGTGATCTTTCATGTCCACCTTCCTGCTTACATCTGTTTTTCGTTAATAGGACTACAAATCGCTAATGCGTGCGTTTTACCGCACCACGAATTTTCGTGTTCTCCAAGCATCCAACCGGACATTCTGCCGCGATCCGCTCCCATCCCCGATCCGTCCTGTCTCTCTTTCTCTCTCTCTTGAGGTCGGTCGGTGTTTCTTCCATCGCAGCTCCTACCGCAGGGAGTTCCTCCCCAACGCAAACTAAGGCGCACCCTTCCTTTCCTCTGTTCTTATTCTCTTCTCAGAAGTGTTATCGTTAGCAGATTGTCATTGCCTTGCTCAGGTCCACATTCCTTGTTCGTCTCTTTAATACTGTGAGGCAGCTGTGGAAAATTGTAAGGTACTCTTATGAACAAATTGATGGCAATGGTCTAAACGAAAAATTGCTTTTAAAGTTTGTCTTGCACTCGCATCGAATAGCGAAGACTGTCATAGAAAACCAGTGGGATGCGTTCTTGGCAACAATTTTGATGCAACCGTAGAATATTGTAAAATACTGTTATGAACTCATTTGTGGGAATGATCTAATGTTACGTTATGTAGTGATATCTTGGCTTTAAAGTTTGTCCTGAGCTCACATCGAGCAAAGACTGGCATAGAAAACCAATGCTGCGCGCTTTCGACAATAAACAGAAGAAAACTACAAGCGCCCCGAGGAGGGGATCTTATATTGATTGCTGGGGTGTATCCTTGCGATCAGCGAAAAACTGCGCTCATAAACGACTTCCCATTGAAAAAATGCGCTTGTCCGTTATTTTTAGGTCTGACTATCCAACACTGCCATGGAATATACGAGTTCGCTGTGCGAACTAAAAATCATCGAATTTCCAAGGGAAGGATTAAAGCGACAACGGAAACAAATATGCACATATTCTGTTCTAGTCATCAATATTTTATTTCTTCTGTGTACTTTCTATTCCTTTTATTCGTTTCGGTTTCTCTGCTTGCACCATTGTTTGCACTCATTAAAGAAAAGCTAGTCGAGAGCAGTTTCTCGTTACACGTGTATTTGTTGGCCATCCTCCGCGTTACGCTCTCGCTGCAGTCATCCCACGCTGGTGAATGCGGTGCTGCAAGCAAATAAGCAAACGATAAATAAAAACGATGGAGGTCACCAGACAGACCTCTCTGCTCAGGAGTGTGTGTGTAAACAAGGAAAAAAAGGTGGCGGGGTGCGCGGCCCCTCCCAGCGTCGCGCACGGGCTTTCCTCCTCGATTACGCTAACGGTCAACCGCCGCACTGTGACCACCAACAATCGGCGCCGGCGAAATACGATGAGGAAGAGGGGGAAGCGGGCGCCGCGTAACGGCGACGTTCCTCCTCCCAGGCAGTCATTCCTGGGCGCTGACGCAACTGCGCGTGGCTAACGGCACCACTCGGGGATGGAGGGAAGGGGCGCCGTCGGCCGGCCTTGGCACACTTTGCTCCGCGCGAGACGCCGACGCCGGAAAAACAGGCGCGCGCGACGGGTATATATAGCTAGACGGAGCCGCGCTGTCGGCGCTGGCGGTACAGCCGGGTCTAGCGCGCGCCGTTAATAGCGGTAGTAGCGGTTGTTTGATGGAAACAAAGGGTGCCGCAGACACCATAACTGCCGAAGAAGAAAACAGGAGGAGGGATGTAGGGTGTGTGCTAAGCCGGTTTGCTTTGTATCGAATATGGATTCTCATTGGGCACGAGGAGATGAAAGAGGAGACCACGCTAATGATTTTGCGCCTCTTTAATAAAGAAATCATCAGCCTCGCTTGTCGCTTACGGGATTGCAGAGAGGCTCATCATCGCCTGGGCTTGGTGTAGCGGTGCGGCGCGGAGTCTCTAGCGGGCTGGTCCTCTGTCGTTTCCAGACTTTGTGCTCTCTTGCTGCAGCTCTGTCCTGGGTTTCGGCTGGCCGTTCTTGTTGAAATTCTCCTGCTCGGGGACTGGCTGGGTTGGCGGAGTGACGCCTTTGAGTGACGCTGCTCCCTCGTTCCCCATGAGGTCCCAAGTGATGAGCCCACATAAGCCTCGCGCAAGAATCGTTGTTGGTGATACCATGCCATGGACGTACAAAATGAACTGGTGGGCGAGTCGGTCAGACATAATTCTTAGTAGAACAGCGCAGCGGCACGAGGCCAGCGCCGCGGTTCATCCCGTATTCTCCTTTTGGCATCGTGCCGTTGGGCTGTTCCACTAGGAATCATGTCATGGAGCCGTACCGGGAATGAAATGAAGCTTGCATGCCGCCGTCAGTGGCTGCCGGAAATTCCCGACTCTCCACGCAGACGAGCGGTCACAGGTGGGCACGATGCAATATGTTGTGCATTAGATAGGTCAAGTAAAGAAGTGATGAGGAAGAAGACCAGGTGAAGTGGAACTTTGAGATTATAGTGCCAGAATGCTCGCCAAACGAAGGGCTGCATCTCGCCGCAGAAGTCGTGGAGCAGTGACGTAATCGTAAAGAGTGTAGTGGTTTTTATGCATTGCATCCATTTAAAGGAGCCTTTGTCGTCCTTTCAGCGTGGAGGATGTGAAAGAAAGGGCATTCTTGCGCTGGGGCGAAAAACTGCCAGCAGCGGCAACTGTCCCGTAACAGTGTGCTCCCAACCTCCCCCGCATTCTGTAAGGGCCAGATTCCAGGTCCACCGTCTATAGAACCTGATAACTTGACCACAGCTGGTACGTTCTCATTAGCCAGCAAGCAGTTCACTATCCTCACTATAGTCATGATTTCAGGATCTGGTGGTGACACTTTACGACAGACACACTACTACTGTCACCACCATTACGGCCACTCGTATGCGAGAGGCGCGGAATTATTGATCCCCACTGCCGCCGGATACCCACCGGTTTTCCACTGGATACTACCTTTCCCCTGGCATGGAAATGGGTCATTGATCCCACCTTGTGTAGACCAAGACATCTTGTGTCATGGCGCTCTTTGGCCAAGCTGCCCATGCGCCATTAAAATTCATAATGATGATGACCATAATCCTTGCTACCGCAACTAATACTACTATTGTTATTATTACTGCTACTAATATACTACTACTACTACTACTTCTACTACTACTACTACTAATATTAATACTGCTACTATTACTAGTAGAACTACTACTATTACCACTGCTACTACTACTGCTACTATTACTACTACTACTATTACTATTGCTACTGCTACTTATGCTACAACTACTGCTGCTAATACTACTGTGACAGCGCTGAACACTTCACAAAATACCACTGAAACAGCTACCACTGAAACTACCACAGAAACAATTGCAGGTATAATTTGACAGAGTGCATTCAGGGCAGCCGTTAAGTTTGAAGGGAAGATTTTTCCAAAAGGCGAAGTAAAAAAAACAGATTGACAACTGCGCGCCGACCGCACCAATGCGATGGTGTTGCATGCGCGGATTGAATGAGCCGGAACACACCCTACTCCATTCACTCTCATACCCGGGTTTCCTATACGTACAATAACTAGCGTCACCTAGCGGCCACCAGTAGAGAACAGCGCTTAACTGATTCCGACTTCATGACCAGGGAAGGCGGACAGGTACCAGACAGGAAGATAAAGCGAAGGGGAACGCCCTTGTGTCCAAAGCGACTGCACAACTGGTTTCAATGCGTACTGCAATACGCGTAGACGACTGAATTCGACGCCGAGACTGGAATTCCCAGTGCACAAACGTCCCCACCTGTCCATGCGCGCAAGGCCCGTCGTTGCACCGAGGGAGGAAGGCTGGCAGGATTGCGCATGGTGCACATGTTCCCAGGCTGTGAAGTGTCGGGTTGGGTGTTTGGTTCTCCGAAGCAGTGGAAAGCGTCCTTGAGAGAGTTCAAATACCAGGAGTGCTTAGGCTCATCGAACTGCAACTGTTCTTTTTAATGTTGTCAGGAGCAGTGCAAAAGCGAGGCTTGTGTCTGCTGGATCTTTTTTTTTCTTCCTCGTCTTTTTAACGTCTCAAGCCGCGGATAGGAAGGGACTTAGATGAACAACCGAGACCGAATCGGGCGGGAACACAATGAAATGCTTGGAATTGAAGCATTTAATCCATAGAATTTGTGATAGCTATAAAGCTGGATGCTTGAGGAGGGGTTATGAACACATTTTAAGTTGGCAGGCGAGGCACGCAGACGAGATTTCTTTAATTTCTTTTTTTTACCATAACTGGGTAACTACCATAATAAGGTAATTGCGTAAACTCGACCTGGTGTTCTGTGCCATGAACAATGGTCTGCATCTTCCGCTATGTCGAGACCAGATGCTTAGCCAAGATTTTTTTTTCAGGGGTGCTCAGGGTTGTTTAATATCTCGTTTGAGGGTGCAGGGGACGCTGTGCGGCGAACGCCCACCAAGAACAGTGCCAGGAGGGAGGGGAGGTGAATGAACTTGATTTCAGGAGGTGGGCCCCCGCTGGCTACGTGCCTGGACCAGACCGAAAGACTGCGAGTTGTGTAAACCAAATCCAACTTTTCTCTTCCTCTAAAACGCTGTAAATTTAATTCTCGCCAGCTCGGTTCTGAGTACGGGTTTTTACACGTAGCAAGTGAATTCAGAGGGCAGTGTGTTGATACGCTTAACTAGTTTCATATACCAAGCTGTTAAATAGCTGTACCTGGTACAGGTGTCGAACCGTGCAGCGATGCATTGTGACTTCTACGTTATTAATCAATTATCAGTAGAAGGGCTAGTGCAAACGGAAATCGCGAGCGCCGTTTGCAGTAGCCAGTGGCACACTGCCGGACGGTTAATAGGCGGACGGTCAAGAGACCGACCAACTGTTCATTAGTCCTCTAAAACTGAGAAAGGGGGGGGGGGGGGGGGATACTTAAGCTACGCCTTAAAGGTACGATGCAATAGCGTTAATGGGTTAGTGCCTATATACGCGGAATGGGTCATTCTCTACTTTACATTCACATATCACTGGGAGTCCCCATACCACCCCTGGCGCAGCGGTGCAGCGCCACAACACAAGGTCAACACATGTCACAACGTCAAGTAACCTAAGTGACCCAGCTGCCATCTAAGGGGGCCATCTAGGTGGGTAACCGGCGGAACGAAATCGGAGTGGCGAAATCGGTGAGTGTGGGTCTTAGTGCGAGCGCGCCAGGAAAGTAGGGCACCGAAGTGGCATGAAAACCCTCGAAGGAATACTGTTTATCGAGTACTTCAACACAAATGAATTATCTGTCTTCAGGATATTTACACACAACACGAAACACAGAATTCATTGAAAAATTCGAAAGCAGAGCCAGAAAGCCCTGCTCAAGGCCTCTTTGGCACTGACCCGTCGCAGCAGCTCAGCGGCTATCCCGTTTGGGTGCTGACACCGAGGCACTGCAGACAAGGCTTCTGACTGGGGTCTGACTCCAGCCGTGGTTGCATTTCGATCGATGCAAACTAATACAACAAAGCCTGCGTACTGAGGTTCCAATCCACTTCAAATATCCCCACGTGTGGCCCTGACGCCATGTATACACACTTTCACGACCCTCAGGAAAACAGGTTTTCTGGGCTGTACGGGGAACGTGGGGAATCTTAATCCTCAACACTTTCCTGTACTACAAGAACAGCCCAGTGCCCAATATGGCGGCGCTCCTCTTTTTGGAAAGGTCTACATGCAAGGACGGTTCTCATTCGCTGCGCTCGATTTCGATTGAACCTGACATGCTAACAGGGTTGAGGACACGGCCCGTCATTCACTGCGCCGTTTTAACGAGACGTAACACAGGGTACAGTGTAGCTCTCCGAGTTCTAGAGAGGTAATTACGAGCTCCCTCCATATATAGGCGCGATGACAATTGTCAGCGGGCTAATGAATAGTCGCTTGGAGGCCGTACAGTAGTGCCACCCAGCGAGCCTCTGTATTGTGGCTATCATACACTCACCGCCAGCCAATTCAACTGTGCGCCGTTAATAGAAGCCAGCGACGCGTTCCCAGTGCGCGTTCGCCTTGACCGTCCTCTCAGGGAAGTCGCGCTACGTAGCATGCGCACGCGGGCCTTTGGACCGCGTTGTCGAACGACCCTCGGGGGACGACCTCGTCGGAGGCGTTCAGTGGGCGTCCCTCCATTTGCGAGGCATGCGCCCGCGGGGGTCTGCCTCGGAACGCCCTGCAGGCACGCGCGGTAGCGACAGCAGCGCGATGTCCTCTCCGCTTTTTGAACGCACTCCCGGTGCGATTATGCCAGGTGTGGCCGCTGGCAGACGTTTCGCCGCCAGATTCGCAGCCAAACGAGCGATTGGCGCCGAGTTCATTTCATTTCCTTCTCTTCCACCCGGGAGCCGTTTTGCAAGATTGCGCGAGTGCATCCGTTCTGTGGGGGAGCGCGGACAAGCTCCGAGATTGATTGTGGGCCCCGGATCGTCAAGCGCCCGTATCGTCGATTAAATGAGACACGATGATCGACGAGTACATGCACGGACTTGGACTTTCCCCTGAGGCGGACTGTTGGATTAAAGCCTTCTGTTGCTTTCCTCCTGGTACTCCCTTACACTAGGACGTGTTTCCTGCTTGTATACAAAGGGCTTCTTGTATACAGGATAGGTGGGCAGATATACTGCAACAATTAGTAACGAGCTATCTTCACGGCTGCTCCTTTCTTCTTTTTTCAAGAGAATTTTCGTCTTTTACAGCATTTTTTTAATGTCGTATTTTTTTTTTGTCAGACCCGCACATAAGCCTCTTAACGTACATTTAATTTGTTTTTAATTTGTTCGCAGCCAGTATTCGCCTTTCACTCACTATAGACTGTTCCCTATAAACTAAAAGTATATGCACGATTCGGTGAGTGCGTTTTATTTCGCATTGTTCTTCAGTGCATAAAAAGTGTTAACTCCTGCTAGAAGATAGAAGAGAGAGACTTTAATGAATAATGGAGAGGTCTGCCTGGTTATGGGCCTGGCATGCTACTCCAGATGAGGCTGAAAGAAGAGGGTGAAATAGAGAGAGAGAGAGAGAAAGTGACATCAAAAAGAAGATTTACAGCGCATTTACAGCGCATATATAGCCGTTGCGGTCGGCCCTTTGTCCGGTGCATATCATTTTCTCAGAAGGCGTACAACGCCTATCAGCTGCCGCTCGCGAGGCGACCTTGAGCGGCTGCCATCCGTGCGCGGGCCCGCCGCTTCGAATAGTAACCGGAGGGCGCCCGCGGAGGATCAACTCTCGTTAACAACGATACGCGCGGACAATGAAGGAACCTCTGCTCTTAGCTGAGCGGGACGAGGGTTGACAGAGCAAGCACTCGAGCTCGACAAACACGTCCCCCCCCCCCCCCCTTCCCCCAACAACGAGACCTCCAGGACACGGCTTCTGATCCCGAAGCCATTGATAGCGGCAGATGAACGGCTCTCACCGAGTGGTCGAAAGCGGCGTGTTTGGACCTCGCATGTGCACAGCTGCCAATCTGCCGTCCTTCGACTGTGGATGGATGCACTTCACGGTGATGGAGCGGAAAGAGATGTCTTGTTGAGGAAACAGCGCGGAGACGGTACGAAGGAAGAGACTGGCGCAACGTAAGCGCTGACTTGTAGCTGAGGTGTAAGCAAGCAGAGAAACATATTAAGTGCGAAGACAAAAATTATGCATCGAACCGGTACATACAAAGGTTCAAGGCAAAGCAAAGCTGAGATTCATTGCAGCCCGTTCACAAATAGTGTCGAAAGCAGCAAGTTGCCGGGACGAACAGCCACAGCGAGTTAACAAACCAAACGCACTGTAAGCAACAAATAAATATCTTGGGAAAACAAATCACGTCACGGAGGTGACAGGGATGGTGAGTAGCGCGACGTTATCAAATATGCACTAATGAAAAAGAGCCTGCGCATAATGAGAGGTCAAAGAGGCAAGAAAGATGGAGAGTGAGTTAGGAGAGAGGGCAGCGCAGGGGGGCGGGGGGTGCAAAAAAACGTTGCCATCCATAATAGAAAGCGAAGAAGGTCAGCTGCATTCCCGCGCATGATATTGTAGAAACCGTCGCAACTCCTAGTTGTCGTTCATCGAATCAACCCGGAAGACGGCAAGAATGATGAAATACATCGTCCTAGCTGATATCTTGACTCGCTCTACAGGTGGCCAGAGCATGGCGGTATGGTTGTAAGGAGATAAGACAGACTCGTGGATAAACTTTTTAAAGAGTGCGGTTTTGCGAGCGAGTGCGGTTTGCACAAAGGATACAAGGCTGCGTGCGGAACAGTACAGTGTCGTTAATGAGGTCGAAAGGCGACGAGGAGAGAACAGCGAAGCGTTAAAGCGCGAAGCATCAGGACGAATCTCGCGCAGATTAAATTGCTCGTTCCTGAATGTCGCGGTGTCATGCACAAGCCGACTCACAAGGCTAAGGAATGCGTAGTCTACACTCGCAAGTTTTACTAACACTCACCCTGTCTAGAATTGTCGGCTTCTGGAGTATAAGAGCACTGAAATGGCTTTGAGAGAATTGGACCAGCACCTAATTGTTAAGCCAGATGCAGTCTTCCGGTGTTAAGAACTTGTAACAGAAAAAAAAAACAAAAGAAGGAAGTGCACGTTTACGCAGCGAGGAAGCTGATAATAAGTGCGATAACTTTATTCTTCAAACTTTCATTATGAAGTAAAATAAAAGCGCGGTTTTATTATGAAGCAGTAATCAAACTAACTACAAGTAACCAACTAGGCTACAAAAGGGCCGTTGCTGTCTAGACTAGTGTGTAAGTGCCCTTGAGCGAATGCTCTTATGTGAGTGCCCATGTGTGAGTGAGTTTTTCATAAATACGCTGTTCTCTAGGTGGATTTACATGCGAGGTGCAAGCTCTGTTGCGAAACATTTTCTTTGCGTCGGAAGGAGACATCGTTGAGGAAAGGCAAACCACATTCTATGTAGTATCTACATCTCAAATACGAGCATCTTGAGTGTTCCAGTGTAGCGTTTATCTTGCAGAAAGGTAATTGAGACAAGCGGAAGCCAAATGATAAACAGCGCAGGTAAGCAACAGCTGCGCTGCTCACATGGTTACTGTGAGGCCAGGGATAGACAGCAACCACTCGCAGTTAGAAATCAAGCGCAATCTTGGCATTGCAGCTTCACCGGAGCAACAGGAATTACGTTAAGTTCTTTGCTGCTCCGTTTCACGCAGTTTTTGTAGTTAGTTCCGGAATCCAAGAGTAGGTTCTGCCAAAATAGAAGAGAAAAAGCAAGGTTTTTGGTTAGTAACACTCAGCCTTTGCTTTTAGCAGTACCATATGCGAACCAAATAAAAAATGAGGGCAACGGTGAAACACTGCGGTAGCAACACTCGCAGATTCTGCCTCCAACCGTTCTATTATTGGCATATTCAGTAAGTCTACCACGACAGCGCACTCGTTTAAGAGACCCGGTACTCCTGAAGTAAATCAATCAAAGCTGTATTTTTTGTGTGCGCATGTGATCGAGCTGGTATGATGTTCTGCGTTGGGCCCAAGAATAATGTCCTTGGCGGTTCGGGCTCGACGCTGAGGCATATCTTCCTTCCTCTTCTATTGCATGCGTCTATGGCATCGACCAGTTGCCGGTCAAGTTTCCGAACGGTCGCCTCAACTGCTTTTTGGATAAATATCAAATGCGAGCGGGAGCGCCATTTTCAACATCAGATGCCTGCAGCCCATAAAACAAACGCTGGTGCAATTCGGGTGCTTCACTGCACAAAGACCCTTTATGTGGTGAAGCAAACTGTGACTTGCCACCATCATAAAATTGAAAATTGGTTTTGAGAAAAGGTAAAGCGTAGTAACTGTCTCACTTCTCGGTGGACACCTCAACCGTGCCGTGAGGGAGGGGAGGAAGGTGGGAGTCAAAAAGAAAAGAGGGGGAGAGGTGCGCCGTGGAGGGCTCCTGAATAATTTCGGCCATGTTGGGTTCTTTAACTTGCACTGACATCGCACAGCACACGGGCGCATTTAGCTTGCCACCTCTATCGAAACGCGGCCGCCGCGGTCGGGTTCGAACCCGGGTAGTCCGCCTCAGCAGTCGAACGTCCGCCGCAGTGGGTGACACTATGTCAACTTTTTTTAACCTACCTTCTTAGTAAGTGGAAAATCTATCCAAGTTCTCGAAGCTCCAATTAAAAAGTGCATTAGAATTTTTCAACAAATAAAATCGCTATTGGCTTGAAATGCTTGCAAATGCTGTCAGCATCCGCCTTCGCCTGTTTTAAAAAGAATTTAAAAAAGGTTTGCAGCATAAAGACTGGTCGACGTTGTTTTCGTCCACACAGAGCTGTCCTGAGCGTTTATGGTTACCTACCACGTCACCTGTAATTGGTCTCGGTGCCTGGATATCTTCGTCTCTGGCCGCACTGTTTCATCAAAGCACCGTTTAACGACGCTCTACGTACCCTAGTGCAGGCAGTGATTTAGCAATCTTTTCTTCCTGGATGTTCAAGTTTATTCTTTATTGCATTTATTAATAGTGAATACAACCAGATTAGTACAGAAGGAGGTGCCGTAGTACACGACTGTCAGCGACCTCCTAAAACTGAATTATACCATTGATTGGTCGTGGCAAAGAGGTTTTCAGCGTAATTATTATTACAGTCGTTCTGCGCCAAACACCACCTATCCAGGGGCCTAATTTTCGAATGAGGCCATGTACAAAGCATTCTGTAAAAAAAAAAAAAAAAGTTGCATGTGATTAGTTAATGCCATTACAGCGGCCGGTTTTACGACAGTCAGAGAGCACCGGCCGGTCACAAATCGTTATAACGTTCCAGTAGACTGACGGATTTGTGCGCTTGGCGTATCAACAAAACTCTGTTTTCGCGAAATGAAGTGTCCGTCCCGTTTTCCTCTGCTCAGTGGCAAGTCCCTCTTCACTCTTTGTGAGTCTATTCCGCTCGTACTGGGCGTTTGTCGCTTTGTCTCCGTGGTTTTCCATGGAAGCGACATTTTTCGGACTTGCATGCAGCGGGTCCAGTTGAAATAAACCGGGCCCGCAGGAGCAGGCTCTACGACTGGAGGAGTTAATTGGTTTCCATTACTTTGGAGCACCACACAGACAAATTACAAAGAAACAGGAAGAACGGGAAGAAATGCACTTGAGCACTTCGTCCTGTGCTTCCTGTTTCGGTGTGATTAGTATTTGTGGTGCTCCTCGAACTTAATGGATCCCTAACAACTGACCCAAATTTCGAACTTTTTATAACCGCTTAGTAAACATGTTCAGCGCAGTGCTATTGTTCCACCTGTCGGCGATTATCTCCCACGGAGCTACGTTTCAATGTAAACTCGAAGCATTAAGCATTATTTCCATAAAAAAAAAAAAAAAAACATTAAGTGGGAACTTATCAACTGGGTCGAGGTAAGCGAAAAGGCGGATTAAAAGACATCGAATTGCGTAAGTCGGCTAGTTGTTTTCTTTTTTATTATTTTAATGGTAGTATATGAAGCTCTCCAGAACTGTAAATGCCGCGCAACTTAGCTATCAATTATACCGAGAAATCTCTTCCAATTGTCGTGACACCATGAGCATAAGAACATGTGGACGCGTTTATAAAGTGCAATATAAATATAATCATCGCGCAGATTGCAGTCGTCTGCCAGCGGTACCTCCTGGCTCGCTAAAGCAATTTTGTAACGGAGGCTCAATCAGTTCGCTTTGTACACCGATTGAGGACGCCACCCGTGGCATTGCCAAGCCTCCCACCCCTCCTCCCACACACATACTTTTTTTGGTGCTGTCGTCATCGTCCTCACTGGAAAGACGCTTCCGGTTTGCACTCAGCCACCGCGTGCTGCGTGGCGCTGCACTCTCAACAATCTTCGCAGGGGTTTCGAATGTACGATACATTTAATCGATTTTTTATGGCCGTGATAAATAGTTGTTGCGAGTGCAAGAGCATTCTATCGGTCAAATTTTGCCGCGATGAGGGAGAATCGGCCATTATAATCACCATGCCCGCGCAGAATCTCTCGGAACCCTTTCAAAATTAGAAGCTTAAAATATCCCCATTGAGTTAAGCTGTGTTCGAAACTGGAGGCGAGCAGACGTTTTGGAAAGCTGAGCATGTTACGGCGTCGCAGATGACACCTTTTCGAACCCAGTCTCAGCGTTTGCCCTCTTGACGTAGCGGGTCCATTTCCGCCTGTTTTTATTTCTCGGCACCTGCGAGGGTTAAAGAAGAGGAGAGGGGTTCATTTCAGCTATGAAGCGTGCATTTTTCACAGAGTGACGACAAATCTTCTTGCACCAGTGGTTGACACTCTTCCCGTTCAACACCAGCGTCATCGTTGTCGCCCACGAGGCAAGCTCTACTCACACCACGAGCTCAAACAAGCCCTTACCGTGTGAATAATCCTGTAGTTTAATCGTCTTAACACCGGGCTGAAGGGCGCTCGGGACAGAAAGACAATCCAAGCTCTGATCCCGCGCCGTAAATTTTTTTTTCTTTTTCATTCGTTCATGTGCGTGGCAAACGGCAATGATCTGCAGGTGAAAAATAACGTGAGCGGTGCGTTGTCCTGCGAGTAGGCGGCAGCAAAGAAAGAAATATGGCTGTTGCCATACAGGAAACAGCAACTGAAAAGGGAATAGAGGGCGAGAAAGACAGTGAAAATAAAACACTGGCGGTGGTGTCCAAGCATGCAAATTTGGGGTTTCAGACACTTCATTAATTTCTTTAGGGAAATTTCTTCAGTGTAATCTCAGCGCTTCCAAGACGTTGTCAAGGTCCGCAAAACTGGCGCATGTCTTCTTTATCTCTAACCAGTTTATGCACAGAGAAACAATCTCGCTTCAAAGCTTCAGTGCAGTTTTTTTTTTCCCCCTGATTCGTAAAACAGGCTACCTCTCTATTTACGATGGTGCAATTACTCCGTTGAGTATTACAGGAAGAGACATGCACAGAAATTACTAGGCTTCATCAACGTTCATTACTGTAACCTTCTGTTTCTATCATCATTTACACCCGGAATACCAACAAGCACCATAGCAGCTCTGACCATAAAAGAGTTTAATGATTGCTTTAGAGGACCGATAAATGTTAAATCACCACAAAAGCGCTGACAAGACTTTTAGCTAGTGTGTCTCCGGGATTTTTCATGGCTTTCCATTTCTATCAAAAATAAAAAAAGCCACTTGCTTGCTGGCGTGAAATTCCCCATAGAATCAAGAAAGAAAGGGGCGGCCTGTTTAAATTTCGGTACAAGTGCTCTCCTGTATTGGTTGTAGAGAAAATATCAACTGCTTTATTTGTAGTCAGCAATGTCTCCAGTGCTGCTTAAAAATTATAAAAAGGCGCCTTTTGTCTCACGTTTGATGCCAGCCTGTTTGCGGCCCACGCAAGGAGAAATGGGCTTTCATCGAGTGACACAAAATGGCACTCTTTCTAGGGCAGCTGCACCGCCTGTGTCGCGACAGTCAAGGGCTCGGCGGCAATGATTCGAGCTTGACGGTGAAGGACACCTGCTATATATTGAGGTGGAAAAAAATGAGCCCTCGAGACGCACCCAAGTGGTCGGCCTCCGAGGTTAAGACACGTGTGTGTCGCTGGAGAGGAGGAGTGAGAAACAGCCGCTGTCTCGGTACGGTGACAAAACAAGGGAAGGAAGCGTGTGCGCGGCCGGAGGCTGAGAGGTTGCGCAAGGAACGCTCACTCTGCGACACCGAGACCTCAGATCCGAGTTATCAGGGGCTCCCCAAGGCGACATGCCTCGTAAGACGATGGCCTTGCTCGCATCCAAGGCTGCACAATCGCCAGGGCCCCTGTGACACTGAGAGCGCTGCTTGTGTAGTTCCTCCAGCATCTGTGTCAACAACAATGAGCCCCGGTGTGCTGTGCCAATGCGAGGAGTAGATTTCGGTCTCGTCTTACGCTGATTTGGGACACTTTCTCAATGTCAGCATAGTCGTTAACCACTTAAAGGGGCACTAAGGACAAGTCAATCTATTTTTTTTTCTCATTCTTTGGTTCTCTCTGGATATGTTGGTGTCTGTCCAGCAGCAGAAGGCGCAGTTGTGGTTTAGAAAACTGCATTTAAAAATTTCCCACCCACTCAGTTCAGAATTGTGACGGCGACATCGAAACGGACACCGTAATTGCCGTTATGAAGTGAAGGGCCGTGAAGCCTAGCCTCTGGGATTCGCGCCCAAGGAAACTGGGTTGACGCACCGAAGTTTACTTGCGAAACTGACCGCTGGAGGCGACACCTGCACATAATTTTCAGTGCGAAAGCACTACTTTACTAGCAATGCTAGAAAAGCCGATGTCGGTGTAAAGCCTCTCAGAAACGTGCACAAAAATAAATATTGCTACGACTAGGTTTTGACCGAGGCGACGCGAACAGACAGCTTCGCTGGCCACTGCCGACATGCCTGTTCAAGGTAGTAGCGTTTCTACGTGTCACACGTGTTTGCAGCTAACATTTGACCTGCTTACAAACTGCCTCTTAAAAGCAGATACTTAATAACATGAAGTGGCTCCCTTTGTGCATTGATAATTTCATGTTTGTAAGCGACCAATAATCTTTTTTGTGGTGTCGCCAGAGGCAGCAGGCGCGACTCCATAAATTGTCAGTCTTGATGTAGCAGTTCGACCGCTGCAGCGAGAAAGGCAAACTTGGTCATTTAACAGTGGGTTCCTCTGAAGAAAAAAAAATAAAAAATTGGAGGGGATACCTAAACTCCGCCTTAAAAGTGCGGAGCGATTGCGTTAACGTATTAATGCCCATACACGCGAGATTCGTCATTTTCGACTGAACGTTCGTAGATCCCTGGGAGTCCTCCTACCACTCCTGGCGCAGTGGTTCAGCGGTTGAGAGATGCACCAGTGCACCATCAGATAGATGTTTCCGAACACAGCCATCGGCCGGGCTTGTGAGACCCGGGCCGCTCTTCCCCAGCAACCACTCGCGACTAATCATTAATTGAACTGCTACCTGACACGGTGGTGAGTTTATAATTCCCTGTAACCCAACAGCATGCATCTGAACAACTTTGAAGCTACCTTAACATTGTTGTACAGTTTTTTTTTCCTTTTAACATGCCAGCAAGTGTCATGGCAACCGCTACATTTATTGTATTTGTTTATTTTGTGTGTATATATTCTGCATACAACTTGCTTACCCCAGGGAGGAAGGCCCTCGTCAGGCAGCACGCCTTTTGGCCTCCTTCCTGAAGTGTATGAGACACACTTCGAATAAATACTTTTCAAACTTTTCAAACAGTGCGATGGGCAGGCTGTCATGACGCCACAAGGTCACGTGACCTAGTTGACCCACCTAGGTTGCTTCTCCAGGGATCTTTCGTTCACAACGCCGAACGACGACGGCCGATTTTTTGGCACAGCGGGGGCCTTAACGCTATCGCTTTAAGCATGCGCAGGCGTTCATACCATTTCGCCTTTACATTGACCGCGTTCACAATGCACCTTGGATTTTGATTTCGCCGTCGCTTTTTCGTTCAGCTGTGGCGTGGACTTTAATGGGTGGAGGCCTAATGGAGGGTGGAAGTGAGAGAACGGTAGATGTGATGATGGTGCTGAATTTTAACGGCGCAGAGATAGCTTTGGCCAACGAGCGCCATGACGCAAGGTATTTTCGTTACATACGGGGGCGTCGAAGAGCCATTTCCAGACATTTCAGCCCAAAGAAGCAGAGCGCGAGACCATGGAAAAGCTTGTACCCATTCTATCACTGTTGGGTACCCGGCGGCAGTGGCGATCGAATCTCACACCTAGCGCATGCGAGGTGGATGTTCAAATCCCTGGGCCGCCGCTGCTGTGTGGGCACATATGTGTATGGGTGGGAGGATCTTCTGGAGGGTAGGCGGGCTAGTGGAGGCTGGAGGAGTAGGTGTAGGCGCATTTTTACCGGTGGGTGTCCGCAGGTCCATCCACCGAAGGGTTCCCCGAGACGCACACACGCACGCACGCACGCACGCACGCACGCACGCACGCACGCACGCACGCACGCACGCACGCACCACGTTGGCTGAAATAGATCGATACTGCGGACACACTAAAACCACTTTCCCCTCCGGAGAAACGGAGAGATAATTGCGAAGGGACTATTTATTCCACCGCATGCAGAATTTAAAGGCTGGACAGCGAAAGTAAACCTAAACTAACCTAACCTAGCCTCCTCGATAAAAAATTATGTTCTTTAAACCAACGTGGCCCACCACAAGGCTTTTCGACTAGCTGCGCTTTTCAGCTCCCTGGATGAGCAACACTCCCGGTTGCTGTGACTCGATTGTTTAGAACCACGGAAATGTTTCCGCGCTATAACTTTGCAGTGCTAATCTGTAACTGAAATAATGGTTTGATTCTCCGAGTGTTAACGACAAGACCGCACTTGCTAACAAGCGCAATTAGACATTTCACGCTGGTAGTTTTAGTCCACTTTCGAGCAGCACATACCACGCTATGCTGCCATTCCTCGTGTATGAAAACAAACAGTCGTTCTTTACGAACCTATGCCTTGACACGACGGCCACAGCGCTTTCAGTGCTGCATTAACCCTAGACACATGTTTAAGCAGCGTCTATGACAAGGCATCTCCTGATGGCTGCAAATTATGTTACATCGTTACCCTGTGTCTTAAACTTGCAGAAAATAGCAGATCACACAACATATTGCACATTAATATAGTTTTCAAGCCTTAAAACTTTTCAGAAAGATGGAAGCTACATTCATAGCCTTCCGCTATAAGAGACAATATTCCTGATGAAAACCCTTCACAGGGGCGTTTGAGGTATAGAAAATAAAAATAAATAAGTCTTATGAACGAGCATTGCGTCATCTACGCACACAATTTCTTCGAGTGAGCAGCAGTAGCAGCAGCAAAGGAAGAAACCTTTGTTGTTTGCTACGTGCAATAACTTTACTGAGCCCAATATTTGCTTGTTTGCCGAAAGCCACTTAGTATCTGGGGATGGCATTTAAAGAAAGGCTGGCCGCCATTGGATGCCGGGCATGAATGGCTCACTTGGAGAGAGGAACAAACAATGTCGCCTGCACCTTGAGCCTGCCCTCCTTGCACACTCTCGCCCCCCCTCAAACGTGAAGCACACGGGACACAAACACGTCCGAGAGAAAGGAGGAAAAAGGCGGCAAGGAGCAAAACAAAATAGCCGGCCTGTCAGTACAATTTACATGTTTTTCGGCCTCCCCCGCTCGGGCGCGGTTGGCTGGTCCGGCCGAGGTCACTGTATCAACAGGAAGCGCGCGCTCTCCGGACCTCTCTGGGCAAACGAAATCAGGCTGCTCCGCAGTCACGTGACGCAGGCCGGGAAGCATGGCAGCAGCACACAGCTGCCGCTCGCAACCGGGCGAGGTCACGGCGACGATAACACTGCGCGATAGCGTGACGAATCCTACCTTGAGGCGGAAAGGTGCTGGGCACAGTTGTCGTCGTTTCGTTCTCGCTGACACGCGGCCGGCGCTGCGAATTTCACTTCCCTCGGGTCACGTGTTCGCCCTGGTGCCGTTCCAAGTGCCGCGCTGCGCCAAGGACTTGCCGGCTTATCACGTGACAAATGCTCAACGCTAAGGAGCTATGCGACGCCTTTTCGCTGGAAATTTAGTTTGTTTGGTTTTTTTTCTTTCTTTTTTACCCTCTCTCTACCTGTTTCACTTTCCACCGTTGCCGCCTGTATTCTCTCCCAGCAATTTTCCGTTTCTGCGAAGAACAAATGTCCGGCCAATTTTCCCTGGTTTCTGCGATTGCGCGCCGGCGAACCGTGACGCAAGCGCCGCTATTTTTACTGTGCCCCAATCCGCAATCGCCTTACATTTTTCTGCCCGGATGTCACATGACCGGATAAACGTGCCTCCACCAAGACACTGTGTCTAGTGGAGTACGCGGGGAGCCGAAAGAAGTTTGCTCCAAAAGACACAAAAAGCAACGCTGGGACCCGTCTTCCCAAAGGAAGTGGCGCTCGGCGATGGGAGAGACATGTGGCGAAAGCGAATTCTGCTAGTCAAACCACCTTGGACCGCTTTCAGCTCAAGCAGCCCGGTCTCAGCCCCAAAGAACGAGTATCTTGCAGAAGTTTGCGTGCCTGTTGACCGAACTGCGCCAACTCCATTTCAGAATACCACAGGGTAGGAGCTGATGGGGAGATATGGGCTGCCAGAAGCGTTGCAATGTGGTGATTGGTCGACGAGTATGTAGTAATTTGGAATCCGTAGCATGGTGGTGCCAAGTATCCCCATCGGACAACGGCAGCTATTTCACTATAAGGTCTGTTGTTTTAGTTGTGAATGTTTATTTGAGGTAACATAGGTCGCTACAGAGTTGAACAGTAGTCCAGTTGGTGTATCAAACTAGCTAAAAAGATAGATTAGAAAGAAGTGGAGGGAAGTTAACCAGGCATAATAGCCTACGAAACCTAGGAATTGCGCAAGCAAGGCGTTACATAGGCATATTTAAAGGGTGTTAGAAAATGTATTTGGGGACTGCATAAGGATCATAGTCCGCCACTGGAAAATGATAGAATACCTATCGGGAACGGTGTCAGGCAGGCAGACACAGTCTCTCCTCTGCCATTCCCTGATACGTTTACAAGAGGTAGTCAGATGGTTGCACTGTGAAGAGCTGGGGATTAGAGTCAATGACACCCCGGTAACCTCACATTTTTTTTTGTTAAATAGCTCGGTTAAGCGGCTCGGGAAAAGAATTTGAGAACCTGTACTCTTTATTCTTTGTTGATTATCGAGCAATACATGCTGGAGGCACAATGGGTTACAGGAAAAGCAAAACAGTGGGACTAAAATTATTATTCAGGATACCAAATTAATTAAAACAATCTCTAAAGCGAACGACCGTTTACGACAGGCAGTGAAGCATCGGATGTAGTCAGGAAACGCGTCTATTTTAGCCAACTATAGTGTCTGTAAATCCGAACCCCGAGAGTGAAATAAGTAGGAGAGTAAGAATGCTGTTGGACGGGATTCGACAAGTATACTCTCAGGTTGCGAATAGCAGTTTATCAGTATCCTTCATGTTGAAAGCATACCACAGTTGTATCTTGCCAGCACTCGCCTATGGGGCGGAAACGCGGAGGATACCGCAAATACTTGTAATTCGACTGAGGACAGCTCAGCGAACTATGGAAGAAAAAAATTATAGGTGTAATTTGAAGACACAAGAAGAGAACAGAATGGGTCAGGGATCAGACGCGAGTTAATGATATCGTAGCCGAAATAAAGAAGAGATGGGTGTGGACAGGGCATGTAATGCGAAGGCGAGATTGCCCATGGGTCATGGTGTAAAATTTGCAAACCTTGCCGCTAAGATCGATTAATTCTCCCAAAACCAACCCGTGCATAACAATGGCACAATCTCTGTAACCGGATGTATTTCGGCAAACTAGGCAGCAAAGCCACCTGGTATCTACTCCTTCACCTCCTCGATCCCTCCCTCTCCAAAACGGCACACTCCGATAAACGCACCCGTCTTTTTCATTCCTGCCTATTCTCAGACGCCGCTCTCTTGCAGGACCTCAACGCCAATTACCTTTGGACGACCCCCTTCCGCAATATGAAGGACACACAGACTCAACACTAGATGAAACATCATGCACCCTCTCAGAGGTCTGCGCCGCCATCCTAAAACTAAACTCCCAATCCGCAAACGGCATGGATGGAGTAGCAAACAATGCCCTCCGAAATCTAGATCCCCAGTCTATCCAACGCTAGCAGACTACTTCAGTAAATACTGGCAGTTAGGAGAACTTCCTCCTCTTGGAAACATGCCACAGTTAATTTTACCTCCAAACCTGGGAAACCAACCACACTCGAATACCTATGTTCCCTAACAGCTTGCCTTAGAAAACGCATGGAAAACGTCATCCTCAACAGCCTGTAACCGTTTCTCGAAGACAGTCATACATACCCTCCCACAAACGATGCTAGGCTTCCGCACCCATCAAAGTTCCGTCCTCTCCACCCTCCTCCTCAACGTCTCCCTCCTGCCTATGGTCACCACCCTAGCGCACATCCCCAACCTCTCCTTCTTCCTGTACGCCGATGACATTGCCCCTGGATCACCGCGAATAATGATGGAATCATCGAAGAAACCCTTAAGATGGCGGCGGATGCAGTTGCCCTTCATGCCTTCAAAAACGGTCTGGCCTTCTCCCCTCATAAATCCAACCTCCTCTTACTCCGTGGATGCACCACATCCAGAGTCCCCCCTCCGCCTATCGCCACCCCCCTCGATGGCGCCCTCATCTCTGAGGTCCCTGTCCACAGATATTAAACATGTCGTCATATTACATATGAATTAGGTCATCAAGTTCACGCTTATGGAGGAATCAGGCCTCAATTTTACAGCACGGAACGTGCCACCCGGCAGTGAACTTGAGTTCGTAATGATGCGCGTCTTTCAAATTTATTTGACAGCTTGTTCTATCGGTACACCTCCGGCGCTAGTCGGGTTTCCATCGCACACACTTCGCTGTATTGCGTTGCGTCGCTTTAGCTTATTTACGCGTCACAACAACGTGGTGTGCCATGAATGCCAAGCGAACGTTACAGGGCGGGCTGTTTTACAGGTTTACTCACAGCTGTCGTGTATATTATCGCTATTAGTTAGGCGCTGGCCCAAAGCCGATGGCGTGCCTGACACGCTTAATTCATTTTCTTTCCCACCACTTCGCTGACGGCGCTGTTTACAGATAACAATTTGTCGCCTAGCATTTAACGCTGGAAAGCTTTCTCCCGTTTATATGTCTTCGCCGTTCGCCGCGCGTTCGCTGCACGGGTCGCAGTGATTGCCGCGCATGTCTGGAGTCAGCCAGCCGCCTGCGCGCCTTTGACGACACATTCCTGGGCGGACCGACCTTGGGGTGGTTAAGAGCGAAGCGAAACGCCTGAGCTACGCGTTCAAGTGGGACGCGCGTCCCCTCCCGCGCTCCCAGTAGGCCGCGGCGTTGCTTTGTGTTTCTGTGTGGGAGAGCAGGCGTTCACCGGCGAAGGCGGAAGAGCTCCAGGCTATCCGGTGTCCGACGCGCAAACAGCATCTCCGTACATCGGTTACACGGACTCCCGGGTATGATAGCGGCGGCAGATGCCATAATCGAGGAAGGAACGCGCAACCGCACTCGTATTGCGAAGAGCGAGATAACGGGAGAAAAGCGGGCGCATTACATGAACGGAAAAGGAAGCTGAGCCGCGCAACACGGCGACTCCTTTTTTACATAGTTGCCATTGCAGCGCAGGCTTGAAGCTAATCTTCAAATTGCTTTATTTAGCGTACTTATCGTTGAAAATGGCGCACGGAACTGCGGAAGAATTAGGACGTAAGGCGGGGTCGCCCAGTATCGAGTAAGAAATTTGCACGAGGCGTGCCGTTTCCCCTATCTTCAGCGCGATCCTCCTGATGCAGTTTGGTGAGAGAGCACTATTCCGATGGGTAAACACCAAGCAAGATGTTGCGATGTTTGTGGGTCTGAGCCAAGTGAAAGGAATGGATAAAAACACAGCAAATAAATATCCGCGACTGGGATTCGAACCCGCGGCGGCGCGAACAGGTCAGCTGCGCGAGACCACTAGGCTATCACCGCAGCCGAACAAGCCTCGTATTAAACTGCAACACTCTCGCTCTCTGCATTGCACATCGTCGTCTTCATCAACTAATACCACTATCAAACCAATATTCGCACTTTCACCTATGTGGCAGTAGTGACAGAGAGATGTGCGCTGCACGCGTTGGCGTGGACAACGCTGTGGTAGAAACACGGCACCAGAGCAATACGCGTTGGCTCTGGCAACATTGCTGCAGAAGCGCGGCACTGGAGCATAGGCCGCCGGTGTACATTAGTTAAATTGGCATTGGCGATGAAAAAAGTTGAAGACGCGCATGAATGGCACCCTGGGTGAGTGGCCACCTCAATCGCGCTTTCAGGTACATGGCAGTAGTGTCCACTTGCAAAACTGTGCTTTCGCACAATATTTCGTGCTTAGCCATGCTAAAGCGCCAGCCATTTTTTTTTTTTATCAATCTAAAACCGGATTCAACGAATCACGTTGCGAGGCTCATTCTCGTAACAACCCAGCAAACCAGAAACCTCTCAGAGACGGCCCGCGGCGGTCGGTCAGCACACTGATCTCCACTAGGTGGCTGGGTGCCGCATTCCCGCTGTCAGAGATGAGCCGAGTGAAGCCACCGGAAGTTGGACGGCTTGTCCCGGAAGTCGTATGTCTGCTGTGTATTTCAATGCAAAAAGTCGCGTCTTTCACACTTTCGTTCTCAGTTTTTTGCGTTGTTCTCGTGTAATGTCTGCTGTCGTATGAAAGGAACAAGCAAGCTGAACGCGAAAAATGTTAGCGTTGTGTGCAGAGCTTTACAATTTCAGAGAAACCGAAGGAAACAAGCATGCAGGTCTCAGACTTGCCGCGGCAAAGGGACACGTACATTAAACAATATGTTCTCATCTGGTTCTTGTCTTCCAAGTGTAAAGGAAATGTAGTGGAATGACACTGAGGCTTGATCATCTTGAAACCGAATTTTCGTGTAGAAAAGAAAAGGCGAATGATGGCGCGGATAACCTCACCCTCGAAGGGCTGCTCGTTATACAGCTGCCGCAGTTTCAGTTTCGAGTTGGTGGCGGACAGTGACTCTTCTCATCGATGGCAGGTGATGTTTATAGCTTTAGGGTGTCATTTACCTTCCAGACATGCTTTTAACCTAACTCCAAAGCACAGCCACGTTTCAGATGCACATTATGAGAGAAACGACTGACGAGAAAGAAGAATGCTGCAGCGCATGAGAAGCGCTGTTAGAAGTCAACTGCACCAAGCATCACGAATAAAAGCCCATTAAGGCATAACTTGCTACAGTACGAAACAGTACATGACACGCTCCGTCGAAAAAGCAGTACCATAACTTTTGGAGGTGCCAATGTGAACTAACCGAACACCGCCGGCAACTCACCAGACAGTAGACTCGCCCTCGCTCCGGTTCGGTCTAAACATAATTATGTGAAATGGTCACTGCAAAGTCGGCTGCCTGGTGAAGGCTTCCACTTATTCTTTCTTGAATTGATAGCACAATTTGGGCTTGAGCGCGGGAACGTGCATAACAGTAAAGAACAGAACTGGCGACGCTAGCGCCACGGAAGGACATAGAGCTGAGCAGACAAGGCTCCATACTTGCTGCCTGTAGCGACGTCCTGTCGTCTGCTAGTGTCGTCCCATTGCGATGCAATGGACCCTTATTTTTTAAACGTCTTTCCCGAAGACTTTGCTGATCTCCTCGCTCAGTTGACGGCCCAACAGGTAGGCATTGTCATGGAAAAAGACGAGAGCGGCGAAAAGACGAAATGCTGAAACTGAAAACTGAAACTGAAAAACCGCGCTGAGGTCCAATTTCGTGCACTGCCAAAGGCTGACTTCCGGGACAAGGCCGCTCACTTCCGGTGGCTTCACTTTCGGGCACCCGATGCGCCATCCAGCTCCCTTGTGGAGATCAGTGGTCGAGCGCGATAGTCGAGCGATTCCGTGACGTTTTGCGGTCCCGCTGGCAGATGCCCGATTCATGCGCGTGCTAAGCGCAAGCAGGTTGCCATAAGTGATTGATCATTTCATCGTGCACGAGCACAGCTCCCGCCAAAAGACAAGAGCGCCTCGGAAGAAACGAGCTCCACCCGAGCTATGCAGAGAAGGTGTCTCAAGTTTTACCGGAGAAAGAGGGAAGGCCTTTTCAGTGGCGTCACATCAGCGGCGTCAAAGGCAGCGTGTACGCTCCGCCTCTGCAAACCTCCCGAACGGCGCGCTCATAATGTCGCCTGAACAATACGCACGCTAGTTGCTGGGGGATGGGGTATTCCTGCGTATCCCCAAAATGTTCTGCGATAGTCGAATCATCAAGGCTGTTAAGCAGGTCAACAAAACACGTAGCAATATATTCCTCAGTACCTTCAGGCACATGTGGAACAAGAGATCGTCCAGTTTCTACTTATTTATCTGGCGGTTTTAATGCGAAAGCATTACTAGTCCTATTACGAGGAAAGACGGCTGCGTGCGTGCGTGCGTGCGTGCGTGCGTGCGTGCGTGCGTGCGTGCGTGCGTGCGTGCGTGCGTGCGTGCGTGCGTGCGCGCGCGCGCGCAAAGCAACTCAGTCTATGAGGGTCAAGAGTCAGACACTGGTATAGCTGAGCCTGTATCGAAGTGGCGCTCTATCGAAGTGCAGCTACAGCTCAATGCTAGAAGCGGCCCAGGTGGATACTGCAAAAATGTTCTTGTCTAAATATTGCTTGTTCAAGCAAAATTTGCGCATGCACGCACGCGCGGACTCACTCACTCACTCGCGGTCAAACCCTCGGTCCTCATCAAGTTTTTGGCGGCAAAGCCGGAATATTTGCCGCAATAACCTGACTCCCTTGACGCTATGCCGCTAAGACTGAATACTGTATCTACACCATCAGATAGCTGACTTCACGAGTGGACTATTGTAGTGACCTGGATGAAGGGGCCAAAAAGGGGAGCCGACATTTTAACGCTAATACTTGTCTTCGCCATGGCTCTGAAGGAGAGGTCTCCTAGTGGAGACAGTAGGCAACGGCATGATGCCCCACTGTATCTACCTTACGTCTTGTATAACGTAGGTAAGCACCTCCACCAAGTATAATGAAGCGAATCAGATAGTGTGGACGGACACAATCTTTGCTCAAGCGTTGCCGCTCCGAAGCCAGTGTAGCGAGCACGAGCTTCGCCAGCTTCGTCTTCATTCTGGTCTTCCTTTCGTTTTGGCTCTGGCCGCTGGTGCTTCAAGCACCAACTGTCTTTAACAGAGTCTGCATTTGATTGCCACGCGTGAAGCGTCTACTTGGATGTCGTATAAAAGTTTAGCAAATAGGGTCCCTACACAAGCTGCGGGGCGCTCGCTCTTGTTCATCGCAGGACGCGACCATGCAGTTCAACGCCGACCACCTGAAGAACCTGATCGAGCAGGCATTCCCACCGCAGGACATGATCCTCGACTGCCGCATGAAGGCCCGTTCGGACCTGTGCCGAGACTTCGAGTGCCGAAAACTGTGAGCACATCTCACCCTACTGCTCGTGCTTGTTTTTCCGAAACTATACGCACACGAACATATGACGGAGTAAAGTTAGACACTCTCCCTTATGTAAAGACAATGCACGTGGATATTTTTATAGACAGGAAGTAGTGAAAGAAAAGTTGGAGTGAAGACCATCCGTCCCACAGTGCGAAACCTGATGAAATGTCTGAGCTGCTCAAAACGTTGCTTATTCAGTTCTACTAGCGCACCTGTCAAGCTAAACATCATCTTGAAATGAAGTTAGAGTAGTACTCTTTGGTACTGGCAAATTATAATTTGGACAAAGACTCGTCAGTTCTCTGCCCACCTCGTGAGAAAAACGTAAGCATTTTGTTACAAGGGTATGGTTTGCATCGCAGAAAGATAATTGGGACAGTCGGAAAAATATCACGACAGCGCAGTGCGCTACAGCAATGAACATGAACTTGTCCCGTAGAATTCGCCGCTGCGAGATAAAAGAGCTTTTAATGTGCTTAAATGGAATGAAGAGGCCTCCTCCGATGTTCTTGTAGATGTGGCTCTTTCAAAGTGCGCACAAACGTTACTTCTACAAGACTACAAAATTAGGCGACTATGCAACGTGGTCGGCAATCCCAGCATCGTGGTGCAGGTGATACGCACTTCCCCCCTGTCCACATTCGCCCGGTGTGTTCTTATAAATTCCTTGAAAAGAGGAATTGTCCATGTATTTTGTTACTCATGTGCATCCATCTAAGCGGCTTCGTTTTAAATGACCCAACAGACCGCGACACTTCCACAGTAACCATGCTTGAAAGCCTTTGGGCTATGTTAAATTATTTACGCCGCCTTCGCTGCAACACCAGTGAAGAAGATCCGCTGTCAGTGGAGCGCCTGTGCTCTCACGCGGGGTTTCGAGACGCCATTACTGGCTAGGTAACTCAGGTTAAAGCCACTTTTACCACTCGGCCTTGAGTGCGGTCTTTGGCCGCCGAGTCGTGGCCCATCTTAAGCAGGCTGTTTATACAATGCATGCGCGAGAACGCAAAGTAGGCCCGAGTGGGTGCCTGCTGAGAGCCATACGTCAGCGAAGTGATAAGCGCGCGCGATTGGTTCAGAGTACCACCTCCCTCGCGTCAAACGCGCGTCACAATCAAACTTTGGCCCCCCGCAGCCGATAAGAGCCCAGAACAGCGGTGGTCGGCTTTCGATCAATGCGCCATCTTGTGCTTGCAAGCTTGACCGGACACGAAGTAGCCGACGCGACAGCGAGAGCCTGTTGAGGAAGGATCGCGTTCCGGTTCCGTTCGGATGAGACCGGAGCGGACGACGGCTGCGCGCAGGTCGTTTACCTCGACAGCGCCGTCACACGACGGCACCATCACCTCGACAGAAGTGGTGCCGCCGCCGTCTGGGGTGCCGACGTTACCGAACTAGGCCACGAGGAGGAGGGTGTGATGCGTTCAATTACGAGGGCGCGCACGCTCCGCTGATAAGGGACACCTTGCAGCGTGGGGGACTCCGCCGGTTCCCTTATCTGCGAACAGTGTGTCCACGAGGTTCCCAGAGATTAACCGCTCGTCTTTCTCGCTCTGACACCACTCGATAACAGTCATTCATTGCAGTGACGACCGGCGCTTGCGTGTAGTAGGCCACGCCGAAGCTGTTGCCTTCGTGCGAAGCCATGAAGGCACAACAACACCGCTGCTTCTGAGGCGCGTGGCGTCATTGAGCGAACTTCGGGTTCATTCGGTTAGCCTCACAAGGTATTACAGGGACGAACCCAGCGACAACATTGTTAGAGAATCTGACGAAGAGGCGCTATTTGGACGCAAGCTCCCTTCAGTAAAAAGCGGGGCGAAACGCGCATCTTTGCGTTACAAGCCTGGAGCAAAGCGCAGTGTAAACTAATAACGTGGTCGCTACACCGAAAGGTCCATTTGGACTTCGCGGTTGTGATCTACGAGGCAGAAAGAAACTGGACCCGGGAATGAAAGGAGGCCATATTACAATCGCAGCCGAGCGTTAACTACTGAGCCACCGCGGCGGCGCGGGATATAGTTACTTGTTTCAAAAGATAACAGGCCAACCTCCGTTTCAGGAGACATCATATTTGTGATAAAAATATCCAGCAGGGAAACTGTATCAACGGCAACTCCTGTAGTTCATAGCTCGTTGTGTAGCTACTCAGGTTATAAACTCAGTATTGTCTCAGAGTTTCCTTTACAGAGCAAGTATATTCACCGAAAGGTGGAATGAGGACACTATAAAAAATTCGCCGCTTACCATCCTTGTAACAGTCCGTTCATGTGCACTGCTGCAATCACGAGCGAGTTTGCGTTTCGAATAGAAACGGATTGGCCGCCGATGACAAATATGAATAGCAACGTGCTCAGGTTATGTAGTTGCGTGGCACCACGAAAATAAAGTATTAACTGTCCTTGCTAGTTTCTTTAGAATCTATGCGCGCCCACCACATGCCTCAGGCCGGCAACCTTATGTTCACCTCGTACGCTGGATAGGATTTAGGGGGTGGGGCCGATATTGACCCACGATCTTGGATTGCATTTTTCCGGCACTGTGCCGCGCACAATGCCATTTTCTTCATGCAGTACTGTTATGGATGTTATGTCTCATCACTCCTGTCTTTCAGTGATGGATTGATAGCTCAAATGAATCGATTTATATATGAGTGAGTAAGTGAGCGAGTGAGTGAGTGAGTGAGTGAGTGAGTGAGTGAGTGAGTGAGTGAGTGAGTGAGTGAGTGAGTGAGTGAGTGAGTGAGTGAGTGAGTGAGTGAGTGAGTGAGTGAGTGAGTGAGTGAGTGAGTGAGTGAGTGAGGGAGGGAGGGAGGGAGGGAGGGAGGGAGTGAGGGAGGGAGGGAGGGAGGGAGGGAGGGAGGGAGGGAGCTCGAACTGCGTCGGAAGTTCCATCAGCCTGTCCTTGCAAACTGTAGGACGTCACTCCAGCAGCTCTAAATATACCAGGAAGAACGTAGACACGTATCTAAGAATCAAGAACTCTCCGTTGACGGTCACTGGACGCAACCATGAAACACAACTGCTTTAAGGCATGCGAGTCGTACGCTGGGTGACGGCAATATTACGAGATATCTGCAGGGGAACGGGAAGTGAACATGCGGAAATCAGCAAAGCAAACCGAACGTGCGTACGCAGAAGAGAGAAGTGCTCGTTTTCGTGCCGTTCCCTATGTGGCCACAAACAGTTCAGTCGCCTTTTAATGGCCACACCGATCAGGCCGCAGCTTTCCACCAAAGGGCGTCAGTTGCGTCAGAGGGCCGGAAAAAGCAGCGCAGGGACATGCGCAATTACAGTCTCGGCAATTATAAGCGCGCGCATAATAACAAGAATGGTCATTAAGTGGCCCCTACTTCGCTACCAGTCATACGAGGGCATCCCAATCGCCGCTTTCCGGCGTTCTCTCTTTTTTTTTTCTTTTCGACTCAGCACTCCGTTTTGTCATATACCCCTGCCAAGGTCAGTTACAGTGTGGCTAAGCAGCATGATTAATCACCTTACGTAGGAATTCCCTGTCCGCATAAAATAACACCGATTACGAACAAGCTCCCGGCGGCGACACGTGCTGAGCCTTGTCGGGAAGCTTGAGGACAGACAAGAGCGTTAGAGATAACGCCGTTTGTATAAATCCTTGGAGGCTGTTGCCTTCTTGCTTGTACCCTGAAAAATATTAGATGGCTTAATTTTCTGCCGGTGTTCTGTTAGTGTGTAGCCAATTACATCACCTACATCTTTTAAAAGCGAAGCTGCCATAAGAGATGTTACTTGCTGTTACGTAATAAAGCTAACGCCTTGATCTATTGTGCGCTAAAAGCTGGCCGCATAGGTTTCCTCCATGGAGGTTTTCGATATATGTATCCCTCGGAATGAAAACACCCTACGGACCATGCATGTTCATTCATCATGTTATATGGCCTAGATCACACCCGCGTTGATGGATATATCCCCATCAAAAGCAGCAATATCTATTGAAAGCACGTAATTACGTCATCGCCATCCGTATGAGGACTCCCATTACACACACAGCATGACAACAGCCTTGATCCATATTACTCCTCTCTTACGCCAGCCACGACATGCCTATTTAGAATACGTAGTCATTCACCTCTAATCCTCATTTGCATGCAAATTTATTTCAGCGTTGTAACGAAGCGCATAATCAGCGTCTACCAATTACTTTGCTTCACGACCTGCGCTGGCAACATCAGTGATAACGTCGTGCTGACACGACAGCTGCTAACTAATGCCAAAAGTGACCGCATTTTATGCGTAGAACGCGAAACCATTGCTTCGTACCGCTTTGTCTATAGTGCTTGCAACAAGCGGAAAATGTGATTTTCTATTAAAAGATTGCTTAAATTTGTTTAAACGCATGCTTACAAAAACGAAGGCAGCTATAAACGGCGGCCCAAGCAATTTTATGGCCACGATTCGAGTCACCGTCTGCATAGAGAATTGACAAGGAGATTTCCGCTTACACTGTGCACACCCACCGCGGTCACCCGCATTGCGTTTGCGACCACAGAAGGCGGCACAACAGCGTGCTTTCTACCGCCAACCCAGAACACGTTGAGCGCATTCTACACGCATGCCTTCAGTTGCGCCTGAGCTCCCGCATTTCTGTCAGGATAAGATTCATTGCTCTAAAAGCGTCGCAATAAGTTTCCTCCCTTTCTTTCTACGTGAGTATCCCTCATACCTCATGATAAATGCCGCTGAGCTGGGCCCTCCCTTTGGGGATAGTGGATAGATCAATGGTGGTAAATCAATTGCTCCCGCATATTTTATTCCTTTCTTCAACTCGGTAGCGTTAAGGTTCCCGTTCTGCAGAAACTCCGGCGTCATCGTTGTCGTCGTCGGCGTGGTGAGCAAAAAAAGCAGGCGGCCCACCTGCCAACAAAGTCACGTGACCTTGTAACGTCACCACAACCTGCCCACCGTAGCAGGGTGCAGTAATGCTCGGGAAGAGTAACCTGGGTCTGGCGAGCCCCACCAGTGGCTGTGTTTGAGCCACCCGCCGGGGAAGTGGCGCATCGCACCTGCACCAGCTGCACCTGCACCGGCGCACACACATACATTCTACTCTTCTACCGCATTCTACTCTTAAGGGTTCAGCGTTAAGCGTTATGCGATGTTGAAAGAAAAAACAGTATCCATGTCCCCCAGGCCGTTTTTTTGCTAGCCCCCTGAGGAACTGCACCATGTTTACTGAATAAAGACTTCATTGATTTTTTTTATTCATTATGTTTGATTGATTGATTTAAGACCATTGTGGCATAAGCAGCGCGGGCTAAGCATTTTTACTTCTAGTTCTTTTCTGGGAGCCCAACCTAACCTATATACTATCTTTCCCCTCTACCAGGTGGAAGGTCGCATACACGTACGTGCTGCACACTGTCTGCTACTCCATGGACTTCGACCTGGCGGCCGAGCTCAAAGAAGCAGAAACGGCTTTCGCCGAATGTCCCGAGCCTTGGAAATACAGTGAGTTACGCCGCCTGTGCCGGTAGTGTGCATGTCCCGGAAGCGTCAGGGTGAGGGATGAGTTCTGTCTGGACCTCTAGCGCGTTATATTCTCTGTTGCTTTCAATTAACGTCAGATCATTTATCACGGTCGGCTAGTACCGCGAAAACTACGAGGCAATTGATTGACGAATTAGTAAGCGCGTGGCCGGTGTCAGACGGACGAGGCAGCGCGAGTTTGACCTGAAACGTCTGACCAGACTGACTAATAAACAGTTCTTGATCCAAAATCTGAACGCCCAGGCAATAAAGTTATCGCGCATACTGTTAATCATGACGGAAATGCCTAGATGGAATAACGACGAAATATCGATTCAACAATATTCAGCACTGAGGCTCGCAGTTTGTGCCTCAAAGTCGAATAATCTGCTTTTTTTCTGAGACTTACGGTTAGAGCGAATGGGCCAAAGTCCATTGATTCAAACAATCTAACAGGAGCATACAACCGATTCCTAATAAGAAAGTCAAAGCTATTCTGAAAGAGGTCACTCAAGGGCAGCTTCGTGAGAAGCTGGCCTTCAGTCCTACCCTGCTCGGAGACGCGTCCTCGACGGAGAGCAAAATCGTGCACGCGTTCCTCATAAAGAAGCCGAAAAGGTCCCGAAAGGAAGGAGCGTTTTTTTCCGTGAGCACCTCAGTGTGGTCCGTTTTCCTGTTTCCAGACTAAAACTCCGCATTTTGCGAAAGACGCCATTAAGAGTCTCCCCTCTCTCCCATCCTGCATCTATCTCCTTGGCGGCGGTGGCGCCCAGAGCTGGAGATGACGGTGCATGCCGGTCGCGACCCCGGGGGCAACCAGGCCATCATGGCGACTGTGCACGACTCCGGAAGCTTCTCGGGAGGCCTGCCCAGGACCATCATGATGACGGCCACCCACAAATACGTCATCTCGGCCAAGCAGGTGACCGCTTGCGAACGTACTCATCGCTGACGGGCCAGCCGCGAGGGGAAGCACGCGGCCAGCAGAGCGAGCCGGCGGCACACACCGTTCGAGCCTCACCATCAAGCGCTCTTTCTCCGCAACCAAAGCCGTGTCACGGTGGTTTCAGGAGGTTGCGATGCCCTCCGAAATAATTGTAAGGACTGATGTTAGCGCAACACAGAGAGGAAGACGAACGTAGGGAGAAGACACGAATAAGCGTTCCGCTCTGCGAAATTTGTTGATTGGTCAGGCACATGCAGTAAACCTTTGTGTATGCTTGTATTTCTGCGCGATTTCGATACACCGTCTGTGCGTCTGACGCCGAAAGGAATGCCACCACCTGCCCCCTGCTTTCTGGCAGCAACATCTGCCCTACTGTTTTGTAGAGAGCTCACCGTCACCTCGTCGCTACATTTCGAACGTTTCATGTTCTTCTTTACTTTTTTTTTTAACATCCCCTTTCGATTAAACTTTAAACTTCCCGACGTGCTTTCTGTTGAGCTGCTTTCATCGGATGCTCTCTCCTCGCTTTGCTGCTGCCCTTTCCTGGCAAATGGCACTGGCTGCGCTTAAACTATAGTGCCTAGAATGTACTCTAGGCACTATACTTAAACCTCCTCGCGCTCATTAGTTCGCAGCATTCTGCTCTCCTGACAACTTCATCTTTAAAATATGCAGTCAGTAAAAAAAAAGCCCTTTCAACATGCTGGAGTTCCATAAGAACACCGAAGAGCCCGCCGTGTTGGCACCCCACTGCGTTGCAGCTGAATGTGAGTGAGTTCAATGAAACGTCCTTGCTTTGACGCACCAGGAAACAACTGTTTTTCCAAGCAAACGTCGCATTTACAGAGATGCGCTTCTGTCGCAGCCATGTAAACGCGGCCAGTTTTCATGGCAGCCCATAATGTGCGAGATGCACTGAGGTCAGGGAGGTGTATCGCGTTAGGCTGTAGCCCCAAGCTCTGCACTGACGCTTTGTCTATCTCCCTCTCTGCTGACACAGACCGACGTGTTCACGCTGCCCCCGCCCTACGAGACAGCGTGCATAGATTACCACCGACTCAACGACACCAAGACGAGAACTGGATTCTCGAAGACCCAGGACAAGGTAAACACCATTCGATGAGACGATAGCAGCTGAATGCGAACGAGTAGTGTGAAGGTTCAGGCTAGTGGGTACTCAACGTTAACACTCATAACGCAACAGCAAGCAAGCGCGTGTGTGCTGTTCTCTCCTGTGTACCTATCTGTTTGGTTCGCTATCAATGTTAATGTAAAGAAAGAGCAGCAATTCAAACCCAAAAGCCACGAAAGTAGGTTTGATTGCAAGCTAATGTCAATCGAAGCCAGTGCGCTGCATGTCCAACATTCTTGGACAGAAATTCTGAATACTAGAAAATTGTAAGTTACTGATATGGAAATATTTAAGCTAGTGGTTGGTTCTTTCAATGCGTAGCAAAATCTTTCTTTTAAACATTTTCCATCGCTCGCATGGAGCAGTTAAGACTGCCATAGAAAACGAATGGGGAACGCTTTTCACAATAGCAAAAACTGTCGAAGGGAGATCTGCGGATATATTGATTTTTGTAGTGAAATCTTACATATATGAAACAAAAATGCATTCATAAACTCTTTCCCGCTCACAAACATTTTTGTCCAGAGTTGTCGGATATCGGATACCCTAGCAATATCTTTGTTTCACTGCGGTGGAATGTGCTCCTGATTGTGCGCCTGAGTTAGCGTCTTGATTTAGCTAAGTCACGACGGAATACCGAAGCAGGCAAAACACCTTGTAGCAGAGTTATGCTCCGAGGAAGCTAGGTTAATCATCAGTACACGTTGCCAAATACTCCTCAGTCATGTGTGCACGGCGTATTTATACCATCAGTCGCCCACATAACTTCATTATTAAGACAGTAATCATACGAATTCCAATTGTTCTCACTGCCCATGGCTTTGGTATTGCTAAAACGTTTTCTTACACATTATTTAAAACAAGCCGCGCGTTTCCCGGGCGTTTCCGCGTGGATACACGAAGTGATGACAAAGCGTAGGCTAATGAAGCTGCGGGCATCGCCCAGCAACGCGTATTTTCCTGCACTTCGGGGTGGGGCACGTCCCTTCCCAATACATCAGTACCAAAGAGCTTCAAAAGAAAAAGGCGTTAAGAAAAAAAGAAGGTCACATTAATTCATGACGCCTACGAATGACGAACGCCTACCTCTGTAACTCAACTTCTCTGGAAATAACGGCGGCAATAACTAATTTTCACGATCGGATTCGACGCGGTCGGCAGTCTCCACAGTACTCTCTTCCCAGGCGAGTAGCGCCGCAAGCGACCAGCCAATCGACGCGCGCAATTATGTTTGATTGCGCGACTATATACCCTCCGCCTCGTGGAATCCATCCAAGCACGCCCCTCGACCAGCTGTAATAGCAGCTGCTGCTTTCGCTCGAAGCAGCCCGCAATCGGATTGGGTGTGTCTCAGTTATTGTCGCCAAACGGACAACTTTCTTGTAGCGGTATTTATATCCGCGGGCGGCGAACGCACGCGACAGCGAGAAAGAGAGGAGGTCTCAACGAAACGCCACGAATATTCGCCGTCTTTCCGAGGAACGTATACAGCTGCCGGAAGCGCGGGAATACGCCTTGCGTTTTGTAAGACGTCGTTTGCAAAGTCCTAACGCACAAATATGGAGACAGAGCTGTTGCCAGGGAAAGTTTGATGAAAGCGTTTAGTTCGCTTTCTTCCCAAATATAACTCTCGTCTGTTCTTTTTTATTGGCTTATTCAGCGGCCTCGCCCATAACTGTAAACAGGAAAGCAGAACGCGTTTGCTTGCGGCTACGTTGTCATCTACAGCCTTAGTTTGTGTTCAGAAGGTATTTAATAAATGGAATAAATTTTGGGTCTTATCAATTTCATATACTCCTCATCATTTTCAATGGTCCGGCTTCTCGATGACGCAGACAAGTGGGGTTAAAATTCAAGAGGAAGCGATAACTTCACGATGTATCCGTATAGATTAGCTCGTAATTCTAGGCAGTCCGGGTGCTCAGTTGGCATAGATGGACGGTGTAGCTCTTGCCAACTGTCTTCACGCCCCATCCGAGCTCTTTCGATGGCCCGGTTGACGGCGATGTCAGGCGGGGGAGCTAGCCACGTTTACCGAAAAGCAGTCGTGGCTTTCTGGTGACTGCTGGCACCTTGCCGCGCACTGAGCACGTATGGTCGAGCACCACAAGTGCTCAACTTGATCATGAGTACGAGCACGGATGCGAGGAAGATGTGCTCGCGGCCGGCACAGAGTCAGATGTAGTGATGAGCTAAATAAATTCACTGGCACAGTGTCGCTTCGGCTGCCGCGGGACAGGAGTAAGTGGCGGTCTCTGCAGTGGACTTCGTGGACCCAAGATGATGAACATATTGTCCATTAAGTTAGAGTGCTCGCAGCATCCAGCGCGATAAAAAGAAAGTGGGACGAACTCACACGTACAGTCTTGGTCAGCCCCATAATAGAGCCATCAAAGCACTATTAAAGACCGAACAACCTTGAAATGCTAGCATAAGGTTTCTTCTGGATGTAGAGAAGCTTCCTGGTTGACTTGTGTTCTGGATGATCCGCTACACGGAACATTCTAGGGACATTCATTTCACTACTAGTGAATGCTATAGCCTTAGGACTTTTGACCAAGACTGTAGCTGCAGTGGTTTGCAGTTAACACCACAGTATAGTTGACATCTTAATCATAAACACCACCATCGGCTTAGTTGTGCCCCCTCCAGGACAGAGGCCTATTCCCACATAAATCCAATTAGCTCCATCCGGCGTCAGCCGCCATCCTAACACCTTCCCGATCTAATCTATCTACCTTGCTCATGTGGCTCTCGGCCACCCCTGGCAACACATTTCTCATCGTTTGCGCTCCCCTCTGTCACCCTAATGGACCGCCCGCTATCTGGTTCCTCCCACCACATGTCCTGCCCTGGTCCATTTATTTTCGCTAGGACATCATAAACTCCAGTTAGCGCTGCAATTCACGCTTTCGTCTTTGTGTCGATTAACCGCTATCATTTGCGCTTCTTAATGTGCCTTTCCTACAATTAGTTAATGAAGAATAATTACCTTCCAACCATTTTAAATCCGTAAAAGGTTGGGTAGTAAAGAAGAGAACTGGTTCGTGAGACGAGACCGCGCTTGCCCCGCGTCCTCGCGTCTTTCATCGTAATTTTGTTTGGGCACTGTGGTTTTAGGTTGTTAAGTTGCACAGCGTCTATAAAAAAAAATGGCAGTGGCTCAGCTCTGGTTAAGCCTGAATATACAAGCGAAAATCTTCATTTACGCTTGGTTTGAGAGGCGTTCCGCCCGGTTTTCTGGCGTTTCGGCCATCCGTTTAGCTTTGCGCTTTTCATTTGTTCGCTGCTTTTCGGCCAACTCCCAAACTAGCACTTCTGGATCGGTAGATTTTCTACAGCCGCGTCCGGGTAGCTTCTCCTTCCATGGCGAGTGCGATCGCCTATTCTCTGACAAGCGCATTTATAGCCCAGTAGCGCATTGAAAGGTGAAACGGTGGCGAAGAGGAGTAGCGCGCGCAGCGGTAGCGGCGGCGCACATGCGCAGTAGCGCGCGGCTGCGGCGAAAGGTCAGGCGACGGAGTCGGCGGCGACGGCGACGGCTGCCGCCACCTGCACCGTTTGTGACGTCACTCGGTTTCGCGCATGCGCAGAACTGGCAAATCTGTGCACCGGCTCACGCGAAGCTCAGCTTCGACTCTCGTAGTGAAGCTTTTCGCTTCAAAACGCAACTGGCGCCATTACTTTAAACAGCGGATTCATTTGAACATTCCCGTCACCCTCCGAAGTTCGAACAAAGCGCACATAACTCTGAATGCGCATCTAATGCCTGCTCATGGTCGCACATTTCGATAGCGACTGAGACTGCGCCAACACTGGCGTTAATGTCAGTGAAAGCAAGGGTTCGTCGCCATTTGCCGTACGTTGAAAAAAAAACAAGCGTTGCCGCAGTGAATATATTTTACCTCTTCGGCTCAGTGATTAGAGTGGAGAAAGGAACCTTCACCAACAAAGCTTCCAACGTTGCAAGTCCTAGATACTCTAAAGCTTCCAGTCTGCTGCACAGCCTCTATAGTCGTTCATAAAGAAAGTGATAAAATCCCAATCAAAAAGAGGTGTCTGGCAGAGAGACACGATCTCCTCAGTACCCTTCGACGCGTGTTTACAGGAGGCATTCAGAGCTCTGGATTGGCAAGAGCCGGGAATACAAGTGGAGAATACCTTCGTAATCTGCTATTCACTCACGAGATTGTTTTGCTAATTAACTCAGGGGACGGACTGCAAAGCATGATCAATGACCTAGACAGGCAAAGCAGGACAGTGGGCCTAGAAATTGATATGCAGAAAACCAAAGTAATGTTCAACAGTATCGGAAGCGAACAGCAGTTTAGAAGCGTTGGCATTGGTGGAGTAATACATCTATATAGGGCAGGTAGTGACCGCTGGCCCGGACCACGAGATCGAAATAACCGGAAGAATAAAAATTTGGTGGAACGAATTTGGCAGGTACTTTCAGATCATTATTAGCAGTTTACCAGTATCCCTCAAGAGAAAAGCGTATAGCAGCGGTGTCTTATAGGTATTCATCTATCGGACCCAACCGTGGTGGCTGAAGGAGAGGGTTGAATAGAAATTGAGGACAACGCACTGGGCTATGGAAAGTAAAACGATGGGTGTGACGTTAATATACAAGAAGAGGGCAGAGGGGATCAGGAAACAAACACGGGTTAATTACATACTAGTAGAAACCAAGAGGGAGAAATGTGCTTGGGCAGGCCGTGTAACGCGAAGGCAAGATAAACGATGACCGTCAAGGGTAAGGGACTGGATACCAAGAGAAGGCAAGCACTCCAGGGGCAGCAGAAAGTTAGGTGGCCGGATGAGATTAAGAAGTTTACGGGTATAATGTGGTCACAGCAGGCATAGGACAGGATTAATTGGAGAGGAGATATGGAAGAAGCACTTCTCTTGCCGCTGCTTTAGCTAGCCTGATGAAGTTGTTGACCTTGACAAATGAGCAGCAGTTAATTCTAGGAACTTTACCATTCCAATAACGGGGCTATTCCAACAATGAATTGAAAGGTACCGCAACTTGTGCTGCGCTGCGACTAATCATACTGCTCCCATTCCACGCTCGCAACGAGTGTAACACATTTTCTAGCCTTTTCTAGTTGTCAGTACCCTGAAGCTGGTTAATCAAAGCAATCAGGCTATGATGAAATCAAATATACCATACTTGTGCTGCACGACCGCCTTCGATTCGACTCTTGCAATTTCTGCTGACTTGTTTAGTTTTCATCTTTAGCGAATTCCATCTGTTGTAAGTATGCATTACGGTCGCATTTCGATGGAGGCAAAATTCTAGAGACCCGTCTATTGTGCGATGTCAGTGCACGTTAAAGAACCTCAGGCGATCGAAATTTCCGGAGCCCCCCACAACGGCGTCCCTCATAGCCTGAGTCGCTTTTGGATGTTAAACCCCAAAAAACTAATCAACCAGCATGTGCATGCGCATTTCGTCATGGACTAAAGAGTGTCAAGTACCTGTGTGATCAACTCGCTTGTCGTTTTGTGCAAGCGTCCTGGTGTGTGGTCCCATATCTCCGCAGGAGTGCGAGGAGACGTGCATCCAGCACCTGTGGGAGAAGCTGTGCGGCTGCGTGAGCGCCAACTACATGCTGAGACACACCATCAGCGCACCGGTCTGCTCCACCGTGGAACGATGCGAGTGCAGTCTTTGCATATATCTCAATGCGATTGCAGTACAATACTCATCAGGGAAAAAAAAAAAAAGAAATATGTCGTCGGCCATAAAATTCGCCCATTCGCTGAAGATAAGTGACGTCACCAGACCGGAAGTTTCGTCACTTCTGACACAGGCATGAACAGCTTCTCATGATGTTCAAAATAGCTGTGTGTCCCAGTGAATTTTTTTTTATGAAGAAATCCAGTTTGGGTCTTCCGTGCCAGATTTTCTCTGCTCACTCTTGCGTCCGTACTGCACAGCACTGCACAGCAATGAACCTCGTATGAATAACAATTAAGGTTCAAGCTCATTTTGACAACAAGAAAGCTCACCCCCGTGTTTTAAAGCTCACACTGGGAACCCGGCCGCGGCGGCCTCGTTTCGGTGGAGGCGAAACGCAATGGCACTCGTGTGCTTTGCTATGTCAGTGCACGTTAAAGATCGTCAGGTGGTCGACACAATTCCGGAGCCCTCTACAACGCCACCTCCTTCTCTATTTCGTCTTTCCCTCCCGCCTACCACCCTTCCCATGCGGTGCGGTTCGGATGTCCACCGGGATGTGAAACAATTATCGCGCCATTTCCTTTCCTCAAAAAAAAAAAAAAACAATTTTTTTCTGCGTGGCCTAGGGGGTAGCGTGTCTGATTCGCAACCCAATGGTCTGTGTTTGAATCCAGAATAGAGAGCGCAATCTTCTTTGCAGCGCAATGCATCTATCTGCTTTACATAATTACATGTCCTAATGACGCTTAACTCATGTTGCGACCTTTCAATCATTAGTTTTCAAGTGCTTTAAACGCGTTTCACTCCACAGCTTAATGTCACCTCACGAGTCTCTAGACCTACCGGGCTTTTCCGCACGTACCGGTGACGATGCGAACTGCGCAGGGTTCTCCACTGAAGGGGACGACCCTATAGCAACTTTGGTTGGTTGGCCTCTAGTAGAATGACACATACCCACTACGGGGGAGTGGCCAAGACACAGGCGGTGAACTGTTTGAATGATTAAGAGTTTTAGAGGTAAAGGAGAATTAATAGGGTATAGGCTGACAGATTGGACGACGCAACGAAAGGGGACCTGTTAGCAGGGAGATCGAAGATGGGAGGACGGCATTATGTGCAAATTTGAATGCAACATATGGAATGATTCAATTTTGTATTGACTGAAAGAGAGACAGAAAAAAAAAAAATAATAATAATAAATTAAAAGTTTGAGAATCAGAAAAATGAAAACAAATAGAAAAAGAAAAAAAAATAATATTAGCATGGGAGTCGCTGTGTTTCTAAAAGAAATTTTTGAACTGCACAGCGCGCACTCCTGTTGCTTCGTCCAAGCGAAGTAGCGCCAAAGGAAAGAACAACCTCAGAGGACACAGGCAGACCCAGCTGGTGAAACGGATTTTCTAATAGGCGCCTCCTCAAAGAAGAGAATCGGCGGCAGAACAGCAGGAAGTGATCCACTCCCACCTTCCTTCCCTTACGGCGCCGTTCAGGTAGTTCAGGTGTTCACCGAGACATGTGAGACAGATACTGCGCCATTTCCTTTCCTCAAAAACCTATTTACATTTGCATTAGAGAGCAAAGGTGCAGTAATTCGTCTCCAATCGTGATCGCGGTCAGTTAGAATGCGTTTCTTAAGCGGTTGCACCCCACGTGTGGCGAGTCCATCTACTATAATTCTTTTCCGGGTGGAATTTCCCGATGGACTTCTCGATGGGCTTTTGAAGACATATTAGGTGAAGATGATGACGGCGACACATGGCAGTTCCTAATAGAAAACATGGAGACATGACCAGAGTCACTTATCGGTGCGACTTTCAGGTTAAGCGATAACTGGAGGCACGACGGTGCATCTTATGTTGCACGTTAAAAACGTGTATACGCCAATCAGCCGCCAAAGTAACAGCACGTAAGACTGATCAAAATTTATTTTCTTAAAACCTCGCATTGTTGTACGACCTTAAGCGTGGCCAACAACGCCTATCTCGTGTATTCTCTTCTATATGTGGTGTTAGCTAAGTGCGTTACGTCTCTATTGAAAAAATAAAACTTGAAAACTATTTTATCTCCAGTTATATTTTAAGATGGTAGTACACGTACGCATGTGTAAACATAACGGATGAAGAAAAGGAGATGCCTTGCATAAAAGTAACTGCAACTGAAGGAGCTAAGGAAGAGACCCGCCTGGTCGGTTTGTCATCATCTTCCTGTTGTTCTCGTGATGTTTTCCCATTCCAGCTCAGTGTGCATCAGCCAGCCCAAGTCAACATCCTTTTGGCAAAAAAGTAACGGCCTCGGGACCGAGTTGGACAAGGCCATGGCAGCCTTTTACATTTCTGCAACACACGGTTACGGACGACGCTATGCAGAGAAAAACAACTACCGGCTGTCGTGGACGCCACGTGTCCACCGCATCACACATGAAGTCACTAGAAGCGCCAGGACGCTGATGCACTGCTGAGGGAAGTCCGCGGCGCCCAGAGCGAACCGTAATCTCGGCGCTTCGCTGTCACGCCTTCCGCCGTGACCTTTGCTTTCTTCCCTTCCTCCGAGCCGTTATGCAACGCGCGTCCGTGAAGGGCTTCAATTAAGAGCCGCAGCCAGGCCGCCCCACCTCGTCGTTCTTTAAGACGTCGCGTTACGAGACGTTGAAGGTCTCCGTGCTGCGTTGCTGGCGGTTCGTTAATGCGGGATCCATCTGCCCATAGAATTGCGGACCAGGTTTAACGCCAAGGCCGTGCAGGACCATCCCCGTCAGTCATGTTGGGCCGTGCTTTCTGCTTGTCTGTTGGTGCAGTTCCGGAGCTTAAGGGCTTTTGTTAGAAAATAAACAGGCACAAGGTATACGTGTCCTGCTCTGGCAATACCTTTGAACAAAAATGTGTGCTGTCACCGCATTTTTTTTTTTTTTGCAAAGACATGTCAAGCGATAGACGCGCAAGAAGAGACCGTATTCTACTATTGCTAACAAAGTTCAAGGATATAATACAGAATCTCGCATATAGGTTGCGAAAGCATGAAGTACTTGACTGTTTAAAGGAGTATGTAGCGAAGTATACGCTTCGTTAAGGGAAACATTTATTTGACTCGACGTTTCGATACGAAGACCGATCTTTTTCAAGAATGATTTGTCTTCGCCGGTGTTTCCCCTTTTATAGGGGTTGGAAACAGAACAGGTGAGCGAGAAACAGATATAAGTAGATAGAAGTAAAAGATATACATTTTGCACATTTATCTGTAAATGTATATTTTTTTTTTACTTTTACCTACTTATTTCTGTTTCTAACCAAAGACTGATCGAAACGTCGACTCAAATAAATATAAATGTTGCCTTTAACAAAGCGCATACTTCGCTGTATATATATATATATATATATATATATATATATATATATATATATATATATATATATATATATATATATATATATATATATATATATATATAGGGGAATGAGGGGCTCGTTATAAATATTGCCACGTATCATTGCAGTGTGTGTTCGTTCACGCTCAAGGCAGCAGGAAAGGGTCGTTATCACTTTTGTTCGTGGCGCGAGAAGCGACCAGACTAATCTCGATTGTTCGCAGCCATCAAAGGCTGCATCTAGGTTTTTCCAGATTTCTGTAGATGATCTTGTCTTGTTATCTGGAAGTTTCCTTGCCGGCTTTAAATTGAGCGATGCCGGGAGCGGCGGACATTCGTAGTTCGACGACCGAGGAGCACGCTTGATGCTTACGCCGCCGCCGAGTGACTCAGTGCTTTTGCGGGCGCAAGTGAGCCCAAATAAAGAGCTTCGTTTCCAAGACTGGTTGGTGTCTTCCTGACCGCTGCACTGCCGTCACTACAACGTGACATCTGGTGGAGGTGCGGGGTAGCCTCCCATGTTCCGGACACCCCCTACAAGCCGTGACGCCAGCCCTTCGAGTCATTCACCGCAGGACCTGAGTCCAGTCCACCGCGCAAGCCGACGTCTGCTAGGAGACGCACCTGAGTTCGGGATTCTGCCTGACCCTACCCGGAAACGAAACCAGCAGGAACGTTCACCATGAGCTTGCCCCAGCCGACGGCTCCAATCATTCTTCACCAGCCCCGGGTGCCACCAACCTTCGACGCTTCGCCTGGCACCGACCCCGAAGAATGGCTGGAACAGTTCGACCGTGTGGCTGCCTTCAACAACTGGGATGATGCTACGAAACTTAGGTACGTCTTCTTCTCCTTGGAGGGACCAGCAAAAGTCTGGTTTGAGAATGAGGAAGCTAACCTCACGAACTGGGAAACCTTCAAGGAGCAGCTTCTAAAGACCTTCACGAACGTTGTGCGAAAGGAGAGAGCCCAGCAGCTGCTACAGTCTCGCATACAACACCCAAACGAGACCGTTGCTGTGTACACTGAGCAAATGAAGCGTCTCTTCCGGCGTGCCGACGCAAACATGAAGGAAGAAGAAAAAGTAAGGTTGCTCATGCGAGGAGTTAAAGAGCAACTCTTTGCCGGCCTCGTCCGAAACCCACCGAAAACTGTCGCGGAATTTGTAGAAGAGGCATCCACGATGGAAAAAACTCTGGATGCCCGAGCCCGCAAGTATGACCGCCAGCAGCGCATTTTCTCAGCAAGCTGCCTGGACACCGCTAACAGCAATGACCTGCGGGATGTTATACGTCATGTTGTGCGAGAGGAGCTCCGACGATTGCTGCCAACGGGAACGCAGCCGCAAATTTCATCGCTCACTGACGTCATCCGGGACGAGGTTCAACAGGCCTTGGGTGTGACGCCGACACCCACGCAGCCTCTGCAACCCCCAGCCATGACTTACGCCGCAGCTGTGCGCCGTCCTGCCCCTCGACGACGGGACCCAAGCCCCTATCGCCCTCAGCCAGCTGCGTTGGACCGCCGCCCACTCGCCCCAACCCGCCCGTCCTACGAGCGACGCGCGCAGCCGAGGAAATGCGACGAGTGGAGAACTCCCGACCAGCGCCGCCCACTATGCTTCCACTGTGGCGAAGCCGGTCACGTCCTCCGGCACTGCCCATACAGAAGACTGGGCATCCGAGGGTTCTCTTACGACGCTCCACGACCCCGACCCGGCCAGCGACCAGCCGAAATCGAGGAGTTTTTGCGTCGGGAAGAATACTCATCGCCGAGCCGCCTATCACGTTCCCCGTCGCCATCGTCCCCGCGCTTTGTTTCTCCTAGCCGAGGTTACGCCTTGCGTGGACGCTCCCCCAGCCCCCGAAGGTTATCTAGCAGAACTTTTTGCTGGGCTAGTTGGTCCATTCTGCGCGAGTTTCGCTCAATAAATTCAGTTGTCAGTCAGCGCTCTTTCCTGTCACTTCCTCGTTTCGCCTTCGGGCTTCTTCTTTCGCGCTGTTTTCACCAATGTCAAATCCCGAAGGTTAAACTAAATAAAGCAGCCTCTGGAGGTGAGGTTGCTTCTAAGCGCAATGACAAAGATCCTCCATCGACGAGTACTCAAGACCATGCCTCAACTACGACGACAACACCGACGACGACGACACCGACGACGACGACACCGACGACGACGACACCGACGACGACGACACCGACGACGACGACACCGACGACGACGACACCGACGACGACGACACCGACGACGACAACACCGACGACGATGATACCGACGACGACGACGACACCGACGACGACGACGCGGCGAGATTTGAAGCTTTTACCGCTGCCCAGTGAAGTAACGTCGCAGTACGCCCACCGCAGCCTCACTACTCGACGAAGCCGAGATCGGACACCGAAGACAACGTACAATACGAGAACGCGAACAAGTGACCTTGAAGTTACGGTCGACGGTCACGCGGTTACTGCCTTGGTGGACACGGGAGCTGACTACTCTGTCATGAGTGGCCCACTCACTGTCCGACTCAGGAAGGTAACAACAACCTGGGATGGCCCGCTGATTCGCACCGCAGGTGGCAACCTGATTACGCCGTCAGGACGCTGCACCGCGAGAGTTACTGTAAATGGGAGAACCTATGCGACAACCTTCCTGATCCTACAGCAATGCTCGAGAGACGTGATTTTGGGAATGGACTTCCTGAACGAACATCGGGCGATCATCGACCTTCGATCTAAGTCGATCAAGCTTTCCACGGAAAAAGCCATACCTGTTGCGACGGGCGCGACTAATCACGTTGCCTTAAACGTCCTCGATGAAGCATTGAGCATGCCGCCCAGATCAAGTGTTCTCGTCCGCATAGGTACTGGAGACATCGAAAATGCCGAAGGTGTTATCGAGGGGAACACCCAGTTACTCCTGGATCGAGGATTGGGCGTCGCGAGAGCAGTCGCCGAAATCCGAAATGGCCAAGCCCAGGTGTTCCTAACCAACTTCACGGAAGAATACCGGCATCTAAACAAAGGTACGACGGTCGCTTTCCTCGACAAGCTGGCAGACATCAGAGACGTATTTGCCCTACCCGACCAACCCGCAGAACCATCTGATCAAGGCCATCAACCCACGTTCGACATCAACCCGGCATTACCCCGGAGCAGACAAGACCAAATTCGCAGTCTTCTTCAAAGGTACACCGATTGCTTCTCATCAGCATCGAATGTGCGACGAACCCGGCTTGCCAAGCACCGCATTGTCACAGACGAACACGCACGACCACTGCGACAGAGCCCCTACCGCGTATCGCCGCTAGAACGCCAAGCTATCCGCAAGCAAATTGAGGAAATGCTTCGTGACGACATCATACAGCCATCGAGGAGCCCCTGGGCAGCACCGGTCGTCCTAGTGAAAAAGAAAGACGGCACCCTTCGCTTTTGCGTCGATTACCGCCGCCTGAACAACATTACGAAGAAGGATGTCTACCCCCTCCCCCGCATCGACGATACACTGGACCGGCTGTGCAACGCTAAGTACTTCTCATCGATGGACCTGAAGAGCGGCTACTGGCAAATTGAAGTCGACGAAAGAGATCGCGAGAAGACTGCGTTCATTACGCCAGACGGACTCTTCGAGTTCAAGGTGATGCCATTTGGCCTCTGCTCTGCCCCAGCGACGTTCCAGCGAGTAATGGATACGGTGCTCGCAGGCTTGAAGTGGCAGATTTGCCTAGTCTACTTAGATGACGTTGTTGTCTTCTCCTCAAGCTTTGAAGACCACCTCAGAAGGCTTCGGATAGTGCTGGAAACGATCAAGTCTTCAGGCCTGACACTGAAACCAGAGAAGTGCCACTTCGTCTACGAGGAGCTGCTGTTCCTTGGTCACGTCGTAAGCAAGGATGGAGTTCGCCCAGACCCCAAGAAGACGGCTGCCATCGCAGAGTTTCCACAGCCTAATGACAAGAAGGCTATACGCAGATTCCTTGGATTGTGCGCTTATTACCGACGATTCGTCAAGAACTTTTCTCGCATCGCTGAACCTTTGACCCAACTTACCAAGGCTGACGTGCCTTTTAAATGGGAAAGGCCGCAAGAGGAAGCTTTCAACGAACTGAAGCGCCGCTTACAGTCCCCTCCTGTGCTCGGGCACTTTGATGAAAACGCCGAAACCGAAATCCATACCGATGCAAGCAGTGTGGGCTTAGGAGCGGTGCTCGTTCAGAAAAATGGTGGAGAGGAAAAAGTTATTGCGTACGCTAGCCGTTCACTGTCGAAAGCCGAAGCCAACTATTCGACGACCGAGAAAGAATGTCTCGCCATTATTTGGGCCACGTCGAAATTTCGCCCCTACCTGTACGGACGACCATTCAAGGTTGTGAGCGATCACCATGCTCTGTGCTGGCTAGCCAATTTGAAAGATCCCTCCGGCCGCCTTGCCCGTTGGAGCCTGCGTCTTCAAGAATTCGACATAACTGTAGTCTACAAATCTGGCCGCAAACATTCCGATGCAGACTGCCTATCGCGAGCCCCCGTAGACGCAGCACCGGAAGAAGAAGACGACGATGCTTTCCTAGGACCGGTAAGCGCCAGCAGTTTCGCGCAGCAGCAACGCTCGGATCCTGAGTTGCAAAGCCTAGTTGATTATTTGAAAGGCAAGACCGCATCGCCTCCCCGGGAGTTCAAGCGCCAACTGTCGTCCTTCGTCCTTCACAATAATGTCCTCCTGAAGAAGAACTTCGCGCCCAACAGGACAGTACATCTTCTTGTCGTGCCCAAGAATCTTAGGCAAGAAATTATGCAAGCATGTCATGATGAGCCGACTGCAGGGCATCTCGGGATTGCTCGCACGTTGCACCGCATCCAGGAGAAGTACTATTGGCCGCGGCTAGCTACCGACGTTTCCCATTATGTGAAAACGTGCCGTGAGTGTCAGCGACGCAAAACGCCTCCGATTAGACCAGCCGGACTCCTGAACCCCATACCACCTCCAACTAAGCCCTTTCAGCAAATAGGAATGGACCTCCTCGGCCCCTTTCCGACTTCATCATCAGGTAACAAATGGATCATCGTGGCCACCGACTACATGACCCGATACGCCGAAGCAAAAGCGTTGCCTAATGGTACCGCAACGGAAGTCGCAAAATTTTTTGTCGAACAAATTCTCCTGCGACACGGCGCCCCCGAAGTGCTCATCACAGACAGAGGGACGGCATTTACAGCGGAGCTGACGCAAGCCATTTTAAAGTACAGCCAGACAAGCCATCGGAGGACAACTGCCTATCATCCGCAAACCAACGGACTGACAGAGCGTCTGAACAAGACCATCGCAGACATGCTCTCCATGTACATCGACGCCGAACACAAGACGTGGGACTCTATTCTGCCCTACGTGATCTTCGCCTATAATACTGCCGCCCAGGAGACAACCAGGTTTACTCCATTCCAGCTGGTATACGGCAGGAAGCCCACGACAACACTCGACGCAATGCTCCCGCACGTTTCTGACGAAGACAACCTCGACGTCGCCGCCTACATTCATCGCGCCGAGGAAGCCCGAAGACTTGCGCGGCTTCGCATTCAAGACCAGCAGCACACCGACGCCCGACGCTACAATCTGCGCCGACGAGACACCGATTACAAGCCAGGTGATCGTGTCTGGATATGGACGCCAGTTCGCCGCCGTGGATTGAGTGAAAAGTTGCTGCGACGCTACTTTGGCCCGTACAAGGTTCTCCGTCGCATCGGTGACCTCGACTACGAAGTCATCCCCGACGGCACGACAGCATCTCAGCGACGCCGCACACGCCCGGAAGTCGTACATGTCGTACGCCTGAAGCCATATTATGAACGCTGAAGGACTGGAAGTTTTCATTGTCCGTGTTTATTTTCATTTTAAAGCATCGAGACGATGCTTCTTTGGAAGGGGGGTAATGCCACGTATCATTGCAGTGTGTGTTCGTTCACGCTCAAGGCAGCAGGAAAGGGTCGTTATCACTTTTGTTCGTGGCGCGAGAAGCGACCAGACTAATCTCGATTGTTCGCAGCCATCAAAGGCTGCATCTAGGTTTTTCCAGATTTCTGTAGATGATCTTGTCTTGTTATCTGGAAGTTTCCTTGCCGGCTTTAAATTGAGCGATGCCGGGAGCGGCGGACATTCGTAGTTCGACGACCGAGGAGCACGCTTGATGCTTACGCCGCCGCCGAGTGACTCAGTGCTTTTGCGGGCGCAAGTGAGCCCAAATAAAGAGCTTCGTTTCCAAGACTGGTTGGTGTCTTCCTGACCGCTGCACTGCCGTCACTACAACGTGACAATATGACAGAAGCCAACAGCCACAGAAACCATGGGGCACAGGGGTTTTTAATTTCTTTATTTTATTTTGTGGTGTTGATCAATTTAGAATATTACTGATTATGTTATCGCTTAAAGCTAATTTATTAGAAAAGCAGAAGAAAAAACAACCACATGCCACCGATGGGATCCGAACCCACGACCTCCGAATTACGCGTCCGGTGCTCTACCTCTGAGCTACGACGACGGCTGTAAAATCTTCTGCTTTCGGGGGTATTTATGTTTACAAGTAACCTAACCTTGAGAGTGTTCATCAGCGCCACCCACGTTCATAAGCGGTGGACGTAGAACGTCCTGAGCTACCGCAGGTGTGACGTAGAACGTCATCGAACGGAGAGGGTGGAAGCTGCGTGAGAACCCTCTTATGCTTCCTATGGCGTCAAGGCTGCCAGAACCGTTCCACCCTCTCCCATCGATGACGTTCTACGTCACACATGGGGTAGCTCAGGGCGTTCTGCGTCCGCCGCTTATGAACGTGGGTGGCGCTGATGAACACTCTCAAGGTTAGGTTACTTGTAAACATAAATACCCCCGAAAGCAGAAGATTTTACAGCCGTCGTCGTAGCTCAGAGGTAGAGCACCGGACGCGTAATTCGGAGGTCGTGGGTTCGGATCCCATCGGCGGCATGTGGTTGTTTTTTCTTCTGCTTTTCTAATCAATTAGCTTTAAGCGATAACATAATCAGTAATATTCTAAATTGATCAACACCACAAAATAAAATAAAGAAATTAAAAACCCCTGTGCCCTTTGGTGTCTGTGGCTGTTGGCTTCTGTCATATATATATATATATATATATATATATATATATATATATATATATACACAAGCCATTTCTTGGCAGCTGATTGTCACTATAAGACAAAGTTACCAGAAACTGAAAAACATAACAGGATTTTCGTTTCGTTTCGGCTGGAGGACCAGCCTTTTCCGAGTTGGCATTCCTACTCACCCACATCCATACTAGTTTCTCTTGAAATGTTGCCTCCTCCTTGCGCAGAGGTCGAGCGCTTCACGCTTGTCTCTAAAATGCGGTAATGAGCGATATCTCGAAGGTCACTCCCCTGCCTTTCTGAGAAAGCAATGAGGTGGTGTGGAAAGGAATTTTCCCCTTTTATTTTCTGTCATTCGCTCCTCCCGAACACCTGCATCCACGTTAGGGGATCACCTTTTCAAGTTGTCATCAATTCTTTCTCGTCTTTTTCATTCTCCCCCTCAATTGCTTTCCCTGGTGCTTTACGCTACTCCAGTACCTGGCGCGTGCTTTAAAACCAGCGTGATTCGAATGCTGTAGTACACTCAAAAAAGGCTGGTCTTCCAGCCGAAACGTCGCAAATTAAAGCATGTTTCTCAATTTCTGGTGATTTTATTTATATGCGAAATTGAGAAACGCTTCACTTATGTAAGCGTTTATTGCGAGTCGACGTTCCGCACTGAGCCTGTCCTGTCCGAAATGTCGACCGCAATAAATATTTACCTAAATAAAGCGTTTCTCAATTTCGCATTTTACCTCTAGCAATCAAGTACGTTTATCTTTTTGTGCTACATCTCTTCGAAGGCTGCTAGCAACGCTTCTAAAACAGTTTTTTGGAAATATCCCCTTCATCCGCCAACATGGGCAGTAATTGGAGAATCCCAGACGAAACACCTGTTCAACCATTTCGATCCCTCGAATCGGTGCTCCCCAGCCTTCATTATTCAGCCGGGTGCGAAGATCAACAACCTTTGGAACCTGCTGGACTTCGTATCTCTATAAGTGAGCGGTTTGATACTCCATTTGGGGACGAAGGACCTGAACAGCGACGACATCCATGCTACGATTGAGCGGTACGCAGAAGCTTTCAATGTCATCCGCACGGAGTGGCCTGAAATGCAAGTAATTTATGCAACGTTGGGTCTACCACGTGCCTCAAACCACCGGCGACGCTCTAGTAACTGGCACTCAGTTGAGAGATTCAATCGTCAGGCTGAGAGATTCAGTCGTCAACTTGTTGAACTTTGTCATCGAGACCACATTGTCTTTTTCCTGAACCATTCTCCGGAGGTCTTTCCCCCAATCAGTGTACTGCCTGCAGATGGAGTGCATCCAAGTTTTTGTGGGGCTTCGGTGTTGGCGTGGCACATTTACAACGTTCTCGTCGACTACCATCGGCATCGCCTGAGAGAGTGGCAAGATCATCTGCCAGAAACAGATGATTACACCCGGACCACCGTGGAGTATCCCAACCGAGCAGCTCCTAGCTACTCTGAGGTCCTCACTAACCACCAGAAAAAGGACAGACAAGGTGGAACCCCACACTTTCCGACACCACACCTGAGACGCATCGACAGGTGGAGGAGGATCGAACACCTGTCCTACAAGGGTGTCGTCCCAAGAGACCACTAGAGCACCCAAGGCTTTTGCGCGAGGGGGACACTATATATATATATATATATATATATATATATATATATATATATATATATATATATATATATATATATATATATATATATATATATATATATATATATATATATATATATATATATATATATATGCCTCTTAGAGACGAAGAGTCATCAGTGTGACGAGGAGTGACCAGCACCGGCTGGCTCACGACGTGATCAACTCAATGATGAAGCGAGTATGACTGCCGCTCCGACTGAACTTGTTTACCATGCCACTGAATTGCCACTGAAAAAACGCAGGTAACCGCAGAAGCCCATGAGTGATAGGGCAGATTTGTCGCAGAGGGGCAGTATGCTCTGCATCATGGTCTGGGGAAGCGCCTCCAGTTCGAATTCGGTTGCCGAAGTTGGGCCCTGCCGGAGGATGCAGACCAGGGTAAAGTGGCCGTGTCAACAAGCAGGCAGATGTGTAAATATGCACTCGCGTAGTTGTTTTGCTCCGCAGTGTGGCATGAGAACGGGGCGACGACGACGACGCGAGACCGGGGGACTTGATTGATACAGCTGGGGGTATAAAATAAAAAATGAAACAGAACGGAAGTATTCGTCGGACAATTTAATGGCTAAGAGTTTTAATGGGTAATGAATGATAATAATTTTACGAGTAAATTTCCTCCTGCCTTGGCCAAAAAGTAAACAAAAAGAAATAAGCAGTTTCTTGCTGCGACATTTTCAAGTACCCTCGTGACTTTCTTTTTTTTTTTAGATTCGAAGACGATGCCTGCATCTATATGTCCGCACTTGAGATTGTTTCCGCTACGCGCTGCTGCTTCAAAACTTATTTTCACGCCACAGTGTCGGCACTAACTGAAACGTATATTCACCGTCATTTGCGTTGCTTATTGGACATTACAATTATTTGACTACGGAGCGAACGTGGCCGGGAAGTAGGGCTATTTTGTATGTAAATCCCCCTTCATTCGCAGACCATGTGGCGTGCACGATTATATGCAAGGCGTGAGACGCAGTTCTTGATGAGCTTTTTCGAACATGCAAGGCAAAAATGAAGGGTGACTCCTTAACGGTGTGACGCCATAGCATTAATGGGTTAACGTCCATATATGCGGAATAGGTCTATCTTTACTTTACATTCATAGATCCCCGGGAGCCCTCATACCGCTCCTGGAGCAGTGGTGCAGCGGTTAAACGATGGCCCTGCGATGGCAGGTGCTGTCAGCGGTGGGGTTTGTGCGACCCAGGTTGCTATTCCCGAGCAGCCTCTCGCTAGCGATCATTAACTGCCACCTGTTACGGTGGGCAGGTTGTGAAGACGCCACAAGATCAAGCGACCGAGGTGGCCCATCTGCTACCTAGGTTGCTTCTCTGGGAAGTTTTCTGTGGCCATGATTTTCTTTGATTTTCGCTCACGGCCGACGACGCCAGTTTTTCTGCGGCACGGGACCCTTAACACTACCGCAGCAAACCGGTACAAGAATATGCGAACAAACGAGCAAATATACTTTTATACTTATGCATCCGCACCGTGATAGTCTTCCGCCGTGTTTTCTCCTCGCTATTTCTAATCCATGAATTCGTCCGTTTTTCTCGAATGAATGCATCCTTTTCTTGGCCTTCAGGCGTCAGGTATTTAGCATTCATGTCAAGATACCAGGGCGAAAGGGCGAACCAAAGGAACCTCTTTGTCTGCAAATGTCAGACCTCCCATAGCCGGCGCCGGCTATCGCAGCGCTGTAGCGGTGCTCCTGTGCCACAGCGAAGCCTCTTTTCGTGACCGCAGTCACCTGCTGGTCGGACGTGTCGCGGAAGGAGAAACTGCGGGAGTGCCGCATCAAGTGCCGTCGACCATGCGGGTGAGCCTTCATTTCCTACTGCCCATGTCCTTCCTCAGTAATGGTCACGTCGTTGTCGATTTCCTTCAACGGCGTTATTGTTTCGTGGCTACATCCTAGCAGTTCACTGATCTCACAGAGTGCAACCAGGGTCCTCCCTGCAAGGAGCGTGAATCACGAAAATTGCACACGACACACACAATATAAAAGCATACATGGAAGTAGAGGTGGCTAGATCAGCGCGGACAAAGCTTTACCGGTGGTTCTAATAACGTAAATGAAAAACTTTCGCTTCATTACTGGCAGAAATTCGGCGCTTTATATCTATTTGCGTGCCGAGAGACCACGTAAAGAACATATATAAACCAACTCCCAGACTTCAAGGCCGAGGGAAGTGAAAGTGCCAACTGCACCACAGCTCACTTCCACGTCCATACTCAATCCCGCCCATATCACGTGACCGAAACGTCGCATTCTCTTTAGCCAAGATTTGAGCATGGCAGTTTTAGACGACGACATACGACGACGCCGGTGACTCCACTTATTCTGGTGAAAATATATTCTGCGCAGTCATGACTGCAAAAATACCATGTCTGTAATGAGCAATACCATGAAATACCGCCACTCCAAAAGATATCGACGAGTAACGGCCGCTTAGGCGCAGACTTCAGAGGCGGGAACAGCGTCTGCACCGACGGTACCATCAGATGAAAAAAAAGAAAATGATGAACGCAGGGTTTTCGCTGCCTCTACGTGTGCTTTGTTCGAGAAGCACTCTCCAGTACGCGTTATTCGCATGCGACAAAGCGCGCTACTTGTAGGCGTGCAAAATTTTGTGACACTGCCAATTACGAAGCTGATTGGCCGCAGTCCAACCAGTTTCTCCAGAGTGAAGATATACGCTCTCGTTGCTTGACACGTGCGTGCACGTAAAATGAACGCAGGGCGAAGTGAAAGTCTCCTAGGATTTATCGCGACTGCGTTTGCGCGTTGTTCGAACAGCTCCAGCCTTCCTTTGCGCAATCGAGCTGTCCGCTTTTGCAATAAACACTCTCTCTCCCCATCTATTTGTCTCTTTTGCAGGACGTCGGTGTATGCCGCGAACATCTTTGGCAGCGACTACAAGGACGCAGAACCGTGAGTTGCCGCACACGATAGGTGGTAAGAGGGAAATGGCGCCACGCAGTTTGCGTTGTCAGGAAAAGCGAACCACCCATCCGAGTAATATTCCCTAGGCGCGACCACGTTAGGTAACTCCCAATAAATAATCATGAAGATTTTCCTTCTTTTTCCTTTGCAAACTCCGCCACCTCGTACAAGTGCAGGGGAAAAAAATTACATTGAGAATTTTGATGATAACAAAAGATGCTTAGGTTAACTCGACAACACTTCGAAATTGCGCAGACCGCCAAATAGACACGTGGGCGTAGTTTAGCACAGTAAACTGGCAATTAAAAATGGCTTGCGCTGCTCTTTTTACGTGTAGTACAATTACTCGATTCCTTCACGCGCTTTCACTTGTCTCCGATATCATAATTATCATCATCATCAATGCAATCTTTCTCTCTTCAGCTGAATTTGTAGGGGTGCTTGACGGCCACAACTGTTTTCTAAACTTGTATAGCGTTAAATATTATTAACATTAAAAAAACACGATTCACAGTTCAGGAAGTTAAACACCAGTTTGCAGAGTCATTCTACAAACTGAGAGAGAGAGAGAGATAATGCTGTACGGGAAACAAAGTTTCGTTTTCCCCAGTGGCGTCCCATTCGGTAAGTTTTCCTGCTTGTTTTTAGAAAATTTTAAGAGTAAAATCTGGCGAAACGGAAATTTTTACGATGTTTTAACAAATTTGAAGAGCCAAAGCTGTCTTTTTCCTAACTGCCTGAGAAGCTGTTACAAAGAAAAAGGATCTGAAAGGCCTAACTGAGGGAATCATCGCTTACAGCGTGGAGCATTACTGGTTCTCCCAACTTCTTGGGTGAAATAAAAATAAATAACAGATAGAAACCGCAGAAAAGCATGCTGTAACTAAATGCTAGAATCATGTTTATGATGCTTCCCATGGTTGCGGTTGCCGGGCCAGAAAAACCGAGGATCAAGCGCTTGAAGCAAATCTGCAAAATTTAAGAGGTTCCCGACGCTTAATATTATTCTGCATTATTGCGTTCTTGCGAAGTCGCAGAACTAGCGGTTTCACCCCAGGGCGGAGGCTTTCTCTCAAGTTCCTTTTTTTTTTTTGCATAAGAAAAGTAAATCAATCCAAAGCCATTTCTCGTTAAGGTTCACCAAACCTCCGTGCAGCAAGTCGCGCGCAAAGCAACGCTTTTCACTTACTGCATCACCTTGGAGCCCTCGCGGACGACGCGAGGTTCGTGATAATCACCCGCCCATAGAAGATTTCAGTTTTCCGTTTATAGACTGCATTTCCTTCCTTCCTTCCTTCCTTCCTTCCTTCCTTCCTTCCTTCCTTCCTTCCTTCCTTCCTTACTTCTTTCTTTCCTTCTTTATTTCCTTCCTTCCTTCCTTCCTTCCTTTCTTCCTTCCTTCCTTCCTTCCTTTCTTCCTTCCTTCCTTCCTTCCTTCCTTCCTTGTTTCCGTTATTTTCTTCCCGTCGTCCTCTCTCCCTCCTGTCTTCCCTCCTTCCCTTTTCCTTGCCTCCTTCCCTTTTTTCTTCCTTTTTTTTCATTCCCTTTTCTTCCCAAACCATAAAGTGCGGAGCATGAGCTACGGGTCGAGGCCTGAGCGCCACGTAGCACAGACATACTCCGGTGTTAAAACTACAATTCGCAGGAGACATTGTGCAAGGTAGCAAGGTAGTACGAACCAAACATTTTAATTTAAATTTCTTCAATTCTCACAGGCATGAAATCTACGTCGTTCTCATGCTCGGATCATACCGGAGGAAGATCATCGAGTCGACAGCCATGCTGACGGTAAGATTCGATGCCACATAGCTGAAGCCGACTGCGTTTCTTCCTTTCATTGTCAAATATTTCCTTTCGCTCTGGAGCGGAGAGCCGGAACCGTCATCTGGACAACTGTAGCGGCGTTATTTTGTTCGTGAGTGGCGTGCGAAATGCGCTTTATCTTCAGGCAGTTTCAGCGTCTGTACGTCATCCCATTTGAAACCGGTAAGGAAAGTTACCTCACAGATACCTTGAGTGACGAAGGCTGAAACAACTGGGAACATGCCAAGTGCATATCCGAAACAGTGATATCAGATAAAAATGTCTTAATTATTCTTTCCTCGGGGGCTTTCACCGCCTCGGACGATTGCAGAAGTGCCTCATACCCTGGAGAAGCACCTTCAATCTCTTCCGTTGTCGCTTGTCTTAAGTTTCACATGCAAGCGAAAATGCAGGCGAATCCTGCCGCCACGGCGCAAAAGCCTGTTTTGAGTCGTCGCGGCGGTGAGCGGCGAGGTTCCAACAAGTCGGAAATTTTCGCTGCGACGCGCCGCTCAATCGCTCAGTCGCTTGCATGTGAACCAGCCTTTACGCTCTTGCTGGGCGTCGAAATCCAAATAATATCCAAGTCACGAACGATGCAAAGAAAAAAATGTTTACCTCCACATTATGTTAGCTAATATAACCACTATAACCACGCTCATGAGCTAATAGCAGATTTTTAACACCATAGCGTTACGGGTGCCGTTCAGCGGAAAACCCGATGTCGTGACGTCATCCCCAAACAAAATCCCAGCGTCATGACGACGACGGCGACGCGAGCGAAATATCCCCACAGAAGCAAAGTCACCCATTTGACACCTAGGTCGCGTGACCTTCAGACGTCATCACAACCTGCCCGCCAGATTGTGAGCAAAATGCCACCGCGGCAGGTGGCAGTTAAAATTAAAGATTCGTCCCGTGACGGTGCTCGGGAAGGAGCAACCTAGATCTCACAATCCTCACCGGTGGCACCCTTCATGGTCATCAGGGGGAGACGCCCGGTTTAGAAGAGCTCGGGCATGCCTGTGAGCGGCTTCGTTTCCTCCTGGCAGTTCCAGGTGACCGGGAAACCAGATGACTGAGGCTTGGTTGGGTGGATGCTTAGTCAGCAATGACAACCCTGACCTGTGAATTAATCCGTTATTGAAGTTGCGACAGGCGTTCTGGGAATCCATGAAGGGTGCCGCGACCTAATAGGTTTATCAGTGTATGCTGAAAACCTCGCGCCATACAGAACAGCCAGAAAGGAGTACCCAACACCCCATAAATCCCTCAATAAGTTAGGAGACAACACCATTGGGAGACTAAAAACCAACACATACCCAACGCCAGTTAAATTACACCAGTGGTGTCCTACACTATACTCTCCGCAGTGCCCACACTGTGGAGAGGTAGCTAACCTCTACCGCATGGTGTGGGCATGCAAATTTAATCTCCTAGTTGACCCCATTCCAAACCCCTCGGAGGAGCAGTGGGAGGCTATTCTGCTTAGCGACGATCCTGACCGTCAGCACTGGCTGGTGGGGAGGGCAAGCGCAGCAGCAGCAGCCAGTGGACTACCGGACTAGGCGGCCCACCCGCATGTTCTAAGAGTATTGAGCAAATAAAGATGTTTTCAATTAATCAATCACTCAATCAATCACCGGTGGCTGTGTTTGAAAAGCCACCTGCCGGGGCAGTGGCGCATCGCTTAGCCGCTGCACCACTGCGCCATGAGTGGTACGAGGACTCCCGGGGATCTATAAATATAGTGTAGAGAATGACCACTTCCATATATATGGGCATGTAGGCAAAATCTAGGCGACAGAGAAGGGGTACTTACGTGGAAGGGGTCTCTAGCGTTATCGCATTGTACTCTGAAGGGAGGTTAAGCGTTATGAGATAGTGAAATCAATAACAGTATCCGTGTCTGTGAAGTGATAAGCAAAGAGGACCCCATGCAGGCCTCTGAAAGGACCCATTAACGCTGTCGCACCATACCATCAAGGCGGAGCTTAAATGTCCCTCAGCTTTTGTTAGCGGCGCTAAAATTTGAGAAATTCGTCTGTTGCCAATTATCAACAATTAGCTTTAGGTCTGTCTTGTGCAGCTAGTCCGAAGTGTCCAAAAACGAAATCGAAGGTCTTGATCCAGCTCCAAGGCCCAGAGACCGTACGAAAATGTTTGTAAGGCAAATGTCTTCCTATTTTTTCACAACAGTTGTCACAGAATTAGAAACGATATTTTATTGGACGCTGGCTGGAAGTAGCACATTCGCGCCACCTTTTTCGCTACGCAGCTTGCTCAGTGACATGAAAGATTTTGATCGAAAAAACACTGGTTACGGAAAACAAGGCCCAACTCAAGTTTTACGGAAAATATGTTGACATAAAACTTTGTGCGCAAGCTCCATGTAGCAATACACGGCGTGCAACATTAAACGTTAAAGGTAACCTCGCATTTCTGTGCGATCTTCGCGCTTACCAAGGTGCTATGGTCACTAAACAATTTGATCGAACTTCAGAAGCCGCAGCAGCTGGAAAAACAAAAAGGAAAACCTGTATGCTGTGGAACATAGTCAATTTGATCTAGGTTAATTATAACTGACGCTTTCACGCCGTCAAAATCAGTTGTATTAAAAGGGCTCCACTTAATTCGAACTCTGCATAACACGATTAAAATTCTGTCTTCTTCGACACCGAGTTGTCGAGAGTCAGCTGCAGTATTTAGAGGAAGATGTTAAACCTTCACATTGGGAAAAAAACTCTTCCTTAACATGCATCATTCTTCAACAATCGCTACATCCAGTTAAGCAAAGTGCAATGGCACCATGATGCTGCATCATGAGCCTTGAATGCCAACAGAATTTCGAGTTAGCTGCGCCACAGTCGTCGCAGTCACTCAGTCGCCGTAATCCATGCGCGACTTCCTCTTCTGCCCAGTTTCTCACGGGAGTGCTCGCTGCATATTCGCCAGCCTTTTAACGCAAACACTTGCTTATGAATGCACTGAATGGGGTGTCATTAAAAACGCCACTGACGACGCGTCACGCGCAGGCGCAGGACGAGAGAGTTGCGCCTGTCGAGTCAGCTCAGGCACGACTTCTTCGCGCGCAGTGTGTCCCCTGCTCCATTAAGTATAGACTTCTTCCGAGCTGCGCACCTATGCAGAGCCGCTTCCGTCGCTCGAGGGGCGCGTGGCTAACGGTTCCTTGCGGCGTGCCGACAGGAGAGGGGACACGGTCTCGCCGACAGGAAGAAAGCCGACGACACCGGTTGAGTCCGCTCTGCCCGGCACGAGCCGGATTGAACCGGTCGAGGCGGCCCGCGTTTTGCCGCGTTCTGTCTCACGAAAATGACTCCTCGGGGTCATTTTCGCTCCTTTTCGGTGCGGCCTTTTATTCTCGCCCAGTGCGTGGCATTGTGGGTGCAGTAGTCTCCGCCCTGAGGGGCGCGCCCGGAAGCGGCCGCATGCAACCCATTCCAGCGCAGGAAGGGAACTAAGAAGGAGCCCGCCGATGCCAGAGGTGCACCAGCGCACGGCAGAGGGGAATTCGGAGGTAGCATTTGCCCGTAGACAGTAGGTGGGACGTTGCGATTCTATACAGCCCTGTTCAAATAGGACTATTGGTGGTGGTGGTGAAAACATTAAGAAGGGACAGGAGGTATGTTTGGATCAGCCCGTAAGGGACCGATCCTTACAAACACTAGGTTGAGGTCCCTAGTCTGGGACCCCAGTGGCGGTGGCCGCCGCCCGGGCGCGCCCGACTAAGGCTTGTTGGGCCTGTAAGTCGTGGCAGCCGAGCAGGGTCGCCTCCCAGTCCTCCCGGGTTGGGTTGGGGATGGGGGGAATAGCGGGGTTGGAGGGGCAGGCCCGAACCATGCGATAGGTACTTTTGGCTAAGATCAAAGTGTAGGACTATTGCAGGCAACCGCCTTGGATTTTGAGCAAGTGATTTAGTCTTCAGTCGTTCCTTTACAATTGGACTCCACTTTGTTTAAACAAACACCCGCTCAGGGCGTGATAATTCCTTGCCACCTTGAGCATTTAAGCCACGCGGAGCAACCCTGATGCTGAAAGAATTCAGTTTTAGGGTAAATCTTTGAAGGAGGGGGCCATGGGGGTGGGGAGATATTTACTTACCGTGCGTTCTGTGCTGTACTCTTGGCGCAGTGTTTTTGTCATCCTATTTCCACAATATCCCTCGGAAATAAACCGAAGGATAAAAATGCTACTGTGTACAGGCTACGCTAGGTCGTTTTGCAGAAAATGCAGGCAATATTTTTATGCAATCTTTTTCGTGCAAGTCCTGCTACTAAACTAAAAAGTCACCCAACGTATTCTGCCTTCACGTCATGATGCTAAGAACTGCACCAAGACATTAACGAAGCATTAAACACGAGACACGTGCATAAAAAATCCGTACATCCCGCCATAAAATAAAGAGAAGAAAACGCAACAACTAGCTTAGAAGCGAAAATCCTTCGAAAGCGCTCTGCGCACGCTGTCAGCCTGACACGCCCTTAGCGGTAACGACGAAGCTGTCGAGTACGTGAATCAACCAGGCCGACAGAACGCAACACCATTAGCGTAATACAGCTTGCAAAAGAGACAAGAGAAATGGAAGCGGTCTATACGCACGCTGTCGAGGCAGCGTGTATCATTAAGAGTGGCAATTAATTATACCGAACAGCACTGAACGCTCGTAGGCCTCCTCCGACGAATCCTACGCGCCCACTCGAATCATGGCGAAACTGCGCCAAGATCGGCTTTTAAGACATTCAGTTAAAACGCATACACAAAACTCCATTAAGTAACGTCTTCCTCGTACAGCATGCATTTGCATTCTGAAGGAGCACCAAGTAGATTGATTAAGAACATAGATTAGATTGGGAAACTCTCTCGTCGGCTGAGTGCGGCATTGATACAGCACTCGTCTACTGATCCGGAGTACCTGGGTTCCAACCCGGCCGCGGCGGCGAAACGCAACAGGCGTTGGTTGTATGATGTGAGCGCACGTTAAAGATAACCAAATGGTCGAAGTTATTCCGGAGCACTCCGCTAAGGCACCTCTTTCTCCCTTCTTTCTTTCACTACCTCCTTTTTACCCTATCCTTTATCCACCGAGATGTGGGGCAGTTACTACACCATTTCTTATCCCCCCCCCCCCTCCAGCCCCCCCCCCCCCCCCCCCCCCCAAACACACACAAAAAGAAACAATTTGTTTAACGGCACTCGCCGCCGTGGCTTAGTGATTAGTTCGTTCGGCTGTCGAGCCCGTGGACGCCTTTTGCGGTGCGTGTGTCTCTCTTCATGTGCTGTGTCGTGTGCGCGCAAATATTTCCAAAAGTAGAAAACACCAACCCGCCCACTGCATGCCGCTAAAGAAAGCAAATTGACCGATCTCATCCGCCGCTCTTTGCAATATTTCTTGCTTGTTTCCCGTCGACCCTTTGGTCGTCCACACTGTGATGTCGTCCGCATAAACTGACTCTTCCTTTAAAAAAAAAAAAAAGAAAATAAATGTTTTCACTACTACTACTACACAACCCGCCCAACATACAACACTTCTCAGTAAGACGAGTTTCTGGCTACGGCGGACACTTTTGGATGCAGCCGAAATACGAAAGTCACCCTTATGCTGTGCGACGTCGGTGCAGAGTAAAAAAAATCCAGGTGGTCGAAATGATTACGAAGCCCTCCACTACGGTGCCTTCTCTCTTCCTGCTTCAACTCCCTCCTCCGCTCCTTCTCTCAAGGCACGGCCGAGGTGTCCACCAAGAAATGAGGCAGTTAATGCGTTTTTACATTCCTCAAAAAACCAAGTTAAAGAAAAGTTCGTCCTGGTCCGCAGTTCAAACCAGGGACCCCCGCTTCACCGCAGCAGTCGCTCAAGCAACTGAGCTAACCGGGACGGCGAGCTTATGGTAGGGCGAGAGCGGACCGATCATAACTGGAAGTGAGAACAGTGTTGGTCGAATATTTGCAAATCTGTGCGCTCGGTTTATGGGGGTTTACCGTCCCAGAGCGACTCAGGCTATGAGGGACGCCGTAGTAAAGGCCGCCGGAAATTTCGACCACCTAGAGTTCTTTAACGTACACTGAAATCGCACAGTACTCGGGCCTCTAGAATTTCGCCTGCATCGAAATTCGACCGCCGCGGCCAGTATAGAACCCGCGTCTTTCGGGTCAGTAGCCGAGTGCCGTAACCCCTGCGCCACCGCGGCAGCTACAAATCTGTATGCAAAAAAATGGCCTGGCTTAGCTTATGGTTAAGCCTAGGATGCGAAGCATACCGCCGGCGGAGGCTGCGCGTCCGCAAGCGAGCGCACGAGTTGAGCCCCAGCTTTCACAGGATGGATGGATGGATGGATAGGAGCGCCCCCTTTGAAACGGGGTGGTGGCAATTGCCACCATGCTCAGCTTTTCTTTATTTATTATTTTTTTTTGTTTACTGTGTTGGCAATTCTCATTAAGATTCTCCATCAACTTTTCCTACGGTTTCCTACTATTCTAACCTTATGCCACATCTCTGCTTTTCAGCCACCAATCCTCCAATCGCTTTTTGCTGACTTCCACTGCCGATTTATTTACATGACCATTGTTATCTTTAAACACTAGGGCCTCAGAAAGAGTGACTGTGCCTGCATCGACATCCGGATGGATACCATCACATTTGATTATGAGGTGTTCAATTGTTTCCACAGATCTACCACACACTGCACATGTGTCATCTTCTTCGTTAAATTTCTTTTTGTAGCTGCGCGTTCTAAGACAACCTGATCTAGCTTCAAAAAGTAGGGCACTGCCTCTTGAGTTATCATAGAAAAATTCTTTCCTGATCTGCTTTTTCCAGAATCGATATAGTTCTACACTATGTTTCTTTTCCATTGAATTCATCCAATTTTTAACTTCCGCGTTTTTAACCTGTCGTTTAATGCTCTTTCTTTCTCCGTCCTCATGACCGGCATACTTACTGGTTAGTTTTCTAGTTCTTTTCCGCCACTGTGAGTCAACGTTCTTTCTGTATAAATATTTAAATACCTTAGCTGCCCATCTGTTATCGTCCAATTTCCTCAGGCGTTCTTCATATAGTATTTTACTCTTAGCTTCCCGTGCCTCGAACGATGCCCAGCCCATATCCCCTTGTACTGCCTCGTTTGTGGTTTTGCCGTGGGCACCTAGTGCTAATCTTCCAACAGCTCTCTGATTTACGTCTAATCTCGACTGAACTTCTGCCCTTAAGCACAGAACCGCATTGCCGAAAGTAAGTCCCGGCACCATTATTCCTTTCCAAATACCTCTTAGTACTTCATATTTGTTGTACCCCCATAATGCCCTATGTTTCATTATCCCGGCGTCTCTTCGTCCTTTTGCCCCAGCTGTTGTCACGTCACAGCTGTTGTGACGTCAGCGCCCCTAGCGGAAGGAGCGGGAGTTAAGCCGCCGGTGGAGGCTGCGCGTCCGCAAGCGAGCACACGAGTTGAGCCCCAGCTTTCACAGCTGTTGTGACGTCATATCACGTGGTGCGCCGATGTAGGTCAAGTGGTAGCTACGCGGCCGCGCGCGGCGCAGCAAGGAAGAGCTCGGTTGTGCGGCTAGTATGCTTCGCATAATAATCGTATGACTGTATCAAAATCACCGCACGAAATGCTGCCGGTTAAGCACGAGGCGCGAGAGACTCTGACGATGTCCGAGTGGCCTATGACGTAACGTACTCCGATCGGCGATCTGGAGCGAAGAGCGTGTCTATATGGGCGATTTGGATTGAGACTCTTTGTCATGACTGAACCGCGACGGTATGGTCTCCAGACTACCTATAGACACGTGCTCCTTCGCGGATCCTGAGACCAGATCGCCGATTGGAATGCGCCATAAGGCAACTATAACCGCAGCTAATCTGTTTGCGCCACTGTTGGTTTAAATCCAACTCGGGGTGATCTTTTTTTTTTTTTGATGGATACCTTTCGGACGGAAGGTTTCGAAATATAAAGGATAAGTTCGCCCTCCTGTTCAGCGTCAGGTTCTCCCCTAACTTCGGCTTCATGTTCTGACGATGCATGTGCGCCTTAATTTGCCGAGAATGGGAGTAAAAGCGCTTCATGCTAACCCCTTTATTCTCTGTTTATCATTTCGACTCAAGACAGATATTTTTCAGCCTAAACAGCATATCCAGGCCTCAAGAAACCAAGTTCGTTAGTTCTGTAAAGGAAAGTGCCTATGGTAGAATTTATCTGAAATACAAAACTTCTGACCACCTCTCAAAATAGCTGAAAACTGTAGTAAAACACCAGGATTTATGAACTCAGCACTCTATAGATCGTGGAATCATGGTGTTCTTCGAAGATGCACATGACGCAAGAGATACAGAAAAAAAAAATACCTTTAGTATGACAAAATTTGTCAATAAGAAAATGGCGGTAGGCGAGCCAAAAAGCGCACTGTATGGTGAAATATATTTTGCTGCGTTGGCTAGTTGTGATAAAAAGCGCCCTATTTTAATGGTTAAGCATGCTAATTTCGCCTGAAACGAAAATATTACAGCTAGCTAGAGCACGCTCTGAAAAAAAAAATGCTGCGTACTTGCAATATCTGCAGTTGTGTACAGAGCGCCTTGAAGAGTTTAAATGCCCCTGTGTTGAGATTCTCGGTCAATGTTAAAAAACCCAAGGTGATAGAAATAGCTCCAAACCATGTACTGTGCGCGGCACGCACCCCTTTCCTGAGCCCACCTCTGGAGGAACGTAAATGTCCTTTAGCGTTTCTCTCATTTAAGCAAGGCACTGTAAATCCAAACCTAGTCCTCACAAGGTGTGTCCGGTGACCACCCATCCAGATGCCGTCAGTTAACACACCGCTATCAGTGTAGCCATCGCCATATGCGTAATCGAAGCAAGGTCAGCCTTCACCGTAAACACGGGCGCAGCTTTCGCGCTGCGCAGCATGCACGTGTAAGCTTAATCTGCCATCTCGGCGTTCCCGCAACGCAGTTCCGTTGACTACCGACGCCAGCGTTAGCAATGCGCTTGATAGTGGGCGGCGGGGCTATATATATGTTAACGCAACGGTCTCAGTGTCACCAAGTCGCAGTGTCGAATAGAAAAATCAGACGCGGACAGAAAACTGGCTTCGTGCAAGAAACACCGTGCATTTCTTTTTTTTTTTTTTCTGCGTGCGTCCGAGAAACGAGAGAGAGAGCAGTAAGGAAAGAAAGGGCAATATCTTGAGGGATACACACCAGCGGAAGAAACGCAGTGCTTTGCCAAGGTGAGCGCCATGCCTAGTTGTTCGCCTATCGAGTCAGATCTGTGGAGGTGCGAATAATTACTCAGCAGGCACCTGAAAGGTGTCGGTATCACAGTGTAGAGCGCAGAGTGCCAGCGACGAACACGGCTTTCCGGTTTTTATTTTTTGTCCGCTGCCACAGGTTTTGTGCCAATTCGATAGACCAGGCAGAACGAATTTTGTTGTTTCTTTAATTTCTTTATCCGGTTAAGAATCACTGTCATGTTTAGAAGCTGCGCCAATTTGGAGCCAAAGCCACGTTAATTGAAAATTTTTGTAATCTCTTGATCACGGATAAAGAAAATTACAGAGCGCTTTAGTGCTCTTACTAAGTGCGGATAACAATTCTCCCCCAGGCCGAGCCAGTGCAGGAAGATTGAGTGGCGAGAAAGGTAAACAGACTTCTGTTCCTGCGCCAGATAAAGCACTGTGAGATTCGTAACCGTACTGACATCCATTTGCTTACCTGTTAAATTCCCTGTTGCGGAATGACTCAATATGACAACTACTGCACTGTCATCTTCAACAAAGCAGCAGTAATAAATGCAGTAATAAGGGGGGCAATTATTGATTAGCATCCACTCAAACGCTGCCATACGGCTACAAAAAAAAATAGCTGTACAGCTTTCACAGAAATTTCGTAGCTAACAAAAATTTGTCCTGAACTGGAGTTCGAACCCAGTATCATCGCCTGGCCGCCGAAGCTAGCCAGCACGACTAACAGATGGTAGGGAGCAAGCGAATTGATCAATAACTCGAAGTGGGAACAGAGTTAGCCCAATTTTTAGGAGAATCCTCCAAGGTGTAGTAGATTTGCAATAAGGAAGTAATTACTCCTTAGCATACACCCAAACGCAGCCATACGCCCACAGAGGAAAGCTGCACGGCTACCGTCTGCTAGCTACCTTGGTTAGCTCAGATCGTGAAGCGACTGCCCTGGGCAGGCGTTGGTTCCGAGTTCGAGTCCTGGACCAGAACGAGTTTTTCATTAGTTTCTGTGGGAGCTGTATAGCCTTCCTTTGTAGCCGAATGGCTACAAAGGAAGGGTGGATGCCAGTGGGTGGATGCCAGTGAGTAATTACTCCCTTAATGCAAATCTACTCCGCCTTGGGGGGGGGGGGGGGGGTCCCTTAAACGTTGGGCTAAATGAATACAGTGTCAGAGCTCCACTGACGTGCGCATAGTTTCATTCATCAGGGGGCGATGGTGGAAGCGAAACGAAGCACGACGGTGGCGATGCAGTTGCGTCAAGTTAGCACGCAATCAAGACAACATTGTCAAAATATTGGTGCCAAATTGTAGGAACTTTCACCACGCTTTGAACGCGCACTCTGCGCCATTTTTATGAGGCTTGTTCGGAATTCGTCACAGCGACCGGCGAAAATTTCAAAGATCGTGATCGAGCAATAAGTTTATTATATATTCGTTGTTCCACCCGAATGAAAATGTGTTGTCAGCAGGGATCACTACCCTAACAGAATGGAGAGCTGGGCTAGTTGTAGGTTGTTCATGATGAAAATTTCTGGGCGCGAACAATTCTTCCTGGGAGGCTGCTTTACGGACCACTCAGCCCGCCGGCCAGAAATGGCTAGTGGATCGGGCTTTACGTGAAGCGCAAGCCCGTGGACTCCTGGACCAGTAGGGGACCACCCTGGAAGATTTTTTTTGGTGTAATAAAGTTGTTTCCATCCATCCAACAAAGGACAGCGAAGAAACCACAGGACAAGCGCCTTTGTGAAAAAGGCGCTTTTCACTAGTTGTGAAAAAGGCGCTTGTCCTGTGGTTTCTTCGCTGTCCTTTTTTTGTTCGCGCCCAGAAATTTTCATCATCACTACCCTAATTGTTCATTACTGCCGCGGAATAAAAGAAAGTGACGCTACTGTGCAAGACCGCAATAACGCTGTCAGATTTGCTAGCCAAACTGACTGCTCATGCGGAATGTCCTTACGCAAGCTACAAGCGTCTCGTGAGCATAGATGCTCACATTGTTTTAATCCTACTGCCGCCAATTACTAGCCAGTACCTTCTGTTTTATAATGATGACATTCTGAAGGTTCCTGGGCTTTCAAATAATACTCATATGGCCCCGACGTTCTGTCCGCAGGGCGACACGCTGTTCTCGTACCTGGAGGGCCACATCGGCATGTGGCTCGGACTGACGCTGTTCTCTGCCAGCGACCTCGTGGCCGGGCTCTACTCGGCAGCGGCCGCTTTCCTGCGCTCTGCGGGGCTCACGGGCGGTGCGAGAAGGGGCACAGGTGCGCTCCTCCGGTCCGCCTTGGGGACTGGGCTGGCCACTTTTATTTTTCTTTCCTTTTTCTGCCCATTCTAACTTACGCCCGTCTTGTGAGCGCTATGAAAACATCTCATTCTTCCGAACATCAAACCACACCATGCTGCACTGGATTGGGACTTCGAATATTAACGAGATATTTAACGCTGTTTAACAATATTTGACGCTCCGGAAAATACGGTGTCGGCGCTGTCGGTATCGGCGTTCTGAGCGGAAAATCACGAGCATGACTCCGGCAGGTGGTGCCCAGAGAGCAACCTAGGAGGCAGGTGGGCCACCTGGGTCACGTGATGTTGTGACGTCATCACAACCTGCCCACCGGATTGTGAGCAAACTGCCCACCGTGGCAGGTAGCAGTTAATGATTGGTCGCTCGGGAAGAGCAGCCTAGGCCGCACAAGGCCCACCGCTGGGAGCACCTGCCATCGCAGGGCAGTGGCGCATCGCTTAACCGATGCACGACTGTGCCAGGAGGGGTATGGGGACTCCCAGGGATCTATGAATGTAAATTAGAGAATGACGTGCGGCATATATGGGAATCAACCAAATACGCTCTCGCGTCATACCTTTAAGGCGGAGGTTAAGTGCCTTCTCAGTTTTTTTTTTTTTTTTCGAAATACGCTGAAGTTTCTCATTGCTAAAAAATGCAGGAAGGAACGCTGTGAGGAACGTTCAAGATATGCGAATCAGGTATTGGTGGCTGTTGCAAACGCACAAGGTGCTCACTTGTGCTACAAGAACGCTGTACAGAAAGTAGGCCGCCAATGAGAGTGACAACACAAGGCAAGCAAGCACGCAAAGAATGAGCGGTATTTATTAGGCGCCGCCTTTCTTCATTGGTCGGCTTACGTCGAAGCATAACGAAGCGATTGTTCAAACCGCTGTCCAAGACGAGGCGTCGAGCGTCCCGAGATCTTTCACTCGACTGCGCAGGTAACAGGAAATGGCAAAATCATGACGTCAGTGGTACCGCCCACCCACTTCCGCAGCGGAAAGTGGAAAGCGAACGACAATTCCCGAAGGTTTTTCCAACTCCGTGGCAAACATTAGCCACAAAAAAGTGAAACACGGCATTACTCGATCCTCCTGTACAACCTATGGATTAAATACTCCAGCTCCTCTTGTGTTTAGAAACAGCAATAACTAAAAAACTACTGGGCCTAATTTAATTACGCTTTCTGCTGAAGTTTTACCTAATTTCACTACGATCTATTCTAAAGCACCGTTCTATATATTCTAAAACACAAAGCACATATATTCTAAAACCACTGCTTTGAAGGTTGGAAAGCCTGGTCACGAAACCGCTTTCAAAACTTTCGGCCTTTTCCATCATTTTGGAGCGGACAAACGTCGTCGAAGTTTTGCGAAATCTGAACGAACAAAGCCTGGCATTTTACTTTGTCATTGGCTTCTATGACATTCTCATTGAGTTCATTACATGACGATTGCGTTTTAACACGCCCGCAGTATATTTATATATGCAACGATGCTTAAAACAGTCTGTCCTGTTTTTTTTTTTTTTCTCTCTCTCTTTTCAGGCGAATAAACTCCAAGCTGGAAGAGTTCAAGGCATCAGTGCGACTTCCGTGCATGCGTGCTATATGATCTACTCTGTGTTATATACCAAATGCATGAAATAAATATATAAAATGTGTCATGAATAAAAAAAGGCAGATGGAACACACTAGAGCCTCTTTGTTTTGCTCGTGCGGCCGTGAGTCATGACAGGACGTACGCCACGGCTGCATTCGTTTCTCCATGACTGTAGGCAATTCATGACAAAGCAAACAAAACAGGAAAACCTGCGCCATTCATCAATGCCCAAGAATTTTTGTTACTTAGGCATGAAGGTGATCAATACTCAGCTCGATTAAAATCTTGCCGTTGGCTAATCGATTAACCGTTATTGAATTAAAGCATCAGAACTCTCATTACTCAGTTTTCATAATTTTCCTTTTCACGCCGCTTTAAATCTGACGGTGAAGTACGCGGCTCGACTTGCTGGTCGACTGCTCTTCGAGCGTTTCCAATTCGTCAGCACTTGGCAGCGTGAGTTTTACATGCACACTCTGAGCGCTTGATTAAATTAACCGACAGTAAAAGTGTAGCAGGTGTCACGCGGTGGTGACGACATGAGGGACAGCACGCTGACTTAATTAAGGCTCTGAAAGCAAACTGTTTATCTCGGCACACTTGTGCCCGCAACGAACAGAAAAGCCAGCTCGGCAGCATGCGCTGTCTTCCAGTTAAGAACGGAGGCGGCTGTCGGCTGCGTTCTGCTAATTACCACGAAGAACTTTTCACGTAAGGTAATGGTGTTACATCATCGCGAACAGTCCTGAACTCCTGCTTAAACATGAAAGGGAACTTTCCAGATAAAGAGCTTACACCGCCGCGAACTCTCCTAAACGCCTGCTTAATCATGACTGAGAACCTTGCAGACACTGTCTTTACACCTCTGTGAAATGTCTTAACTCTGCATAAACATGAATTGGAACTTTAAGTAACGCGCTTACATCTTCGCAAGCTGTCGAGCTTCTGCTTAAAAGTGGCTCAAAACTTCAAGTAAAGGGCTTACATCGTCGCGAACTGTCCCAAACATAAGCTCAATCATGATAAAATTTTTCCGATTATTTCCTTACAACGTCGCGGACAGTCCTCAGCTTCTGGTTTAAACGACTGGGAACTTAGACAATGCTCTGGCATTATCACTGTCTCGAACTTGTTTAATAATGACTGAAAAATTTCCAGATAATGTCCTCACATTGTTGCGAACTGTTCCGAACGTCTATGTAAATATGACTGGGAACTTTAGATAACTCACTTACACCATCGTGATCTCTCCCGAACTTCTGCTAAACGTAAATGCAAACTTTCCAGATACAGAGCTTACGTCCTCGCGAACTGCACCGAACCTCTGCTTAATCATGGCTAATAAATTTCTAGGCAATGCCCTTACATTTCGGCAGAGAGTCGCGAAATTCTGCTTGAACATGACTAGAAACTTTATACAAGACGCTTGCATCGTCACGAAAAGTCCAAAGCTTCTGCTCAAACATGAGTAAGAACTTTCATAGTCACAAACTGTCCCGAACTCCTGCAAATGTGCGACTAGGAACTTGAGATAACTTGCTTTCATCAACGCTAACTGTGCCCAACTTTTGCTTGAGAACTGAGAACTTTCCAGATAATGCCCTTACATTGTGGTAAACAGTCACGAACTTCTGCTTAAACTTAACTGGGACTTCCCAGATTATTTGCTTACATGACGCGAACTGTCCCAAACTTCTGCTTAATCGTGACTAAGAACTTTCTAGATAATGACCATCGGGGCAAACAGCCCCGAAGCTCCCTTTAAATATGACTGGGAACTTTAGATAACGCGCTTACATCGTCGCGAAAAATCCAGAGCATTTGCTCAAACATGGCAAGGAACTTTCCGGATAATGAGCTCAAACCGTCGCAAACTTCTGCCTAATCATGACTAAGAACGTTCCAGATAGTACCCACACATCGAGCGAACAGTCCCGAACTTCATATAGAACCGGCGGCACATGAACGCGATTCTTTATGAATAATACAGTCGCATCCACCAGCCGTGCTTACGAAAACACTCCACGCGGTGAAAAGAGAAGGCCGCGGGAAAGTGGCGAAATACAAGTCCTCAAAAAGCAAAAATAACAAAACACCGTGAAAGGTCGGCTCATTTGCGAATAATCACCCTAGTCCGCCAGATCGATTGCGCGAAAATAACTATGCCAGTAGATGTAATTACCAAATCGCACGCTAACCCGCTAACTCGATCGCACGCTAATAATTATGCATATAGACTTAAGTGCCAACTGGCAGTTGCATGGTCAGTAATTACGTTTTCAGCCGAGGGTTCTAATTACTGACCACAGGCTGCGTATACACTACCCATCACCGCCACTAATAATCTTTAGGGGCGCTGGTAACTTGCCATTCCTGAACTTTAGCAGAGTAGAAGTGCCATTCGTAAGATGTCAAAGAATGGTTTAGGTTTGGTTTATGGCGTTTAACATCCCAAAGTGACTCAGGCTATGAGACGCCGTAGTGGAGGGCTCCGGAAATTTCGACCACCTGGGGTTCTTTAACGTGCACTGACATCGCACAGTACACGGGCCTCTAGAATTTCTCCTCCAAAGAAATTCCAGCCGCCGCGGCCGGGATCGAACCCACGTCTTTCGGGTCAGCAGCCGAGCACCATAATCACTGAGCCACCGCGGCGGCGGAATAATCTCAAGGCTTTACATATTGTATGAGGCGGCCGCTGATAGACACGTTAAATCCACACCGATCTATCCAAATATCCTCACGTAATCCACCTTAAAGACACCAGAAAAAATAGGACCCCAGCAGAAGCGCTACTTCCTCATCATATTACACGGAGGTGGAGAGAGAAACAATATGTATCGGTGCAGGCGAGGAAGGCACAGTACATGTCGTTGAGGTTTAGGGATAACGAGAAATTTGATCGGCACACAAGACCATCCCTCCAGGGTGCGATCTCTGCCATAACCTGGCGGGCCTCCCCCGCGCGCTACGGAAATCTCCAGAGCGGCCACATTGGTATATTGGTATGTTGGTTCCCTTTCCAAACGGAGTCGTGGTCGTGACTCGTGTCGACATAGAGAGGTGGTCTGTCATTCAGGCTCGGGTCGGAAAGCACCTCGCAACGCTAACCCCGCTATCAGCGAACGCTGCCCGCATGGTCTGCAGCGGCTCTCAAAAACGTGCGGCCTTCGCGCGACGAGTGGTTCTCGGGCGACTGCCCGTCACGTGCGCAACACACGCGACATTGGACTCGCGCCGCCGACCTTCCCGCTGCCTTCGGGCAGGTCACGCGAAAGAAAAAAAAAACATAAGGGAGCGGCTCAGGCAGAGAACGCAGAAGAAGGCTGTCTGGATTCCGCGCCTCCCAACAATGAGCGGAAGCAAGGAGGCGGAGAGCAGCGCAAAGAGGAGCACACGAGCGAGGGAGAGAGCAAGTCGAATGTCCAGTATCGCGGGCAAACAAGAAGAAGCGTAGTGCCCTCAACAGCTCGCAAACAGTCAACATTTGCCTTGGAACGGGTGTGCACGTACGGGCTGCATGCTCCACGTCGTCAGTGCCGTCTGATATGTTGTGCCATGACATCACGTGCATTAACAGAAGAGCGCTTGGAAAGAAAATCCGGATGAAGAGAGGTACAAACTGATTCACAAGTCGATTTACGACAGCGGCATGATTTGATGAAGACAGGCGAAGACTGCAGTACATATGTGATTTTTCACCAGCTTGTTACGGCGCGTCCTATAATGCCTAGGTTTAGATAACGGTCTGGATGCAGCCGTTATTACCCTGTTGTCTGAAGGACACGGCGCATCCCAGCAAACGTGACTCTGAACTGTCTTGCGCAAATGTTTACATATCACGAAAATACAGAGCTTTCGGAACTCGTCCAAATAGCTTGAGGCCCCTTTCTCGCTTCTTTACAACAGCTGAGGCGACAGCTTGCGGCAAACTTAGATGCACATACCACACGTGCTAAGTCCACGCCTTTGCGATAGTAAAAGCTTTCTGTATAATATTCCTGCTCGGGAAAGCAAGCACGACAGTGCGTGTGAAGTAACTTCCTGTCGTCTAGCAACAAAATTATTGAGGGCACTTTTTCTACGCTAGATTTTTCAGCCTTCCTTACAAATAGCCTTTAAAAAAGACGCCGCACGTAGTTTATTGAACCATGCAGGACTGCGCACAGATGCACCCCAGTACAACTGCACATGCAACATCAATATTCAATTATTTTCGGATGCACTAACTTATAGAAGACAGAATATGACCCGGACCGACCGTTTTCCAGCTGCGCGTGCGTGCTTGCGTGCGTGCGTGCGTGCGTGCGTGCGTGCGTGCGTGCGTGCGTTCGTGCGTGCGTACAGATGTGACTGAGAAGTAGCCTTCTTACGTAGTAAGCGGCCTCCCCCAAACCTCTCCGAAAAACGCAACGTAGCGAAAGTTGTGATAGCGAGTACTCCAATATATTTACTGCGGAGGTTTCAGATAACAATCCCTCAGAGCTCCGGCAGTGGGTCAGGGACAGAATGCGGGGCTTACATTAACGATGCAAGTCCTAAGCACCTATTTATTTACTTATTTATCACTTTGCCCACAGCGCCATTTGGCATTACAGTGGGGAGGGGGGGCATCCAAGATCAGCGCTTACAACAGGGCAGCAGGTAGGAGAGAGAAAAAAAAACTGGCCGAATAAACTGGTTTTTGCGTGTAGTGCTAATGAGTGGTCATTCCCTGTAAGCCTACACGCCGGTGAAAAGTCCTAGTAGAGGAGGCTGCACAATGAAGTGCTCTGATAATCTTTTCTTTTTCGTGGCACTTTGCCCGCCTACTGTGGCAGCAATGTATGGCAAGACGTCCCGCAGAGACCTTATCTAACGCTTACAAAGAGTCGGACCGCTACACAGCACATTCCACATCGGTTGTTTGTCGCCATCGCGTACAATACAGGCACTCACAAACAGTGCAGGCTGATAAAAGAGAAGGACAAAAGAAAAGGCCGCGAGCAAAAAAAGAAAAAAAAAGAAGCAGCGCCTTCCTTTGCCCGCAGTACGTGCATTCACAAAAGAGTGAAATCAACGATCAGGGCAAGGCGTAACTACCCATGTCCGCCCATAATTGAGTGCAGCATCAGCAACTTGAAGCGTGGTTCATCCACGCTTGAAGACGTATCCACTTCGAAGTGCCGTTTTCCTTAGTTGAGTAGCCTTTCGCCTTCGGACCAGCTTTGGCGTGTTGGTGTCCCTTACGCTTTTTACATAAGCGGACCCGTTTTAGCAAATGCGTCTTTTGACACAAGTCTGATGCCAACATACTCCTGCGTTATGCCGGGAATCGAGCAGCAGTGAGGCTAAACGCTGGCCGCTCTCAGAGGCGCGACGGAAGGAGCGGTGCTTTCCTCCGCAGTGCACGGAACTGCGTGTCCATGAACTGTTCAGCCTTGCAGAATTCTCCGCGAAAACTTGTCGCCCCAGTGCACAGCCCTTGGCGAAAGGACGGGTTTGCAAGAGACGATTTCCGATAGAGATAACTTGTCGCGAGACACCTCGCTCGTCCGAGCAGCAAAAAAAAGAATACCCGGTGCGCTGCGCGTGCGTTCATGCTGGAGCGACCGACAAAACAGCCGGTTCAAGAAAGCGCTGACGCCAACACCAAATGAGTGGAATCGCTTTTTTTTTCTTAAGCGCACGTGCTACAAGAGAGCCGTGCATGCATGCGTAAATCACCAGTAGGCACCCGTTTATTTCTACGTCAGCAGCTACTGTGTACTATGCAGACACAACGGCAACACAGCTGAGAAAGTGACCAAGGTAAGAAATAGCGTGCACTTCTCAGGACTGCATTCATTGGCTGCGCTGCTTGTAACTCTCCTGGGTGCGAAAGAACCGCAGAGGTAAGCTTTCTCTGCGGATGTCTCCCAAGTCTATATTCCATAGTATTGCTTTGCAGGGGACTCCTAGGAAAGAAAGATCCCGGGACCATGGCGTTGCATGCCGACAATGAAGAAAGCTAGAAGTACGTTGCCACTGCTCCAAAGATGAACTAACCGTTGAAGCCAACTTACCCCTAATATCCTGCGGATCCTTTGACCCCCAGCCCTAGTGTCATTACCGTCATCGTCAGTCAGGCAAAGACTACTGCCGAATAAAATGCTAATCACAGTAATCTCTGATTATACCTGTCCCGAACCAGGCGCCAGCATCGCTATTCCGGAAACCTCTCCATCTTAATCCCTCCACCAGAGTCTTCAACCACGTTTCCCTTCACCTGGTGTCTCCTCCAACAGCCCAAAAGATCTTCGATTTCCATTTCCGCATATTCCATGTCCTGCAGAAATCCGTTGCCTCAGTTCATCCACTCACTTTTGTTTTCTAATACACGCTGTATCTATCTTAACGTTACGCCAATTGCGTTCCTTCCCATCAGCCCCCAGCTTATTTCCAGTTTTCTCGTTACCTTCCAGGTTTAGGGGCTGCACAGAGGTACTTTCAGTATACGTTGGGCATATTCTTTCCCTTTCACGGATGCCGGTAAGCTGCAGATCAGAAATTGAGAGTGCCTGCCGAGTGTGCACTAATTCATTCTCATTGTCGTGTTAATGCATTCATCGTAGTTTTAAGCTGTCATCAGTGCTTGGAGTATATGTACCCTCACCACTCCCAGTACTATCGCGAACTGCTTCTTTGCTAGACTATATAGTATTGCTTCAATCTACTTGGCAGTAATGTTGGCAATAACAGTTAGCCCTACTGGTGTACTAGGCCCCTTAAAGTTCTTAGTCATTCGCTGTAATTGGTCCTCTCAGACACTTGGCAGGATAATGCCATCGATAAATCACCGGTTCGTGAGGCGCCCCCCTGTTCAACTCTCATGCGTATACTTCCAGCCCAACATCCTGAATGTGGAAGGGCAGTGAATAACGCAATGAATAACATTTGGGGCCTTACGCTGTGTGCTCGGTCTGACTGATTTTAATCACCGGAAAATCAAGTGTACGCTTTCGAAGACACAACGGATAGATCTGTCTTCCTGTCTCGCGACAGCTCTGTTTCGTTTTTTTTTTTTTTTAATGCGTTCGCATTACTACCCTTACATTGGCAAAATCTGTCCGCCTGTTCTTACCCTGACCCTCCAGAAGGCCTCCACCCACTATGCACTCACATTTTCCCTCCCCCAATCAGCAATGTCCAGAAGCCTCATTGCCAACCAACACAATTCCGCCTACAGCAGACCCTACCCGCCACCCATTCACGCACCTCCCTCCTGCAACCACGAGAAGCACACGCAGAACCGTAATGGTAAAGCAACTGCGAAATACAATTAAAAGGCACAATGTGAAGGCGATGACTGTAGAATTGGGCGATAATTTCCTTATAATACATGGAAGTCACAAATGTCGGTATTTTCTGCTCACTTCTTTCTACCTCGAATCATGGCATAATTGTAACCCAGAGCAGAATGGTGGGCCAATTGGTATGGCATGTCAAAGAAGAAAAACCAGCCAAAAAAGACGAACACACAAAGAGAGAACAACCTTTGTCCAGTGTTATTCTCTCCTTGTGTGTTCGTCTTTTTGGCTGGTTTTCCTTCTTTGAATTGTGACCCAGTGTCGGCTACCGCTTGCGTAAACAATCCGGTTCCCTTGGCTTATTGCAATCTACCATGGCTCGGATGCTATTAGCAATTACCTCTGTCAGTGCCCGGTGGGAAAAAGGAAGCCAGCTGTAACCTGTCTGTGACACTTCGGGCCTTTCACGGTACTCATCGGTACTCATCCGATACACTCATTTATTCTGTGTACTGGGGGGAAAAAAAATTTGGAGGAGGCTTAAGCTTCGCCTTTAAGAGTGGAGAGAGAAGCATGCCAAAAAGCGTCAGTAGAATTTTATGAATGTACCCGTGCACCTATACAAGAGACAAATGTAGTTTTCCAAGATAATTGTTCAAATAACTTATCTTTTGATACAAAGCAGAAACAAACAAATCGGCGTTTTTCGCTGAAAACCAGAACATAGAGTGTCATGCCTAACAACGAAAGCGCAAAATATTATATGAAAAACAGTCATACTACCGAACGAAGATTGTTCTGTACGCATTGTGCACAACAGAAATAATACTGGTTCCGTAAATACGTTAGCACAATAAAGAAATGGAGCAAATTAATGGGGGCGAGAGTCTTTTCTTGAAATATGGCGCATCCATTCATACGGCATGAAAATTATTTAAAAACTTGTGAAAGTTACATGTCAGCGATGCAAGACGACGTTCTTTTCTTTTAGTCCTATGCTCTAGTTCTATAACGTGGATGTCGGACTTCTTAGCCAAGCCTGATAGAGTTTTGCGGTATCCGAGTATGGTATACTTCTGAGGTCTCTTTTGATCGAGCAGTAAACTATCCTCCGCAATTATCCGAGATTGAAAAGCCTCGGTTTTTCTTTGGAGGACCTGAAGCAGTGACCTTGGGTCCGGGACACAGCAAAACGTCCCAAGTCCGGTGCTGCATTCACGTAACAGCGAGCGCGGACCCGAAGGCCACAGCCCTATGCTCCGATCAACGCGCACAAAGCGCAGGGCCGGAGTCTGTCCGTATGAAGCGGACGCAACAAACATTGCGCGGCTGGGCCGACCTCGAACCTTGAGTTCTGCGCTCAGTGCGGGAGCCAGACCAGTCACGCCTGACGTCACGCAAAGTGCGCTGCTGCCGTTCGACTCTTTCCGCGCGTTTGCACGGGAAAAGCGTCCGCATCCTCGGCGCAGTCAAAAGAGCACCGCGCGAGTGTACCAAGAAGGAAACTCGAATGCGGTCAAGAACAACGGCCATTGTCGAATGGCCCCCGCCGCCGTCGCCGCCTCGGGCGAGCATAAAATCGGCAGCGATATCCCGTGCAAGCATCGGCGCCCATCCGATGCACTGCCTTGCACGCAAGCTAAAGACGCGCCGCGCGCTTGCGTAACGCAGCGGGGGTAGTTCTAGTTTTCGTTCGACGTTCAGTTATGGAGTTTATTACCTCCATGTAGGTTAAAGTGAACATCTCAACGATCTTGGTATATCCGCGAGGATGTCAAAAAACGTTTTTTATTGCAAATTTAAAATTACATTATGTTTCAGTTTACTTTTCCGCTTTGCTAAACTTCTTGAATAAATAAGCTATGGAGTTTTGTGAAACATACATTATGTTGGTGTTCGTGCATTGTAACGCTTCTTTACGAATTCGAGCTTAAGTTTATTCAAATTTTGTCAAAAGAATACAGCATTTCCGAGTCTGCTCTGATTCCAGTTTTGACAGTACATTATATCGTGGCGGAATGTAATTTGTCTGTCGATTTTTCACCATTTTTAAGTGCATATAGCAAACCTGGCCACCATGACAGTTTAACCTCTTTCTGTCCTGAGTAGCACAATAGCATTCATGTGATGAATGTCTATGAAAAAAAAAATCTAAAACCTGAACGGTTCAGTTTCAGTACCCACGACTTACACTAGTGTGTTGCCGCGGGAGGCGAGCCACCTTCCTGACATCCCCTTCATTTGTCTCGCCCCCTCACCTTGATTCCCCGAATACTCTACGGCTGCGGTGGCTCAGTGGTTATAGCGTTCGGCCGCGTTTCCATGGCTGCGAAATTCAAAAGACGCCCGTATGCTACGCTCTGTCAGTGCGCATTTGTCAGTGCGCGTAGTCGAAATTCACCAGAAGCTGTCCACCGCGGAACCTCTTTCTTTCTTTTTTTCCTTCTCCATAACCTCCCTCGAGGAGCAGTTGAGGTTACTACCAGGAAGTGAGACAGACACCGCGCCCTTCGTTTCCACATAACTAATTATTTTTCCACTGTTCTCAGAGACAGCAAAGAGTCTAAGTGCTAGTACTACAACTACTGAAACACTATGTCATTTCGCTATCGCCTTGCGGTCGTTGCAGTATAATGATATCAGCAGTCAGGGAACATGCCGCTGATACCATCTGGCAGAGCTCTTGGAGATTCCGTACCAATCAACTTTAACTGCAGAGTGACGAGTGAAAGATGTCCTAGGCCAGTGATAGCTCTGCTACCGATCCCCGTTTTCTCCGCCACGGTGGCTCAGTGATTATGGTGCTCGGCTGCTGTTCGATCCCGGCCGCGGCGGTTGAATTTCTTTGGAGGAGAAATTCTAGAGGCCCGTGTACTGTGCGATGTCAGTGCACGTTAAAGAACCCCAGGTGGTCGAAATCTGCGGAGCCCTCCACTACGGCGTCTCCCAAAGCCTTAGTCGCTTTGGGACGTTAAACCCCATAAACCAAACCAAACCAACCTCTTTCTCCAGACATGGCGAATTGTTCATGATGAGGCACGCGCAGCAGAGAACAGTGTAGGTGCGCGCAACCCAGTTGCGCCCGGAACGGAGTCTGCAGTGCGCCTAGATGCCCACAAGGACATTTACATCTGCATGGTACAACAGTGTGGTGACCGTAGTATATGTAAAGCTCTGCTCCGGTGACACGGGCAGCTTGTAGACCCGGACCCAATGGAAGCACTTCCGCCCAGATAATCGAGGGCAACGAAAGCACATCGCACACTCAGAGCGTCACGGGGCAGCTCAACCCGAATGCGCGCTCGAACAGGACGCCACCGGTGGTGAAATGAGACAGCCCCGGCGTTCAGCGTCACTGAGTGCACAGCGGCAGCAGCAGGAGTGGCTGTACAAACTGCGGATGCCCGAATTATCCGCCGCCGCGTTGCGTCAGATCAGTTCAACGGGGTCGGCTGAAGCGCAAGACTTGAGCGAGCATTCGTCGCCCAGGATGTGCCCCGGCGACGCCGGAATGCGGTCGAGCGCGGCGAGCTGGAGACTGCCCCCGCCGCTCTTTGTCGCTGGCCGCAATTAATGCAGGCCGCTCCGAGCGGTTGCCGCCGGCTGTGTTAACCAGGCGGACGTGTTGGCACATGCCGACGAAAAAAACCCATCTACTCTGGTGAAATCTTATCAGAACAGACAGGAAGAGAGAGAGAGGCGGGAGGAAAAGGGGGATAAAAGGGGAGGGGCTAAATAATGGTTGTAAATTTGAATGCTGGAAAAAACCGGGTCCGTTCGTGGAAGCCATAAAAACTCTCTCTCGTCTTCACACCCCGGTGCTTTTGCACCAGTTGAGTGCGCCCGTAGAAGCCATGCGAAAACAGTGAGCACCGGTTTAAAAAGAAACATAACAAAGGCTATATACCGTCACTATATATTTTTTCGCAAGAAACCGCCATTTCTAAAAGCCACTAGATGAAGCGCGGGCGTTATATATGCCTGACGTTCGATACTTTATTCCGTTTTGATTCTGGATCGAATAAACGAACGTGCGCGTGGCGGCTCGACTACGTGGATACTGTCAGGGAAAAACAACAACTACTAAAACATACACTAGCGTGAACGAAAAACAAAAACGAATGAAAAGCACAATTTAAGCGGGCTAAATACCTGCTCCATTCATCGAGGAAAACATACAATGGAATTTTCTACAATACAGAAATCGTAACTCTTCAGAGTACAGCATCATCTTTCCGATCAGTTCAGCTACGTCCACGTCTGAAAGCCACTCGAGAGCAGGACACGCTCTCAAGCATCGTCGCAAGTGTTAAGGTGTCGTTAGTTTCGCGCCCATGTCAGTGGAGCTAGCACACTCCGCATCGCTTTGTGTGTTTGCTTTCTCGGGGAGGACGGCGGTAGAAGTGGCTCCCGGTTTCGCTTTCTCTACTGCCAGGCAGATAGTTCATGGTCAAGCACTGCCGACGAGCTGCCTTCCTGCCGCCGCTCGCCTGATAGGTAAAAAGGTCGCTCGCTCGCGTCGATAACTCTTTCGAAGCCTTCCGTGCCGAACACGCAGATACGCCTGTCGGCGTCGCGGTGGACACCCTTTTCGCCTCGCGTCGCCTCTTAGACCGGGGCCGCGCCTGAGAGCGCTCACGCTGCTGCTGTCGTCACTGCGAGGAAACCGACGAGGACGGGACCCGCGCACCCTCCCGACACCCGCCTGCCTCCGAGGCGCATGCCGTAGGTGAGAGAGAACTCCTGCAGTGTTCGATTCTGGGCTGATTGGCTAACAGTTTCTAAAAAAGTATATAAAATTGTCTAAAAGAGTACAACTGTAAGTACAAGCTTGTAGACGTAGACTCAGAACTCTATTAGGAAGGAATGCGCGTTACATACGTACAGAGTGCGTCCGAAGTTTCCGGTCCACAGGGTCTACTTTTCAATGGTATATACGGGTACTTAAGGCGCCTGTGAAGCTAGCAAACCCTAGCAGAGACTTTGAGGCTCGGAGGTGTCTTGAATATGCTCCATTAAACGGATCAAAAGCGGACCCTGTGTCCCGGAAACTCTTCATGCACCCTGTGCATTTCGCAGTAATTTCGAAGCATACAAAGGAGGAGGCAAGCACAAGCATAAAGACGCCATGCGCGCTAACAATTATTTATTAGAAAAGAATGCGCGCTTACCAGTTTTAAAAATTTCACGTCCCATTTAAGGAATATAAGTGTGCTACATTTCAGTATAAAGAGTTTCATACGCCAAATTTCTTCTTGCGATAACCGTGAGAAAAAATGACGTCCTGAGGCCCTGGACTTGCCGCTTGTTCGCTCTTATGACAAACTGATGCTGGCGGAAAGCATGGAGAGGTTTGATGCTTGCTTTTTTATACGTTACTTTTATTTTCCGCATCGGACCTATCACGTAGCATCTTCGGCGCGGGTACCTGGTATAGGAGCCGTATGTGCGGAGTCGGATCTCGGCTAGGCACACTGTAACTTAAACAGCTTTTTTAAAGTTTCGGTTTCAGCCAACGAACTAAAGCAACGAGGACGCTGTTGAGACTGCTGTTCGGAAAGGACTGCGAACTGCGCTGCGTGTGTGTACGTGTGTGTGTTGGTTCGCGAGCGGGTGGTGTTTCTCAGCTGTCGCCGCACTTCATGTTTCACCGTGTTGCAAGCCGGGTCATAGCTGGCCAGACGGACGCCAGCAGCTCAGGTTGAAAACTCCTCTCTCTTCGTCTTACGGACGCAGTGCTAACGACCTCAACTGTTTTCACAGTATGGTGTTCGTTTAATTGGGCAATTGCGCGTTATTAGCCTCAAAGTTAATCGAAATAAACGCGAACAGCTTTTTTAGTTGAACCCGTGAAATGATGCGCTGGCGTCTTCACGCGACGAGCCCTCATAACGCGGGTAAACGTTCCATTTTTTTATTTATATTTATTCATTCATTTGTTTATTGTGAAGTGCCCACTAACAACCATAGTCCTTTTATAGTGGTGCCCTAAGAGCAGTGAAAAGAATAAGAAACGAATAACAAAAGAGCAATGGAAAGACTGGAGACGACGACAGTCCCAATGAATGCTAGAAACAGCTTGCAGTAGAAAGGTGTTAGGAGTCCCATAAAGAACAGCAGGTTTCGTCTAAAAGAGTTAACATCCTGATGAAATATACCATGACCACGACGGTACTGATATCCATACCAATTTGGAGCATCGCAGGCGAGTATTCGAAAGTCATCTATTTCGATGGGAATGGTTCGTGCACAGCAGACAGATACTGGCGAAAGCAATTCTCCGTATGCTTAATGCACCGACTTGCAAGAAGATGGCGGGATCTCCATGACTCACTAAGCAGAGTGGACGGCGTTTCAGCTTATTTCTGGCGATGAAGGCCGGTCGGAATTTTGATCAATCAAGTAGGGTGATTCCGACCACGATAATTAGTTTGCCATGGTGCGAACCACTCTCTCTGTCCGAGATTTGTTGCGTCACGCTGACCTTTTCGAGTTGTTTCGTTGCGCTAAACGGGTCAGCATTTGGCTGCCATCTCTTGTGTTTCCTCCTTTGAAGGCGTAGGCTTGAAGACGGCAGTTATTTCCAAGCGGTACTCTTGTCTCCGGCGTGCCAAGTCGCATGTGGCCACTGAATACAGCCATATAGGCGGCACTGCACTGAACGGCGGAGTTGTCACAGGCGACCCCTTCACACATCGCTGGGTATTGCGGTCCTGTAACATTGCAACCGAGTTGTTAATTAATCGTCTGTCAGCAGTGCACTGGCAGCGATGTCATTTTAAACGCCTAACATTTATTTAGAAACGTGCGTTACGAAAGATCCACTTCTCAAAAGGCTGGCGCTCCTGTTACCATGCAACCCACGTGTTCATCACCAGCAATGCAGTCTTTCACAAAAAAATTCCAGGCTGCCGGGTTCGCATCTATGCCCTCAGATGGTATTGCATCCCTGGCACTCCAGACTTCTAAAGAACGAGGACAACTTTCTGTTCACACCTAGTACTTCAGGACACTGAAATACCAAGAACGTCATCAGAACTTCGTCACACCGGTTGAGCAGTGAACCTGGTGGTTTGGGTACTTTTGGAAAGGGTGCATGCCTGTAACACAGAACAGTCGAGCCTGGATATATCTAATCCGGATATTTCGAGTACTTGGCTATATATCGAACGCGCACACCATCCCCTTGAAAATCCTGTTCAAAAGTACAGGAAAGTCGCGCAGTATATAGAGCTCCAATTCCGCCGGTCATTCGATATATCGAACTGTTCGCCGCGCCTATGCAAATGGCGCTTCTCGTAACGGAGATCTTCGTTCACTTCTTGCGCGTGGAGACGAGTCCGCTGCGCGGCCTTGGGCCCTTGCTCGCAGCGTTAGCGCTGTGAAATCGTATTAGGAGGGGAATGGGGGTGCGCCTGAGGACGGCCTTAGATATCCTGCATGCAGCCTCTACGCCACATCTCTGTCGTGCGGTGAAGCCAACCTAACTAAATAAAGCCTTGCGGCGGCCCTCGCCTGGCGGGCGCGGCTCACTTCGCTGGCGAAGGCGATGCGGAAGCCAACTGCACCTTTATTTTATTGCGCGATGGTGTATTTTTAGCGTACTAGCAACAGGACTGGACATCCTATAATGGGACAGTGGCTAGTTCCGAAGAACTGTCCGCTGCGCCTTGAATGCGAAGCAAACATAGCAACGCCCAGCGACGGGTGTGCTGCCAGCAAGCCGCTGGGTGACACGCAACTGAAGGAACAGCGCCACTGGCGTGGGCGCAATGTAGTCTAGCTTATAATTTACGGATAAACGTATCTACTTCCATTTTTTATTTATCGAATTATTGATATATCAAGCTATTTTGTGATCCCCTTCAAGTACGGTATATTTCCTTTACTTCTCTCTTTCTTTCGGTCATTCTTTCTTGACGTTGCTACAGCCACGCGTTGTGGAATTCGAGAGCACGTTGTGGGCTTCTAGAATCGTATGCATAATATATTCCTTGGTCGCCCCAACGCTTACCTAGCTGTGAAGAACGTGCCACACATGGCTGTATCCAAAACTATCGCAGACCAGGTATCGAGTTGATTATCGGACACAAAATAATTATTGAGGTTCGTGGACTCAGAGGCAAAAAGAGTCGCAAATATCGCGCACAGCTCGAAAGCAGGTTCTTCTCTGCACGTGCGCACCTTGACTGAGCTCTGCACATACGACAGTGAGGTAGGGTAGAACCTCACGTGCAGTGAGGCTGGCACTGCGCCGAACTCGGACCTTCTCCTTCCCGCCTGCCACCCTACCTCGAGGAGTAGCGATAAAGCGGGCTCACTGCCTCGTTCACCCACCCGGGACTGATGCTAACGCCGGACTGCAAGCGTGTCGTGACCTACTTCAGCTGCAACTAAAGCATGTTCTGTAGCCGCTGTACACCTTATCAGTTGCATAGTTTATTACGGACGCTTTGAGGCACACGACCTGGCTGCGTAATAAGATTTCGTGTTTCGGCTACACTGCAGTGTTAAACTCGAATCACGGTGCTTAGTGCTACTTGAATGAATGAATGAATGAATGAATGAATGAATGAATCTAAGGCAAAATAATTTTTCCTGAGCGGAGACTTACGGTCACGCTTGGAGAGTGCATGAATTAAACCCAAGATAATTAAGCTGACGACTCGGCTCGAAAGCGTGTGCGGGTGCCAGCATCATACTTTGGCGAGTCTGTCGAAAGCACGAGCGATAGATAGCAAAATAAAAAGTGCTGACCATCTCAAAACCCCTCTATCAACACCCGACACTTGTGAGGCCGTCTGACTTTTATTTTCCCAGATGACTTTCTCTTTTATGTCCCTGAGTTGGGTGTCTGTCGGATGTGGAGCTGCCAAAGAGAAAGAGCCCGGGGGCCAAGATAAAGACGCGCCCAGCGCCAGAAAATCGGGCTGCGCACTCCAGCCATTGATAAACGAACAAAGTCGCGAATTCGAGGAATTCCTGGTCGGAGGAGACAAAACACCCCAAGGACCTCAACCTAGAGGGAGCTCGCGCCAGATAAAGCGTCATCTTGCGCAGCCCTGAGCGTAACAGTTATGGGCTCGCCACAAACGCCCCGCACTGTTGGCACGTCCGGGCATCGCAAAAAGAGGGGCGGATGAAAGGTCAGCGGTGCCATCAGCGAAAGCCAGATACCAGTGCTTGCCGCAGGAAAGAACACACTAGTTGCAACTGACATTGCAGTACAGCCAGCCTAATTCTGCCGTATCTAAAGCCACAAGCGAATCTCATGCGTCTTAGTGGTGCTTTGTATGCCGTGAGCAATTTATTTTGAAACAAATCGGAAAATGCATTGGGAAGGTCATCTGATATGAAAAACCACGGTTAAAATATTATAGCGTATACTATAAGAATACTTTTCGCTTTTAATTTTTTTTACGGTTCTTTTTTGTGGCGTGGCATGCATTACGCTGTTGTTAGCTATCAGCATTCACGTCACCGGCGATACCAGAGGTACAGAGGGATCAAGGGAATGGGAAGAGAACCACCACAAAATATGGCCCCAGAGCTTTGCAGTCAATAAGCTTGCATAGCAAGCTCTACGATGTTGCATAGTTATTCAGGGAAACAAGTACAATGATCTTTCAAAGGAACACTGCAGTTACATGCCAATTATTCGATTCCACATGCCTTTCGTCCCGTTACTTCTCAATGACCTAACCCAATGTGCGCAGGCGAACGCGGTGACTAAAGCAGCCGTTTAATTCTGATTCCATTTTAAAAGGATAGAATGCCTTCTATAGATCTCTACACCTTTGTTACCCCTCTCCATAAATAAAAACCGAACAGAGTCGACAGAAGCAAAGGAAATGAGTGTAATTCAAAAGCATTCGTATTATTGTGAAATAAAAAAAAGCAACGATGGCCACGTCCAAGAAGCAGGGAACTGGCACACTACCCTTTGAAAGAACATGTGTGTGTATGTGTGGTCATCAAAAAAAAAAAAAGGCGTCGTTGCATGTGTCACTTCTCTAATTCTGTCCCGTTGCTATCATGACTTGTTACCAACTCACGCAATCTGTAGTTCTTCTACCGCAAGCATGCAGTCTCCGAGGGGGCTTCTTCGCTCGCTGATAATGTGGCTGCTCAGCGCTTCTGATTGGTTAAACTACGAGCACCCCCACTAAAAATCGTCACGCTGATGAAAGGAGGCATGATAAGAGGCTAAAAGAGGGGTCGTGGCGTGCAACAGACGCCAGGATGACGTCAAGCATTTCGCACCGCAAAAGCATGCAACAGCAGCGTATGTCAAACACATTAGTGCGAAAGCAAAATCGTCGGTCTAGTCTTTTTTTCTTTTAATATCAAACTCTTTTTTTCAGCACCTCCCTCTTATGGTCGCGAAGTACGCGACCATGTTTTGCTTCACGTATTCACTGAAAGCACAATGCCACCTCACGGCGCTGTAAGTTTATATTCAGTTTTACCTGAAACTAAGGCCGAGAATATCGCGTTCATCACTTAAGAAATGCAGCTAACTATTATTGAAGTCATTGCGAAACATATCACGATCAGGTCGCGTAATCGAAAACAGTCGCGTGGACCGCAGCACAATTCTTTAGTGCTTCGATAGCGACGTTATCAAGCGAGTCGCAGTGTCGGCAACGCTATTATCCCACACGAGAGAATTCTGAGAACATTTGCATAGTAAGGGATTGTTCTCGCGTCGTGATTGCAGCGCAGCTAACGAAACACTGTTTTTTATTATTATTATTTCTTCTTGCTTCCTGAGTATGACGGAAGACAATGGTGAACATTAGCTCGGCAGGCGTTCTTCCTAGTTATGACAGCCGCGTCAAGCAGCTACGCAAGGTCTCCGCGTACAAAGCACTACACAGCTGGGCACCTTGAACTACATAGGCCGTCCGGTGTATTGAAGTGAACTGCTGAGGTAGCTGCTTGGCCGCAGTGACCCCGCTGGCTCTGTCTGCAAACAGACTGCGCCTGAGCCAACGCGGACGTCTGCTCTTTCAGCGCGTCACCTCGAGCCAGTGGGCATGCACGGCTGTGGAAACGACGAAATGGGGCTACATTCGTCACGTCCATTCACAGACGTCCATGGCTCCGTGATGCCGGAGAACGAGTGGTTTCCAGCTGGTCAAATACAGTGCAAAATTGCATGAGTCCAGTTGTCGTCGCAGTGGGTTGTGATCACAGTGCATTCTCAACTGCATGAGGCAGTTTTCATGGTTGCATCCGAGTGAAATGGAACGCACAGTTCGCCGTCTGTCGTCTCGACCAGGGACGATTTTATGGGCCACTTAATATTGCCACGTATCATTGTAGTGTCCGTTCGCGCTCAAGGCCGCAGGAAAGGAGTGTTATCATTTTTGTTCGTGACGCGAGAAGCGAACGGACTATTCTCGATTGATCGCAGCCATGAAGAGCTGCATCTACGTTTTTCCAGATTACTGTAGATGATCTTGTCATGTTATCTCGAAGTTTCTTTGCCGGCTTTAAATTGAGCGATGCCGCGGGCGGCGGGCATTCGTAGTTCGACGACTAACGAGCACGTTTGTTGCTTACGCCGCCGCCGAGTGATTCAGTTCTTTTGCGGGCGCAAGTCAGCCCAAATAAAGAGCTTCGTTTGCAAGCCTTGTTGCTGTATTCCTGACTGCTGGACTGCCTTAACTACAACGTGACAGTATAGTAATATAGACAATATAGCCTTAACTACAACGTGACAGTATAGTAATATAGACAATATAGCCTTAACTACAACGTGACAATATAGTAATAGTGGGTTGGTCGGGAAGGGGAGGGGCTAATCTTATTCGCAGAAAAGAAGAGTGATCAATTAGACTCTTGCAGCTACGCCCCCCCCCCCCCTTCCCCCTAGCCCCATTATTCATTTAATATCCGCTCCTCGTCGTGACTGCGCGGACTAATGAATCATTGGCAGTCAGTGAGCAAGTACTGTCTTTGCCAGAAGCAACCAGGGTGCATGGTTTCCTTCTCACTCGTTTACTGAAGCATAAGTGCCCTCTACAGACCCAGAAATTCTTGACATGCGCATTTTTCAACGGGTAGTTTTTTTCCGAACGCAATTTTTTTTTTTTTCATATATCGTAAGATTCCACTACAACGATAAAAATATCCGTAGATCTCCCCTCGGAAAGCTTGCATTTTTTTGGGGGAATTAACGTTTTTGCTATCATCAAAAACGTTTGCCATTGGTTTTTTGTCGCAGTCTTAACTATTCGATGCGAGTGATCGACAAACTTTAACAGAAAGACTCTCCTACTCATCGGAAGAATGGCCATTACCTTCAATTCTATAGCAGTTACTCAAAATATGCAACTGTTGCCTCACAATTAAAACTGATGTCCAAGAATCCCTGCCTTGTTATACGACTGTGGAGCAAATCGTGCAGCCTAGCTACTCCTGGCAAAGACAGTATATACCGACTGAGCATCCGCCCCCTATGCGGGAGGAGCGGGGTTCGATTCCTAGTGCTACCGGATTCCTAACGATTGTGTCTTTTTTTTTTTTCATTTCTCTTCACTGGGTACTAGCTTTCCCTTGTCCTGGTGATCGGGTCCTCCGGGGTGATATGCTAGGGCAAAATGGGTCATTGACCCACCCTGTGGAGACAAAAATCATGCTAACCCTGGCGTCTTTTGGCCAAGACACCCTTGCGCCATCAAAGGTGAAAATTATCACGTGACCCCTGCGCAAGTAGAGCACGTTAGTGGTGCTAAACGCGCGTTGCATGTTACTCAGCGCTGCAAACGGAGCGCGACCCAGCGTGGACGCGGAGCCCCTTCTCCGCGTAAGGTGCGCGCGCTGTGCCGGCCGGCGGACGCTCCACTTTCTTATCCGCGGCCGCTCCGGTGATAGCGAGGTCAACAGAGCGCGCGTTCTCGAGCGCCTTCGCTCTGCCTTTGATTGGCAGCAGGGCTGCGCGCTGGCGCACTTGGCTCGCGCCGCCTGCAACAGCAATGCAAACTACGCACCTCTGACGACCGTCTTGAAGACCGCGCCGTGCATGATTCCCCTCTAGACGTGCACTTGTTCTAGCACAGCTCCCTCCCTCTCTCCATGCTGCTGCCTCGAGTCTTCGGGTCCCGTCATCAAGGTAAATGGACAGCGGCTGTGACAGCGCCACAAATGTAAACGCGTTAATTGTAGTCGGGGAGCGAAAAGTGTATCTGCTGCAATCGACGCACGGGCGTTCTGAACGGACAAACATGCGACTAGTTGTTAGCGCAATTAGCAACGCTCAGCTCGAAGTGCGTTTTCCATATCAGATTCGCATGGCCTCGGATATTTAATGGTTTAGTTATACCTCACTCTGGAGAGTTCTCTAGCATTATAAGACGGCGAGCTCCAATGAGCAAGAAACCACTTCTAGCTTGAGTCGTGGACAAAGGAGTTGTACGCACAGCGACATAGTATTCAGCACTCCTTTAGACGTTTCCTCGCAGCCCAATATGGGCCTGCATTTTCCGCAGCTCCAGCAAACCTAACAGCAAGAGGGACCGTAGTATTTAAGTGCCGTATTTACTTATTTGCAGAGTAGTTCCTCTTGAATTGGCCCTTGTGGTCCCCGCAAGCTTTTCCTGCCTATCGCGTGCATGTTCCTGGAAACTACTGTGTGCTGGATTAACTGATATTATGCAATGGCTTGAATCACTCTTGTGTGAGCAGAATCGCAGCGTGTATTTAAGTCCACGCACTTCACGAAATCATTCTGGTTTAGGAACTTAGTGAGTAACGTCAGGCCTTGGAAGTGTATAGGTCTGTACCAACCGGAAAAGGGACAATGCTTTGTGAGAGGCTGAGCTATTTTCTTCACTGCCACACGAACATAGCCGATGTTCACTTTTCCCTGTTAACGTGAGAGGTTCCCCTTAGTCGTAATTCCATTTCTGCAGCGAAGACACTATTTGGGGCTTCCCGTGAAGGCAGTGACTGCCCGGGGGTTTGCGCCCGGGCAAGTGCGCTCACTCAATAGTTACCCACGACGCGCTGGTGTCCAGTCACTCAGATGATGCGAAAGCTGCCGCAGAGCTGCTGGTGAGCGTCCGGCTAATCTCACCATTTGCATGGTACAAACTCTCCAATGCTATTCGCCGACTGTTTACAGCAGGTATTCATAGACTTGGATTGGGAACAGTTGGGGCAATAGTTAACAGAGAATGCCTTAGTAACCTGCAATTCACTGATGACATTCCATTGCTAAGTCACTCAGGGAATTGCCTGCAAATCATGATCAATGAATTAGACGAGCAAAGCAGTAGGTGGGTCCAAAAATAATGCGCAGATAAATAAAGTAATGTTGAACAGTCTCGGAAGGAATTACGAGTTTACTATCGGTAGCGAGACGCTGGAAGTGGTAAGGGAAAACGTCTACTAAGGGCAGGTAGTGATCGAAGATCCGAACCAAAAAAGTGAAAAAACTACAATAAGAACGTGGTGCGATGCATATGGCAGGTTCTCTCAAATCACGAATGGTAGTTTACCAATATCCCTCAAGAGAAAAGTATATAACAGTTCTATCTTAGCGGCACTCACCTATGGGGCAGAAAAGTGGAGGCTAGCGATAAGGATTAAACTTAAATTCAGTACAACGCACCGAGTTATGGGAAGGAAAATGATGGGTATAACTTTAAGAGACAGGAAGAGAGCAGGACTGGATTTGAAAAGAAGGCGAGATTAGCAGGGAGAGGCAGAAAGTTAGGTTGGCGGATGAGATTTAGAAGTTCGTGGGGATAAGGTGGCCGCGGCTGGCAGAGGACATGTTTAATTGGAGAGATGTGGGAGAGGTCTTTGTCTAGCACTAGGCGTCGACAGGCTGCTGCTGCTGGTGATGATACTCAACCTTTACGTTTAGAAGACGCGTCATCTGGGCTGAGTGGGACGCTGTGCACGGTAAGACTACTCCAGCACATGGTAAGCGCCGCGCCTGAGACCCTTGACATCGAACACTGCAAAGTCTCCTTCCTTGAGTGCTCCAAAATCCAAATACGCATAAACTGTTCGATTCTTCGGCTTCGCCTGTATGCGGCCTTGAAATCCGCGACATGTATTGAGGCGAAAGGCACACCGGAGAAGCCAGCGTGCCGCAGTGTTTCGGCAGTACCGTTCGTCTTCGCGGACGCGAGCAGAGTGCCTCCTCTCCGTCTCCGCGGCGCTCGTCGACAGGAGCAGACTGGCCCCTGCAACGAGGAGGCGCTGCATCGGCCGTGCAGCGCGCAACAATGACGACTCTAATCTAATCTCATTTGGCACAGTCACCCGTTATTCCGGCACCTTGAAACTCTCCTCTGCACGAGCTCTCCTCGCAAAACATGCAGGCCACTCACAAGACGACTCTGCAACAACTTCGCAGGGGGTGAGGGTTGAGGAGAGGAAGAGACGGGGAGGAAGAGGGTGAGCAGTGCGTCGAGGGGAAACAAGAAAGAGGAGGGAAAGGCGATCGCGAAAAGTTACGCGTGCCGCCGACGAGGAGGTGAGTGACACATCGCTCTCGCTTTCCGCGGCGGCGGCTGCGGCGCGGTTCCTCTCACTCTCTCATCCTTGTCGGAAGCAGAGCCTCTCCCTCGCAGTCCGGTTCGGCCGGCGAGAGGAAGAAGAGAAAAAACGGGCTTCTCTGGATCCGCCACCGTCGCTGCCGCTCGTCGGTGTTTCAAAGCCGCACTGCCGTGTCACCTGCCCGTGCGTGGTCTCTCGCCTTGCGAGAAGCTCGGATAGGCTACGAGGCCACAGAGCAGCACAGCAGTCGCCAAAAGTCTGGCGAGAAAGGAGTGGGCAGGTGACCGTCGTTGACGTAAGCGGGCCTCGCTGGCCGTTCCGACTAGACGGCGACTGCAGCGGGGACGGCAGAAGAGCAACGGCACGGCGACCGGAGGAGAAGTGTCTCCGGGGGGGCTTCTCTTCTTACGCAGCGGCGCGACACCTCTGGGACTCCATCGGCTTGGCCATAAGCTCGGCTTCCTGTGCTGTTTGTGTGTTAGAAGGGTCGGTCGCAACCGGAGGCAAGGAGGAGCAGCGCGCCTTCCGAACACCCAGGTCAGTCCGACGACGGCGTGCTTTTTTCCTTTCGTGCCAACTTCGTGACGCCTCTTTCAATACTCGAATTTCACGCGGCGGCGTGTTGAGCGCAATCTCTCGGGTGTCCGTTTCAGAGAGGAGGGACCGTTAATTTCGTATACTCTTTGAGCATCTGCACACTGTGTGCGCAGAATATTCGCGTGTTTCTCCGAGATGTTTTCCATCTCTTTGCTTTCTTTGCATTGAATGCATCCCTGCGTATGTAACTGCGGCGCTGTTTTTGCTTGTTTGGTTGTTGTAGTTTTACCTGACGCTAGAACAGGCAGAAATGCTATTCGCCCTGCTTTTAACTGTTGATTGTGGCTAGAAGGCGCGTGCACAGGCCAAGGCAGGGTTGCGGTGGAGGGAACACGGAGAGCGCGCGAGAACGCCACGGTTCGCTTTTGACTACTGCAGGGAAGCTAGCGCTCGCAGGGTGTAGGCAAGCTTCAGGTTATCATTTGTAGGCGAAGAAGAAAGTGGAAGGTCAGGACGAATACACCGCAAGTTCTACGTAAGAGCACACTCCCCTGAGAATGCCATTTGAAAGCGCAGTTGTGCTCGTCCTTTCGTTGAGAGCTTGTGGTAAACTGTGAGACATTTTAACGCGATAGCTGTAAGGAGCCCGTGTCGCATAAATGCCACCGTCCTCGTCGGCGTCGTTGACCAACTGAAAAATCCACGAAAACTCCTTACGAAGACCACTCGGCTCCTTCTTCACGGATGACGGGGGCAGTTTGGTTTGCAGCTTTCCTCCGTGTACTTAAAAGCCAGGAAAGTGCGACTCAAACATGACCAATCGCGGGAGCGTAAAAATGTTCTGGAACAGCAAGTCCCCGTTACACGTACATTGTGCATTGCCGAGGCTGGAGCTTTGAGCCGCTGTGTTGAGACAGCATGATTTGTTTCGCGAATTTTTATCATTCATAAATACGCGACAGGAAACAATGACACGCAAAGAGGCGCCGCATAGACCTCATCAGTTACAGTGTATTGAAAGTAACAATAATACTTATTTGGACGCGACATTCGTTTGAATAAAAAAAAAAACTAATCCTGCTGCCAGTTCACTGAAGTTCGCTTTTCACAAATCCTATACCAAAGCTCGCTGAATGAGTCTCTGCGCGCGTCTCCCGCCAACAAAGAAGACGCTGAAAACAGCAGCGCGCTACGAACGCAAAACCCATTATTATATAACTTGGTTACTGCAACAGTGAGGCATGTGTTGCAAGGTTGTGAAGAAACAGGAATTCAGAGTAGCTTCCCATACTGCCACTCTCATTTCCACACCAAACGAGCGTCTTTCTAAGCGCCACAGTGACGACTGAACACTCGGCCCTTTGCGTATCGCAAAAACCGGCCAGTGTGACTTTGCCTCTCATCAACCGTGATAGGCGTCAGAGCGCTTCTCGAATATTTGAAAACTACGTGCTTGAATGGTCAGCAGCACATGCACAAGGTTTTCGTATCTTTATTTCAATTGGTTCCTATGGCATGACTTTTGTGCTCTTTCCTCTCTTTTGCCAACGTTTCTAACGTCTTGTCATGGGTAGAACAGCGAAACAGAAAATACTTCTAATTCTCCTCCTGTCTCTTGTTTCACCATCTGTTGTTTCGTATTCTCTCGTTATATCTTTTCGGACACGAGGAGCAACGTAACATCCCGATGTATATTCTCATACATGTAAGTTTATTTGAGTCACCATGCGTGAAAGGTTCATCATTCGTTGAGGAGTGGAGAATATCGATCTTCTCTGCACTATTATTTTTTTTTTCGACGGTCACTGAAAGGTGCTGTCACAGACGAAGAAGCCGATTTAGCGTCTTACAATACCGCCTTCTTGATGATTATGTTGCGATGCGATTCTCATTAGCAGTTTCGTGTATCTGCCCCCCCCCCCCCCCCCCCCCCAGCTAATACGGTAAATAATATATGCAATTAAACGGCTGCTGTTTCGAAACTTCTTCGTGGACAAAAGCTAGAGTCGAGAAATTGCGTGCATTGAGTTCCCACCCGTCGGTAATTCACGAACGCGTTACGGCAAGCGGACGGTAGACCTTCACTTTCCAACCCACGCGCGCAATGCCTTATCGCGCTGCATATCATTATTACAAGACACGTTCGAACGCGTGCAGCCGCCCTTTCCTCGTCTCTTATTTTTTTTCTATCCGGCTGCGCTGCATACTACGTCACGCCTCTCTGGTTCCCGTTTCTGCTGATTTTCTTGCACATTGCGAGCTCCGCCGCCAAATAGAACATGAATGCGTGCCGGCGTCCAATAGTCCCGGTCTGTTCATATTCGCCATGGTGTATAACGGACAGTGCATAATGAGCAGTGCAGTAAAGGAAACAGTTCTCAGTTCTTTTCTGTGACTAATATCCTCAGGGCGCTATGCACATAACCCAATACCTAACGAAACTTACAACGATCAAACACTGTAAAAGTCGCAATAAATTTACCCAATGGGTTGAATGAGCAGAAAAAAGTTGAAGCATCATCACAGCAGTCTATTTCACCACACTGAGCGTTCAGTTGCGGCTGTGTATGTCGCGGCATGTGTGTCAGGCAGTAAAGAGGATGAAGAAGAGACATTACCTTCGAAAGTCGGTGTGTACGCTAAGAAAAAGGCTTCTCTTAGTCGTTAGCGAGTTGGCTGGAGTTTTCAATCTCGGCCTTGAACGTTCGCTAGGCATCGAGTTCGGACGCGACGTCTCCGTTGTTATATGTGGCATTCGCAGTGATGGATGGCAATGTAGTGAAAATTCTCCCAGGTTCAGGCGTCACTCGGTCTTTTCACCTCCATGCATATCAGCTGCAGAGTAGCCTGCCGGGCGTGAATGACGGTGTCTCGCGCGGGGCCGTTTCCTGGCGATTATCAGCGATAATGAGGTGTGTGCCTGTCCTCCGGTCGTCTTTTCCCCGAACAGCACTTTTGCACGCGCGCCTCTTCGTTAGGCTGAGGTGAAGAGAAACAAGAACCGGAAGCGTCGCCCGTAACCCCCATGAGGCCCGTCCCGCTTTCGTGAGCCATGGAACGCGTTTTACTTCCGCCGGTAGCGGCCGCTCCGCCCGTGTGTCTCGTACTCGCAGACTTAACGCCGGCCGTTCCAGTCGCTAGTTTGCCCTGTTCTGCGGGACCAGAGAGCACGCAGGTATGCATGTGACCCAGAAGGCAATAAATATCCAGGTCATTTGAGTTCGTTTACTCAACATCGAGATGTTAGTGCTTGGTCATGCTTGCATATCTGCCTGTATGCTCTGTCTCGTATTAATTAGCCAGGGCAATATTAAAGCTGGCATACTTAACCAGATAAGGGGACCTAGCAAACGAAGATCATTATTGGAAAGAAAGTTTTCGCCAAGTGCCACACACAAGGGCAAACACAGAGGCACAGGTTAACTCTGAGCAAGCACTGAAAATAAAAAGTCGGCCGCAGAAGTTTACGCGATGTGTGTGCTCGGAAACGAAGTGTTGCAGCGCTGCTCCGCAATCCAGTCGCGTGACACTGATACATGCAGATGGAGCATACAAGTCTCCTATGCTTGCTCAGATTTTAAGCAATTGGCTTGCTTGACGGCGCCGAAACAGGCGCGGATCAGGATGGGGGAAAGGGGGGGGGGGGGGGGGGGGGGGGGGGGGGGAGTGATGTTACACAGGAAAAACCATGCTAAGATAACCGATGGTAATTAAGGGTAACGGGCTGGATTTCAAGAGAAGACAAGCGTGCAGAGGGCGACAGAAAGTTAGTTGGGTGATGAGATTGAGAAGTCTGCGGCGACAAGCTGGCCGCCGCTGGCACAGGACAGGCTTAGCTAGACAGATATGCGGGAGTCCTTTGTCCTGCTGTGGGCGCAGTCAGGCTGAGGATGAGAACCAAGTGATGGGTGGTGTGGACCAAAATGCTGAATACTCTGAAAACGAAAACGTAGCAGAAAAAGCCACTTCCCAGCTTGTCCATCAGGTTCACTGAGCTTCGCGGTGTTCCGCTATTGGGCTTCAATATAAGCCCGACTGATATCTATGCAAGTATACACGATACTCGACGGCAGTATGGGTGGGGGTCTTTTAAATATTTGACCAACACTGTTCCCACTTCGAGTTATTGATCAATTCACTCTCATCCTACCATAAGCTTGCCGTCCCGGTTAGCTCAATTGGTAGAGTGACTGCTCCGGTGAAGCGGTGGTCTCGGGTTCGAACCCCGGACCAGGACGAATTTTTCTTTAACTGCGAAGTTTATCAGAAATATGTATAGCTTTCCTTTGTAGCCGTATGGCTGCGCTCGGGTGGATGCCAATGAGTAATTACTCCCTTATTATAAGAGATACATATCTCTTCGCTCACGAGTTATTGTAAGGCCGAAAGTACCGTGCTGTCCTCCTGTGCGTCGGCGGGCGGAAACGCGGATATGGAATGGAGCTGCTTTTCTCGCATCGTGCTGCAAGCCGTACAGCTGGGTTTCAGTATCACTATCACTGCCATTTCTCTTAATCGAGCCACGCGTATAATTGAACCAGGCAAGCAAGCGTTGACCGCCGCAGTCGTTACTCCACGTCCGTAAACATTGCCCGTGCAGTGCTGCAGGTCTCAGCGGGTGATGCCATTTATTATACAGACTCGACCTAGGGAGAGAACGACGCGCGTACACATACCGGTGGCCCGCTCGCTGTTATAAAACGCTGCCGCTCTGGTCTTGGAGGTCGCTATGTGGTTCGGCCTTCACCGCGCGCCGCCCGGCTATGCGGTGCTCCGACATTGTTGTCGGGGCAGCTAGGTTGCGTGACGGCTGCATTAGGCGGACATGGCTTTCGCAATCTCTGCCGGGATTATCACATCTCCCCTACACGACGCTATCTGGAGTGCTTCTTTTTCTTCGTGGTCAACTTATGCGGGCTCGCTGCTGACGCCAAGAGAGACTGCGGCCGGTCCGATCTGTCGCTCGTGGCAGTTGTGGCTGCGCCCAAGTGGCGCAAGATTCTTGGCGGGGCGCACCTTTGCTGTGCCAAGACATTTCTAGCTTAAAAGGCCGTTCAGAGCCACTGCGTTCGTTCTGCGCACTATACGAAGCGTTTGCGTGCGTGTGCGAAAAGCGGAAGCTGCCCTGTGCATGGCTGCATGGCTTGTGGGATACCTCCATGATGGCGGCGTCTGCCATTCGCATTTAGGCGAGGAGAGGAAGTGGATGTTAGATATACGAGGGTGGTGCATGACATTGGCGATTGGCCTATTATATAGAAGCACCTGCAGCGCGCCATTCGTGGCCGTCCATTACTCCAGCCAAGTATTGGGCACAATATAAGCGTTGTAGGCAATCTCGTCCTTAGGCGCACCCTTAGTAGAACATCTTTAATGGCGACGAGGAAAGCACGTATTTAGTTAATCCGGTGATAAGGGACCACAATTGAAAGCGAAGGCTTTGATGCAATGGAAGGCACTCAATACCAAGACAGTTTAAGAAGACAAAGAAGCCACAGGCCTATCGGCAGCCCCTTAGAAGTTCACCAGATCCCTCTGGTGATGGTCAGACAGGTCCCCAGCCTGTCCTGTGTGACATGGTCTGCCGAGATGCATATGCGCTGTGCGTGTCATCGTAGTATTTGTATCGAAGAGGTACATGCACTATGATGACAGGTACTGATTAGTGTACAAGTAAAAGTATTGTACCTGTCGCTTGCCGCGATATTCAGTTGGGTCGCGCTTCGGCACTGCCGTTTCACGACTGTGGTGGCACACACGTCAAGGCACACGTCGCCTCCGCAGTGCGACCTCTGGTCGCGAGCGGGACAGTGCAGTGACATCGCAGAGTGCGCGTTGAAGAGCGCCGGGTGATCGAAATTAATTTGCAGCCCTTCACTACGACATATCTCGTATCCCAGTTTCGCAAGGTTCAACCCACAATCGAACCCTCTAACCTTTACCAGCGCTCAAAGCAGTGTAGTTCTTCGTTTACGCTTCCTAACGCCTACCAAAACAGTAGTGCGCGGGTGCGTTTGCGTATCACCCCAATCGCGATTCGCATCTATTAGTAGAACGCAATAGCTTTATCGAGTCCCATTCGCATCGCCTGTTAAATTACGTAATACCTAATAAGCATACGCATAACAAAGCATTTCAACATCAGTATACACCTCAAAGACAGTTGGCTAAGTCAAAGACCATAACGTATTCAGTGGGTCCACCTTCGTAGAGCTTGAACCGACGAGCTTATGTAATAAATAAAAAAAAGCCTTCATAGCCTGGGCAGCGTGCCCGACTCATAGTTCGAAGGTCCTAAGTTCGGTTCTCACACAAACCCAAATTAGCCCAATTTCCTTCTCAGCTCAAGACAGAGAGAGAAAGTAGTTTAATCAAAGGAAAGGTGGAGATGTCGACCGGCGGTAAGGTGACCCTGGCCTGCTTTTTCAGCTCGATTTTATTAATTAGCAGCCGCGATGGCGGAGTGGTTATGGTGCTCGGCTGCTGACTCGAAATACGCGGGTTCGATCCTGTCTGCGGTGGTCGAATTTCGATGGAGGCGAAATGCTAGAGGCCCGTGTACCATGCGACTTCAGCGCATGCTAAAGAACCCCAGGTGGTCGAAATTAACCGGAGCCCTGCACTATGGCGTCTCTCATAGCCTGAGCTGCTCTGGGACGCAACTCTCTCTCTCTCTCTCCCCCCCCCCCCCCCCCCCAAAAAAAAAAAATTAATTCTTTGCTTCCGTCGGGATTTTTCGCACACTGCCACCGACGCAGACGACGACGACACAGGCTTTCCTGTGACACGAAGCCCTTAAAGTTATCGCTTTAATATAACTGGGGTGGTCTGCGCGCGCGTTTTTGCGCGGATGCGCTTCGACGCTTCGCTGCAGAAGAGTAGGCCGCCCTCACAGGAAGAAGTCACGCGTCAGGGGCCAGAAACGGATCGCCGCACAGGGAAGCTGCACCTGCTCGGGGAAACCGAAGATTCCTGCCTTCTGAGAATGATGCCGTCACCACCTTTCTTTTTTCTTTTTGTTCGTTCGCTATGGTGCAACATTTTCCCTTTACTTTGCATCCATTTAATGAAACAGGCATGCTGAATTGCGACAGAACCTCCAACACGTACCCGTATAGCGCCCTCCCTGACGCTCGCAGTTTCGATCTGCGAGCGACCCGTGTGGTACGCGATCTTCAGTTTGCAAACTAGTGTTACTCTTCTTTGAGTAATACCAGTTACTGCTCATCGGCGCGCAATGCCGTCAAATACGCGGAAGTCTTTCGAGGAGTCAGGACCCGTTCTTATCGCATTTTGCGCAGAGAGAAATGCGGCTATTCGCTGTAAACCATATTCCAAGAAAGACAACGTCGATGCCAAGAAAAGACGGAAAGAGAGGGCATTTTTATGTTTTATCTTTTTCGGAAAGGAGAGAGGATGAGGCTCTCTTTATATATAGAAAGGCGCTTCTATCGCACAGCGTACGCGGAAGTGCACTGATTAGCTGTAGAGTGCGCGATAAGACCGATAAAACTTATCGACACGGAACAAGTAAGGTTCGGATATATCTTTTCTTTTTTATGCAAAATGCAAGTTGAGTCAAAGAATTCAACAGTCAATGAAACTAGAGAAAACACAGCCAAACTGCCATATCAAATCTCCAGGTGGAGATTTGATTATTGTAAATATTTTCAAAGCGCAAAGGAAATGACGCGAATTACAAAAAAAAAAGAAAATAAAAGAGAACGCGCCACTGGTGTGGGACTTCGCAAGCTGACGTTACCAAATGAACGACGTCCATCTTGGCTGCCCTTCTTTCCATTATCGATTTATGCACACGGAGATATAGGTTACATTCCATTGCGTCAGCCATAGCCACACCTGATTAGGTGGAGCAGGTGAACTGTTGATTTGTTGCCCCATCGGCGGTGAGCCATCTTTTATTCTAGTTACTTCAATTAAATTATGAACAATCTGGGAGGAAAAAAAAGAAACAAAGAACGAAGACAACGCTGTTAAGGCACTGCAAACGACCTTTGCTTCCCTTGATCTCATTGGCTGTTGGCCTCACTGGTTTATATGCCTAACGAGCCCTTAATTTCCCTCATTAGCACCCGTCCCATCTTTAAGTGCTTCTTCTTTGTTTCCCCATCTTTTTCGTACTGTCGTTAGAATACCTTGTCCCCGAAGCGCATTGCATCCCCCGATATAGCTCCGGCATTGCAGTCTTGAGAGAGAGAGAGAGAGATTACACTTAATCGGCAAGTCTGGGTTAGTCGACGAGGATGGACCGCACTAGTTCCACTAGGGCTAGTCGTTCCTTACTCTGATCCATGGTCACCCATAAACTCCATGAGGAAGGGGGGGGGGGGGGGGGGGGGGGGGGGGGGTAGGAGGAGTGCGTAATTCGTATGTAGGCCACGCACGAGTATGAGATCGCACAGTCGGAACTGCGTCGACACCGGATTTTCTGTAGAACGGGACCTTTAACGCGATCGCGTTAACAGAGCGCGTTTAACTTCGTCATATCTTCGCCAAAGATGTGCGCGCACTTTATCAAACGGTCCCGCTATAAGACATGCATCCACGCTGAGACTCCAAACTAAAAAGAAAAAAAAACTTGCATCTGCACCGCCTGTCTGGCAAGACGTAGTACCCGCTTTTCATGCCTTGCCTATATTTCCAAGGCAAGGGCATGGAAAGAGGTGCTCGTTATGACATAAACGACGGAAGCCAACAGTCAACGAAACCAAGGAGCATAGGGGGGTGGTTTTTTTTTATTTTGTAGGTTTTATTAATGGCCGATTAATAAAAGTAGAAGAGAAAATAACCAAGTGCCGCCGATGGGATCTGAGCCCGCCTCGGAGGTCGTAGGTTTGGATCCCACCGGCGGCATGTGGTTATTTTTTCTTCTGCTTTTATTAATCTCCCACTGATGAAAACGACAAAATTTTAGAGAATACATCCCTATGCTCCTTGATTTCGGCGACTGTTGGCTTCCATATGTTCCCTACATTTCGGCATATTGAATGCTGTATCTATACAACGTTTATAAAGACGAATAGAGCCCTTCCTCTGGGTTAAACTACGTCAGCGCACCAGTGAAAGTATTATCTATAGGTTGGTCCAGACCCATCCTCCGGATAACCTGCGTAACATCAGGGCCATACGTAGGCCCGGGAGTGGGCGCTCTAGAGAAAGCACCATCTGTGCACGAGCGAGGGAGCCCTCTTCTTTGGTTGAGGCGCTGCTGTCGTTGTCTGCTCTGCGCTCCATAAGGATGGCGTAAAATCTACTTTGTTATAGATGTGCTTGGTGTTGCAGAACATCTCGCTAATTCCTATCATCCTTCTTTCTTTCTTTGCTTTCATTTATACATTTCCTCCCTTCTATTTTTCCCTCTGCCTTTTTTGTTTTTTACAGCGCTGGCTGTTAACGCGAAGCGTGTCTGTCGTCGTAGGCGCCAAAAAACGTTCGCGCAGACGAGCGCGACCGGAGCGAAGTGTATAAGGGCCCCGGCAGGCGGGGAGCAGAGAGTCACTTCGTTCGGACACCCCGCGCTGGGTGCCACTCAGCGGGATCACGATGACATGACCATCCCGTGCACATAGCCCGTGCGTTGGGGCTCACACTAACCCTCCCAAAACACAAACGTAATCACCACACACTCGTGCGTGACAAATGCAACAACTGCGAAAAGCACACGAATTACAGCTAATAGCGCTCATCACCCGCATACGACGGATGTCATCGCAATGTATATTTTTAAATCCTTGCTGTTTTACTTCCTTTCTTTCCTGTCTTTTCCTTTTAGTCCCTTTTTGTTTTCAAATTTAGAACACTATTATCGTATTCATCATCCATTATTTCTTTATTTTCCTCAGTTATCTGTACACGCCAACGACCTTATGCAGTCCTTGCAGCTGTTGTCCGACATAGAACTCTTCGAGAAGAGCGACAGCGAATCTGTCGCCGTCTGGCATATCCGTGCATTCCGTTGTACCTGTGAGCACGACGAAACGTCTGGCTCATGAGACGACACCATACAGTGGCCCGAATATCGGAAGCGGCAGGCGTCAGTGCGCCGACACTGCACTCTCCCGTGCGTCCTATCTTTATGTGAAGTACACTCAAGGCGGCATTACTGAGGGGAGTTATACATAATAGAGAAGAACAGTCCATTGAACTTCAGCACAGCGTGTTGCTGGGCGAGTTGTTTCTTCACACTAAAAAAATTCCATCGCAGCGGGGACAGGAGAAAGAGACAAGAACCGAAGTTAGGTAATGTCCAATGAATAAAAAAAAAAAGATGTCAACATGACGGCAAAGAGGAACGCATTTCTTCAAAATGCAGCGAAATCAATGATACAGTCGCAACGATTCTTTCAAATGAAATCATGAACATGACAGAAAAAGAGATAAGGATGAATAGCATCGAATAATGCCTCCTGCTACTAAATGCTACTGCTGCATACGCGTTGGACATGCGAGCCGACGATATGTCGCATATCGTCGCTTCTCCGTGGCTTCTCCGCCAGAGTTCGCCGACCCGACCAGCGCCGCACGCGGTATGTGCCGAGCGCGGCGGCGATATCGCCGAGCGGATACTCACTCGCGCTCTCTATAGCGCATATGGGGAACGTCTAAGTATAAGAAGACAAACAAATGGGCCGAGATAGTTTATTCGAGCGAAATGATGCTGCTCAGCGGGCGATGGTAATCGGCCGCCACTTTCACTGGCGTTGTCGTTCGCGGATACATCTCGTCTCGAATGCTTACGACCTTGAGGAACGGTGTTTCCTTATCTTTGCAGCTATTATTTACTCCGGCGAGAGTAGGAGGCCTAAGTGCCGTTCAAGGCTCATTGTCCCTGCGAGCGAGGCTCTAATCCGAGGACACTTTCCACTGTTGGCCTGTTACGCGTGGCGTACAAACTACGCTGTCGCCTAAACGAGCGTCGCGTGCGTAGAAATAGCGCATCTCGGCTCGACTGCTGCGGTTAGCAGTAATGAGACCGGTGAGAAGCAACCCGGTGTCAGGAGCCGCTTGCGTCCTCATTTGATAGCCAGCTCCCAGTAAGGTCGCGTTTTTCGCTGCTGACTCGACGACGTGAGAGGACCGCCGACTGAGGTGTTTATAGCAGGCGTCACTGGGAAGATGCGTGGAAGCTGTGCGCTGTAAAACAAAGTAAGACAAGGTCGAAGTCTTACTTTTACTCGACCCCTTCGAGGACGACTTGCTCGAATAGGGCGGATCTCTACGCAAGTACGCAAGCGATAGGAGTCCTCAGTTTTTTCTTAATAAAGTTTTTCTCTCTCTCAGTTCACGAGCTCAGGCCTTGTCGACGCCTTCAAGGGTGTCACTGCGCCATCACCCCTGATGGCGATGGTGGGTTTTATATCAGCACTCGTCTGTCCCAGTTCCTCCCTGCAAGGCGGTTCTGATCATATCGCAAAGGTAGGGAGAACTAGGAGTTAAGAGCATGTTGCGGTTTGAACGAAAGTCTTGAAGTAAGCCCAAGCGGCGAAGCCAACTCTGAAATGTATCCGCTTTTGATTTAACAGTGGACAGAAGAAAAAAAAAATAGGCAGGCAGGGGCAAACCAAGAACAGTTTATCCTTCGAATTCGTCCTCTCCCACAATGTTCACCCTCCCTCCCCCTTTTCTTTTTTCAAGTAGCTGCACGGGGTACGTTCAAGTTGTGAGGTCTCCATTACGTTTAAACAAAAAGGTACTTGGCCTAAAAAGCTGTAACTGTCGGCATTAGACCACTCAGTCGCCTAAAGATGCACCTTTCTTTACTCTTTCAGGTTTCATTTATCGTTGAAATTCAAAAGAAATATTTTCCGCATGACTAGCCTATAAGCACCTCAAGAAATCCGATTCATTGGCATTTTAACAAAAAGCACCAATGCTTAATGTTTTATACGCGTATAAATAATTTGTTACAAATTGTCAAAATATTGGAAATTTAAAAAATAAAGCACTAAGATGAATGATATCAACACCATAAGAATCGAAGAATCATTTTGTGTTTCGGAAATGCACATAACATAAGAAGTTCAGGAAAAAAAAATATACATTAGTACTGGTGCCAAAATCTGTCAACACGAAAATGGCTAAAGACGTGCTAACAATCTCGTTGTTTTGGGAAGTATTTTTTTGCTGCGTCAGCTAGCTGGTATAAGAAGCACCTGTTTGCAAGGTGAGGGCGGGTAAATAATTCACCTGAAACACTGAAATCCGTGCTCGAGAACACACCCTGAGACAAACCTCGAGTTCTCAGTGTACACAGGTGTGTACAAAGCGCCTTAAAAGGCTAACGATGACGCCAAGAGCAGAGCCACCGCTGACTATAGTCAGCGGTGGCTCCCGACTTTTTATTTCTCCCGCCTATAGTCGGGAGAAATAGTTCAAGAAATAAAGGAGCGCCTTGAGAATTCGGGAGAGCGGAGGGCGTTTCACGGCGTTGCAAAGAGACAAAAGCTGCTATAGGCGCGAGGTCAGATGAGATAGAGATAAAGGAGCCTCTTCAAAAATTGTTGTCCCTATAAGAAACTAACAAACACAAACACTGCATCATCAGACTCTTCTGAATTCAGTTCTGCAAACCCTAAGCCTAAGATAAGCCTAACTGCAGTGCAGTCTAAGCATGCAGCCACGAACTGAAGGGCGTGCTTTGCGCTTCCCCGCGTGGCCTGCACAGTGCACCCCTCTGTGACAGGCTGCACCTCTGGGCAGCGAACAAATTAGGGTTTTTTGTGATTTCACTGTTCCGGAAACTTTTCTGGGCACCTGTACATAGAATTATTTTCATGTTACGAGACAAGAATAAATGTATCTTTTAAAAAGCTTGTGATGAGCAGAATAATTTTTTTCGCGAAAAAGAGCGGCCGCATGGTATTCCAGTCGTTTCTGTGGAAATGCTCGAAGAATTAAGCTTCAAGGGTATACTGACAGACTGCAGACGTCGCTGTAGTGCCCTCGGTTGTCAATCACTCTGTCCCCCGCAGCCATTCTTACCAAACGCGCAGTCGTGTTGTCCTCTGGTTAGTGCGTTACAGCGTTCATTTTGTTCTCTCGTGCAAAATGTTCGTCCTCCGTTCAATAGGCACATTTGTCCGTGACAATTATTTCTCGGCCTTCAAGCCGTCCCCGCGTGTCTCACTCAACCCTATTGCAGTCATTCAATGCAAGTCGTTCTCTCCCCACGCATCGCGGATGTGCTGAGGTGTTGAATGGAAGAGCGGTCCACTCATTCCAGAAGCGAGATCTAAGGTGAGGTGGACTGGGATATGGGATTTGTGTTATCTTAGAAAGGACGAAAGAGCATTTCTTTTGAGCCAAACCGTCTCATTTCTACCGACTTTCGTTCTTTTGATGAGGCGAGTGTTCGTTGCCGCTAAGGTCACGGCGTTGTAGTGGTTGGACAATCAGGTGGCGCACTTACTTGTTTCCGAGTGACATTGCCTGGCGTCAGTTATATCGCTGTGTATTCGAAGCGAAGCAAGCAACGTCGTGCGGCTTTTTTTCCACACTAGCGGCGCCACCACCATCAATGCAGTGGTTACAAGACTACGCGCGTGCTCAAATGGCGTGTTTGTGGCCGCTTTTCTTTTTCCGGATGCCCCGTCGTTCCTCCTTCAGCAGCTGTTCGCATTCTTCCATCTTCTGTCTCTCCCTCTCTTTACCTCGCGTGCGTTCGTTGGCACGTGTTCTAGAAGAGCATTTTTTTTTTTTTTTTCAGCGGACAGCAGCGAGATTTGCTGTACGTGCACTTCCGCTCCCCGTTACTGGGCTGCACCTGAGAACACTGGTGAACAGGGTGAAGTAGACCCATGACGATCAGTGGAGCTCTTTGCATCGACTATGCCACAGCATTCACTAGCCTCTTTCATATTTAAAGTGACGATTTTAACCCATACCAGAACAAGGAAGAAAACTGGTTTTGAGAAAAGAAAGACGCAGTAAATGCATCACCTTTCGGTGGACAGCTCAATCAAGGCGTGAGGGAAGGGAGGAAGAAGAAAGGGAAAGAAGAAATAGAGAAAAGGGCGCCGTATCGGAAGGCTCCGGACAAATTTCGCACATCACATGGGGCATGCCTTTTGCGCCTCGCCTCCAGCGAAACGCTGCCGCCGAGGTCGGGATTGAACCTGGGTAGTACGGTTCATTAGCCGCATCTTCTCAACGCCAACACGAGGGAAGGGATGAAGGGGCGATAGAAACATAAAAAAAAAGAAGCACAAACGACGTGGGCGGATGAAAACCACTTGTTCGTGTGTTCGTGGCATAGAAACACATTTAATAACGCTGGCACGCAGCAGACGACTCTCGTGCCCAAATTCCAGCAAGCAAGTTAGACCCACCTCTCTTGCTCGTACTATGGCTACAAGAAGTATAGTACCTGACACTACAGTACCAGAGAGACAGGTACGTCTCATTCATTTGTGCTCGTGTTCCCAGCCCCAAAACAAGCTCTACAACTCCAGCAGACTGAAGCCGCCTATTTCTGCCGAACCTATCTCCCCCCCCGGTACCGCGAAGAGAGATGAGTGTCCAACCCACTTGTACTGGGGCTCGGGGCGTTGAAAAACGCCTCCACAGTGGAGACCTCTCTGTGGGTAGTTCCATGAAGAGGGAGACTGAGGCCACAGAGGAAGAAGGCGTCCCGTTTAAGTGCTCTATCTTTGCCGAGGAATATCCGCATCGTGATGTAACGTCCAGCGCCCTTCGGCCGGCGCAAGCCCAGAAGCACGCGACGACGACCGCGTCCCTGAGGCGCTCCTGCACTGCCGCGGCCTCGGCTCTCCCCCTCGACTGGCGCGATTCTTCGCTGAATGAGCGGCTGATAAGCCTGCAGAAAACGTCTCTTTTTTCGGCTTCCGAAACACGCGAAGGACGCCGTCCTTCCTCTCATCCGCCGCCTCGACTCTGCTGCCTTTCTATCGCTCGCAGCAGCCATTAGCTGGGAAAAGGCCAACGGACACGAGAAAGCAACGCCCGAAACTCGGTTTCCTCCGTCGGCTGCACGCATGTTTTACTGCACGTCCTCTTGTTACTTCCAGCGCACTGCGCGGCACCTCGCTCTAGCTTTTATCGCGCGCAATGCGGCGAAACGACAGATAAAGGAAGAAAAAAACACAAAAAGACGGAGCGATGAAGACGGAGATGAGGCGCGGGAAAATTTCCTACCTGCATGGAAGTTTCTGCAGTTGTTACAGTGTCATGCCGCCGCTTTGGTGGTGGTGATAGTGGTGTTCATTTGCAGGCGGAATTAGCGTTACGTTCAGTACAACGGTGGCTGCTAGGCCTGCGCACCGCGATGGAAAAGAAAAATACCTCCTATTACTCTCCTAGAATGCCAGCGTCCCCTAAAAAACTCCAGGAGTACTTTCTCCACCTCCGGGTCGCTTAGTTCGCGAACCTCGGGGAACACAATGCGAATGGCGTTTGCACTGATTTCTCCTTCACAGTGTGCGGTGAAACTCGGCAAAGAACCTGACTGTCTTATAGCCATCACGCCCCTTTGATATCAGAAGGCGATCGAAAACTTGCACAGCTAGGCTCTTAACGGCGTACTCTCTACAGCTACCTTTAGGAGTGAGTAACCTCTACCTTAGTGGTTACACCCTCCCGTATGAGAGTTTCCTTTCTGACGTCGCTATGCAGGTCAACACAGCTCTTTCGCACGCCCAAAATTCATTTCAACGGGTACATTGGCATTTCGACGCTGGAACCTGTAATATGTGATTGCAACAAAAACTAAGTACCCGTGACGCTGAGAGTGGAAAAGAGTCCAAAGAAAGGGGAAGATGGATGAAAGGCGAGAGAAAATTTCGGAGCCATTTGAGTGGAATGTTACGTAACATTGTTATTCACGCAAAACTGCGAATAATTTCCTGCTCCTCGGCAGTGTTCTCGCTCGGCATGTGCACCTGCGACGCGGGGCGCTGTTTCTTTCGAGAGTGCGACAGAAGACTTGCGACGCGGCTTCACTGTCACTGTATTACGCAGCTTTGTGTAATGACTTTTTTTCCTCCAACTAGCGCACGCAAAGTGTTTCGAAGTTACCTGTGCAGTTGTTAGGCTCTGCAGAGTGTGTCTGCAGTCGTTTACAGTTTCATTACAGGACCCCAAGAGAAAATTGTGAATTAGTTCTTATGTTCGTAGCTATGACTTTGTCTTGCTTTCATGTCCCCCCCCCCCCCCCCCCTCTATGTAATACCCTGCTGGGCCTTTAGGATACTTCAATAAATAAATAAATAGACAATAAAGGAGTAAGCATACACCCAAATGTAGCCATATGACTAGAAAGGAAAGCTACACAGCTTTCACAGAAACTTCGTAGTTAAAGAAAAATTCGACGTGGTCCGAGAATCGAACCCGGGACCACCGCCTGCCCGCGGCAGTCGCTGTACCAATTAAACTAACCAGGACGGCTAACCAAGAACGGAAGTTGGGACTGCGGTAGTCCAATGTTTAGGGGAATTCCCCAGGATGGAATAGATTTGTAGTAAGGGAGTAGTTGCTCACTAGCATGCACCCAAACTTAGTTGATGCTGATATAAGTAATTACTGTCGTATTACAAATCTTCTAAGCCTTGGGGGCTTTCTCTAAACATTGGACTTAGAAATATGACATCCTTGGCTAATAAAAGTGCACATTGGAGCGAATATTGGTTGCTCGTAATTTCGTTTGGCTTTAGACAAACTAATCCACAAAATCTAACTTTAGTTAGAAGTTACTGTTGTTAAGAGTGTACAAGCGGCCCTCACGAACTACCAAATCGGTCTCGACTATATCGATTGCCTCTATTGTATTACTTTCGTGGCGACAAGCTTTCTTGGTATGATTGCATGTTGAACTGCTAATTGGGCATGGTTTTCTTCTATTTATAATTTAAGCTGTGCTGCGCTCCAAACAAGTCCAGGATTCTTAAACAAACATACTGACTATTATAATATTGTAAAGTACTTGTGGGGGAAGTTCGCTTAATAAAACACGTTGCGGGGTAAGTTGGTGATGCATTTTCTTTTTCTTGATATTGAAGGTAATGGTCCATTCTTCCGATGCATAGCAAAATTTTTCTTTTAAAGTTTGTCCATCGCTCGCATCGAGTAGTTAGGACTGTTTTGAAGATCGCAAAAACTTTAATAGCAAAAAAAAATGTGAGCCTGCCGACAGGTGATCAGCGGATATTTCCATTGTTATAGCGAAACATTATGATATATGAAAAAATTGCTTTCATAAACTATTTCCCGTTGAAAAATGCATTTGTCCACAATTTCTGAGAATAGGTTGGCAATACAGTTTGAGGTAAACAGTAAAGTAACTCATCTGTGAGTACCTGCACTGCAAAATGGCATGCTTCTGCTTGTTTTTTTTTTCTTGCCATTGGCTTAGGAGTAACTGCGGACAGCCCGCGGTATTTACCGCGTAGCCGCATTGTGTTTTCACCACGGACCCCACATATTCTTTCTGCTAATTCTAGCTGAAAAAGATAAGAACAGTGTTTGCGCCGTTACGTTCACCAACATTGACCTGTGTGGGAGTGCTGTCAGAAAATGGGACAGAAAAAAAGGTTACGTGACTCAATTATTTCCAGAAAGCCGGCTTATAACTTTACAAAGGAAGGGAAACAAACTAAGCCGGCAAATACTTCGTTTTCTTTTTTTGTTTTTGTTGTTTTTCTCTCAGCCCGTGCATTTGCATCCTCCAGGATGCCGCCGCTGGCTCAGCGCGTTTCCTGCCACTCGCATAGCACATGTCCAGTCAAGGCTGGTCAGGCCTTCGTCTTGCCTTTATGTAAATAAGGAGATAGGCAAAAACGAGAAAAGGGAGACATGCCTGAGCATCCTCATCTATATTTTACAGCTTTTCGTGCTGCCGAGAACCGTATTCTCGGAGGTGGCCTCACGTTCCGTCTGCCTCCTCTCTGCAGCGGTCATGACGACCGGGCTCCGGGACAAGAAGGGGCCCGAGGCGGTGCCCTGCCAGCCCCAGAACGGCAAGCCGCAGGCCCGGGCTGCTGCTGCACCGGGAACGAATCCCTACCAGGACACGCACCACAGCTGGGTAGTGGGCGTGGCATGCGCCTGGAACTTCTTCTGGCTCACGCTCGTCAACCGGTCGAGCGGCATCCTGTTCGTCGCCATCTTGGACGTGTTTAGCATCAGCCGCCAGGAGGCCGCCTGGTCGTTCAGCCTAATGGACACGCTGGCCAGCTTCACAAGTGAGAAGGGGACGACGGTTTCGTGCTGTTTTGGATGTCGCTACGCCGATGGAGTGTGCCCCTCCTCTGAACGCAGGCTAAACGACCTGACGAAGCATTGCTTGTTAGCGTCACAAAGCAAGACCTTTGGCTTGAACACACGTTCACCTCGCTGATTAAACTACTCACCACATCTTAGCTTTACGTTTGCTAGGTATTCAGCGATTGACATTTACTAATTTATTGACTTATTGTTCATTTATTTTTTTGTTCTGATAACATCATAAACGTCGGTTGACATACAATTGTTGCTGGCTATTCCACAGATGAAAATAATAATTTTATCGCAAACCTATAGGCAAGCTACTGTTGGCTAATAGAAGAGCAATTACTCATTTGCATCCACCCAAGCGTTGCCGTATGGTTACTGGGTTGTTTGTCTTTGGGACAATGCCAGCAAGGACGGACCGCAACACTCGAACCCGGATTTGTCGAAGTCGAAAGGGATCGCTAAATAGTTCAATGTACGGATAATGAGAGCTACAAAAATCGCAATAGATAAGCATATCTGTAACCTAGACGCGAGAATAGATTGCACACGCGCTTGTAACGCGCTTCTTGCAGCGATATATGCTGCCCTCTGGCGTGCTGGCAACGCACCACTCGCTAGGCGTTGCTAAGCCTAACCTGCTTAGCACCGGAACCGTAGAAAGCGGTGCTTTGGAACTAGCCACTACTTATCATAAGATGTGTGATCGTGCACCATAAACAGTACAGTAGCTCACTGAAATTAAGCCGCAGTTGGTTTTCGTAACGTATTTGACAGCGAAGCGAGGGAAGCACGCCATGCGAAGGCCGCAGCTGGGGTTTAGTTAGGTTGCCTTCATCACATCCCAGCGATGTGCCGTGCAAAATGAGCTCGTGAGACCGAAGGCCACCCTCAGGCACACGCCACGCCTACCTGTTCGCGCGGTTTCAAAGCGCTAGCGCTGCCAGCAGGCGTCCAAGGCCGCGCAGCCGATCCATCAACTCGTGCGAAAAGTGATCGAAGAAAGCCTTTAGGAGAAGCGCCACTAGCAGGGACACGACGCTTCGTTTGATATATCTAACGACCGGGAAAACTCGGATTCGATATATTGCACGACTTTTCCATACTTTTACACATGACTTCCAAGCGGATAATATCTGCGCTGTATGCCAGTTTAAAAATACACGTATTCAGAGTGAAGGCTGTGGACATGCGCACTACGTTTATATACATCATTTTACGAGGGACGGGCAGGAGAGAGAGACCCCACTGTTGCCATCCTCCCCTGGACTGTTCCTCCGGTGCGCAGAGCGACGTCCGGCTGCTTAGCCACCGGTCAAGAGCGTGTTCGCGACTGTATAGCAAAAGCTACGATGTTGTACGGAACACCAATGAGCACTAGACATAAACGTTTTATTGCGGCTGAGCCAATGCAAGTCAACGAAAATAGAAAAAATTCAGGGGGGGGGGGGGGGGGCACTTTGTTGATATTATAAAGTGCGGTGAGGCGGAAGCCTTAAGCGCAGTGTTGCTGCTTGTGTCACTGATGCGTTGTTAAGATGTTAGGCTTCGCCTCTAAGAGTGAAACGCGAAAGCGTCTTGCAACGCTGCCAGGGAGTCCATAGAACGCCATCGCCCGTTCGGTTCTACGCCTTGCTCGTCGGTAAATTGGCTTTTTGCGGAAAAGAAATGTATCTGTCTCGCATACCTCGGTGGACACCTGAACCTCGCCGTAACGGGAAGGGAGGAAGGTGGGAGTGAGCGAAGACACCGTATTCTCTAGACGCGCCTTTGTTCATTCCAAACCATCGAGCTGGCATGGCGGATCAAAACAGGCAATAAAGACAAAAAAAAAAAGAGCTGGCATGGCGGAGTGGTAGCGTGCTCGTCTCGCACTCCAGAGACCGGAGTTCGATTCCCGAACTTGACCAATTTCCTACTCGGTTTATTTATTTATCTGGCCTGACTAGAAGGGTTAATTAGGCTGATTGGGTAATTAAGCAATTAACTAAACTCAGTCCCACTTACTCGGAGCAACACTATACGATCCCTTTAATTGGTTGCATGGTTACAGCGAAAGTACAATTGACCCGTTTGAAAATTACATTGGCAGTTGACGTCGTTGGTGAGCAAAAAAGACGCGCCAACAAGCTAACGTATATGTTAAGTGCACATTGTGAAAAAAAATGCAGACACAAAAAAACCCACAACACCCGGCCTACCGACGATACAAGGTGTTTCACATAAGACTTTTTGCAATTTTTAAAAATAAGCTTTTTGATAGAAGAGCGTTTTTTTTTTTTCGCAGTAGCATTGTCAGCGGTGAAATACATTAGAATATAGCTTAGACGTGCTAACAAGGAGACTGGTTAACTGATATTGAATAGTTAACTTTTCAATTATTAAAGTTAGACACCTTAATTACTGATAGGCGTGTAGCTCACCGCAAGTAATATCCCAAGTTTTAAGTGAAATTCACAGCAGCGGTAAACCTGCCAGTGTTCGTTACTGAAGTCACATCCACTTTCTTAACGAAAAAAAAAAGATTTCGGTGTTTCCTGAGCCCTCACGAAGACGTATTATGCATCAGGGTCATCGCAAAAGTGATAGCAAAGCGGACCTAGCACACGCGCACCTCGTTTAACAAGGTGACACCGTCAAGAGGTTGTCAGGTGCATAATCAAGAGGTTATTACTCGCGCATACTTTATAAACGCCGTAGTTGCAAGTGAACGTACGTGATCTGCATGTTAAGTACAGTCTGCTCCAACTTAAAAAGGAACACCTGGTTGGCTCGTCAAACTTGAATATCCGTGTGCCAGGAGGCGTTGCCGTTTCGAAGCAACGCCGCTTGGCCCCCTGCTGTCCTCCTTGCTCCCTGACCTCATCAGTAAAGCACCCCCTTCTCCCTTCGCAGTCATCGTGTGCAGCGTGGTGTACAAGGTGGTGGACACGCGGGAGCTGTCCATCATCGGCTCGCTCACCGTGTCCGGGGCGTGCATGCTCTGCTTCCTGGTCTTTCGGGTCCAGGTAATTACAGTCGTTCTGGGAACGATCATAGGTTTGTCACACTCTTTTCTTCCTTTCCAAAGCCCGCCTCGCTTCGCTTGCGCCGCTATTTTGTTCCGCTCGCTTCACCCCTCGCTGCGCGTGAACGCGCACAGAGCTTCCAAAGTTTTACTCAAGATAGCAGCAAGTACGATACGAGTCTAGAATCCCTCGTAATTTGTTTCTAGAAGACTAAGACTGAATAGGGTAACATTGTGCGGTCGCAACTCGATAGCTGTCATTCGAAGAGGGACAGAAAACTTCTTCTAATAACTCAGAGTTCGAATCGGGCTCCGCTTAATATGTGTAGTGTTGATGGGACCAAAACACCAGCTCGCGAATAAACCGGAAGTTCGGATTAAGCGAGTTGGACAGTTCCACTCTAATAGCGCGTCTCGCACTAATTTCACGAGAAAGCGAAGCAATGCGCTCAGCTAGTCAAAGCGTGAGGCCTAAGAGAGGCCAGACGGAGTGCAGTGTTTTTCAGTTCGTGAAGGAAGGGGTCAGTGGACTCGTAGCTTCAGTTACCAATCTAAAGTAAATTAACTACCTATGGCTAGTTTAGTAACAAAAGCAAAGAAAGAAAGAAAGAAAGAAAGAAAGAAAGAAAGAAAGAAAGAAAGAAAGAAAGAAAGAAAGAGAGAAAGAAAGAAAGAAAGAAAGAAAGAAAGAAAGAAAGAAAGAAAGAAAGAAAGAAAGAAAGAAAGAAAGAAAGAAAGAAAGGAAGAAAGAAAGCGAGACAACTGCTGTAAAGCTATAGTTACTTTTTCAGTAATAGAAGTGGCACAATTGTTGTTTTTTATTTCTTGAAGGAACAGTCTTTAGAGTACAGAAGGAATCCATTGTTTCGGTATTAATGCATACTTCGGTAAAATAAATAGGTACAGCTATGATCTATTCACCTTTAGGAAAAGATTTTTTTCATGTACTGAAAAAAGGAGCTCGTGCTCGAGTTCGCGTATCAGCCGGTTCGCAAACAGAGACCGAGCTTCAGTGCGCGGTTATCACCGGCTGCTGCTCTCACTGTATGCCGCATAGCCACCGCGGAAGACGGCGGCTTTTAGAACAGTGATACTGAGAAAAGGCTATATTCCAGACCCCCCCTGCACCCTGGCTGCTTGCCTATCTGCTGCTCTGTACACGTATGCTGAGTGTCTAGCCATATACATAGAAAGGTTGCGGAAACGAGGTCGTTCTACAACCGGTGAACCAACTGGGACGGAGAGGAGAGAACCTCCATTTAACTCGGTGTAGAACACTCAACGCGTGTTTTATAGAAGTAAGGGTTACAAAATTGCACTGCAGATTGCTTCATGCTGTACTTATGGATAGGAAAGGAAAACTTTTAATGTCCAACAAAAAAAAAGGGTAGTTAGAGGGCTACCCACCTAGACGACGGCCGAAAGGTCTTGGCTCTCGGCGGAGACTTCGGCCAGTCGGACGAGTTGTAGCTGAGTCTCTGCGTCGGAGCAGAGAGAATTTATTTTGTTGCGGAGCGAGAACCTCAAAGCATTGCCCATTTGCCGCTGAGAATGTTGTTCAATTTACGACAAAGAAAAATCAACCGAGCGTATTAGATTAAACACTGAAGGTCGCCACTGACCGTAACACTGTATTTTTTTATTAAGAAAATTTGATCGTAGTCGCTACGTCGTTTCATAAACGCAGCCGTTTCCAAGTGGTGGAGTACATATTTATGTTTACAGAACGAGAGACAAAGCCCTCTTCCAGGGGATGGTTGTTTCCCACCGTGCTTTGTTAATCGTGCTTGTGGGGAACCACCCTACGCCAAAAGCAGCTTTTATGAAGCGCGTAATCACGCATAACATTTAGAGAATTTAGAGCAAGAACTCTTCGGCACTACAAAGGTGTTTCGCCTTCGTAAACTGGTTTCTTCACGCACCTGACAATAGATGTGCGTATATTTAAACTCGCGGAATGTTTGTGATCTTTGCAACACCGCCTTTGCCCGTAACCTTTCCAGCGAGAATGTGAAAAATTATGCTCACCATAACGTGAACTTTCAACCTCGCATAATTATAGCAATTTCGCTGTCAACGGTTCTTCCATTACCATTCATTAACCGTACGCAGTCTGCAGCTGAGTGCGTATCTGGAGCTGCTTCATAAGCTAGCAGGCAAAAAGAACAGTGATGCGTACTGGGTGTTTCAGCCAAGCCCACCACTATAGTTTTTAAAGATGAAATTTTAGGTATAAAGATGGCTTTTGAGGCACAGTAATACCAGTGCTGGCGAACATCAGGAAACTGAATAATTAGCTCGTAATTTGGCCAACTAATTTCTAACAGTTAATTTTTCACCAACACACTTAGACGCCTAGTACCAATTAAGAGATTTATAGCTGGTCATTAGTAGTAGCATTAGAATGCACCTTGGGACCGCGCAAAAAGACAAGGGACGAGGAAGACTCTGTCTTGTTGGTCTCTTCTTCGTCCTAGCAAAAATTATTTCAAACCTCGTAAAATGAAGCACAGTATTTGTCAAAAGTTGCCTGGCCATTGAGTCTTGCCACGAGCCGAAGTATAGTCTAACTATCGGTGCTAGCTCTCCGAGGCTCCATGTGTGCGTGTGAAGCGCTTGTAATCAAGAGCGAGCAGCACCACGCAACTCAGAAAATAAATAGTAAGAGATACGCAGTGTGCCTAACTGGCGTCTGCCGACTGAGCAGTGGCCGGCGGCAGGGCAGCATGCATGAACAGAGCGCGTCGCACTTCGCAGGCATCGGGCAGGGCATGATGTACTTCTGCAACACCATCGTGATCAACCAGTACTTCAAGCGGCACCGGGCGTCGGGCAACGGCATCTACTTCGCCGGGGGCACGCTCAGCTCCTTCTTCTTCCCACCCATGCTGTTCAGCGTGATCAACACGTACGGGCTGCGCACCACGCTGCTCTTCCTGGGCGCCATCTCGCTCAACGCCATCCCGGCCTCGATGCTGCTCGAGTCGCCCTTCAGCCGCATGCGGCGCCGGCAGCAGAAGCTGCGCCTGGTGGCCGTCGACAACGAGTGCACGCCCGAGAAGATCAAGCTGCCCGTCGAGGGCAACAGCAACGTCGAGGAGAAGCTGGAGCGCTGGTTCCGCAGCCAGCTGGCCGTGTTCGCCTTCCTGCGGCGGCCCATCTTCTACGTGATCGTGCTGACGGGCATCACCTTCTCCTTCTCGTTCGTCGTGTTCCCGGTGACCATCGTGGACTTCGCCATCAGCCGCGGCGTGGCCCGCCACCGGGCCGCGCTGCTGCTCACCAGCTTCTCGACGGGCGACCTGGTGGGCCGCCTCTTCAGCGGCGTGCTCACCGACCGGCGGCTGCTGCGCAAGGACCACATGATGGTGCTCACGTACGCCGTCTGGAGCGCCGCCTTCTTCGCGCTGCCCGTGTGCCGCCTCTACGAGCTCACGTTCGCCGTCACCGTGGCGCTGGGCATGGCCGTGGGCAGCGGCGGCATCTTCAACACGGTCCTGCTGGCCGACTACCTGGGCGTCAGGGACATGCCCACCACGTTCGCCGTGTACCGCATGAGCCTCGGACTGGTCTCCCTCATCCGGCCCTTCTGCATCGGTGGGTATACCCCGCGAGCAAGGCAGCGAACGAGGGGCGCGGAACTATTGACAATAGGCCCCTGCAGCAGGTTTTGTTGCGGCAGTTGGTGCAGTTCCATTGCCGCACACAGGGAAGCGTGCGCGACTGAAGCTCAAAAACGTAACACAAGATGCATTTGCACAGACTGGCTCCAGGGTTCCATCACCCACTCTTTCCTGACTCACATGGTGTAAGGAGACAGCATGTAAGTTTTAAATGACTTGAATTGTGCAGGGTAACAAAGGTAACCACAAAAGCACCACTGGAGCGCATAAAGTGTGAACTTGTAAACACTCATCGCACTTCTGCAAGTATCCAGCCGTATGAAAAGACTACAGTTAAACCAGGGTGTAACGAACCACATAGCGAATTCCTCTATATAACGAAGTTTTTCAATTCCCCAACGCCGCCCCCATTGAAGCGCGTGTATTTGATATCTCCATGTAACGAACGCCTAGCGGAGGTTGACCTTAATGTAACGAACTCGCTAGGCCGACTGTCTGTTAGCTTGTAATCAGTTACGAAATTTGGCTGAAAAGTAAAGCACGAACTGACATGAGAGGAGCGTCAACGATCGCATGCAAAGAGCGACGGCAGTTGAGACAACGCGTCCGTCAGCACATCTTTGTTGCTTTCACTTTCGCCGCACCGCGGTTGCTCGCGTAGTCTGCGACATGCGACGTTTTTTTCGACGGCAGAAAATGTTGTGCCGGCGCGACGCCTGGCTAGAGATACACGGAACGAAGAAGCGGCGGCGCGCCGCCGCGTATCCCTCGACGCCCACCGAGCAATTAGGACTGTGACAGCAGCGACGCTGAGCCTTCTGTTAAAATCGCGAAGGTGTTCACTTCGACATCAATGTACTTGCTTTAGCACGCGTGCATAAGTATCTAAGAATTTGTGTGCTTGAATGCATGGTGTCGCGTACATTTGGGCGCCCGCTCAGCCGCGGACACCTCCGGCTGCAGTTTTCTCCGACACATTCGCTTCAGGAAGGAAATGCAGGCATTCTGATCCAACATTCGGCCGTGTTCTCTAAAAAAAGCAACATTTCATGTCTGATGTAGCGTTTATTTTCACGATAACATTTCCGTGCCAGAATCACTGCGTGGCTCGTCGGCCATGGCGGCCATGCTGGTGACGGCAGGCAGAGGCAGCCAAAGCGGAAGAACGGGCTTTCTGCGCTGCTAATGGCTCGCTTCAGCCGCCGCTTCCGGTCTCACCGGACGCCGCGCGTCAATATCTGGCGGAACCAGCGGCGGGCATTTTTCTCGACGCCGGGCATCGAGGGGGTGCCGTCGGGCGCCCACTCGCCGACCCCCTCGCCGACTTGCAGCCGTACAAAGGCTCCATGTATTCCGGCCTTACGCAAGCCACGGCAGTCGCGCTATCAGACATCCAATAATGGGGTTTCCTGTAAACATTTTCAAGGTGATTTCACCTGCATTCATTTCTTATTTTGGTTTCCATTCTGCATTGGCCTTTCGGGACTTCTCGCGAAAACTGCATGTAACGAAAACCTGGATGTCACGAAAAATACCGATCTTTTTTCAGCTTCGTTATATCCAAGTTTAACTGTACTTTGGTCCTTCAAGCCGCAATAAAAAGGATTGCATATCTTGACTTTGCTGGCAACAGTGTGACACCCTACTAGCAACTGGTGGAAATGTTGTGCACAAGAGGAAGCAGTGAAAGTGCAGTTTGTCCTTCTCTGTGCAGGTTACTTCCGGGATCGGATAGGCACCTACGACGGCCTCTACTTTCTCCTGGGAGCCTACAGTTTTCTCATCTGCCTCATCTGGATTGGCATCTCCATCGCTCAATACAGCAGAAGCACCAAAAAGTACACCCTCAAGTGAAGCCACCCAAACTGCGCACACATCATCCCAAAGTGAACACCATTGTCTGCCATAGTCATCTCCCTGCATTTCTGCCCACCATTCTGTGCATACTGCTCATACATACATAATAATAAGAAGAACAATGTGCTGTGCACAAGAAGACCCCAGCTTCTTGTGCTCCTCATTTCTGCTGCCTTTGTTGCTCACAGCAAGCGCAACTACCACTTGTCTCCTCTCAGTGGGCCTGTGTGAACAGAGTTCTAAGTTCTACACTGGTTACAAGAACAAATTAGAGGACTAGGTTATTCAAAAATAGCAGGCAAGTCAACAACAAGCCCTGCGAAACAATACTGAACACAAGAAAGACCATGTTATTGAGATGCTTTATAGGTATAGCATGGCCACACTCGAGTCTGCTCTGAACCTAAAAGTTGCACCTGTGCTTTTGCTCCTGGGTGAAGTTAAACCATGACACCCAAACTGAATGAAGGCAAGCCGCTTGGATGTAGCAGCAATTTAGTAAGTTTTCATTTCCAGCAAAACGCGAAAAATACAAAATAAAAATAAATAGATCACAGCCCAGCGAAGACTCAGCACTGTAGGCCTGACATGAAAAGACATGCCGCCCAATGGACTCGCCAATGCAGGCAAATGGTGAGCCCCCCTTCCCACCACATACAGTAATTTTGATGCGCGTTAAACAGTTCTCTAGCAGTAAAAACTAAACCAGGGACCTCCTCAGTGGCTCAGCATTCTCGTTTGGGCAAGTTGATGACCATTCACACTGAATTCACTGCATGAAACACATGATGACGATAGACAAGGTGTCTGTCCCTGTCGGTTATATCTATCGTCCTTGTGCATTTCGCGCTGTGAATTCAACATGGATTCTCAATGGCATATAATGGGCATTAAATGGGCACAAAATCCCCTCATTCACAAGGCTTTATTTAGCTGAGTGCAGTGAGAGTGGTGTAGTATGCTGCTGCCCGCACTGCACAGCCCCCTTGTACAAACTTTGTCCATGATATACAGCCCAAGGGGCCTTTTTCAAGCTGTTTTGGAGTTCCCAGCACCCCTGGCTCTCCTATGCTTCAGAGGGATGAGAGCGACAATACCCCTCACCCTCGAGGGATTTCGAGCACTGGTAACTGCAAAGCAAGCCATTCTATGCAGCTAAAAAGCAAACTTCACGGACCACATACAACACCCATAACTACAGCTGTCCTGAAATATAGTTTCTCCTTGCCTTACACTTTTCTACTTGGCCACAAGGCAGCACGTCAAGTGAAACTGAAGTGGGAGTCCCTTTCCTTAGTCTCCAACCCAAAAATAACATCATCACATCCACAGAGTTCATTTTTTTGTTTAAGCCCACTACAATACAAAAGGACTGCTTTTCTCTAGGCAGGATGTACTTCAACCGTTTTTTGTCAGCAGCTCCAACGTGAAAAAAAAAAAAAAATATAAGGACATGCAACTCGAACACCCATATACAGTGAATACATGAGGATTTGCTATTTCCTTTGCATACTGCAAAATCTTGTGAACTGGAATACAAAGGATTGCTTTCACTATCTAGGATGCATTAGGAACAAGCATCAGTCATGACCTATCCTCCAGCAAGAATGTGCTGCACACATAGACGTGCAACACAGCAATCAAGACACCTAAGGCTGCATAGTCTATATGGCTGGTTTGGTTTATGGGGTTTAAAGTCCCCGAGCAACTCGGGCTATGAGGGACACCAGAGTGAAGGGGCTTCGGATAATTCTGACCACCTGGGGTTCTTTAACTGACATCGTACAGTGCACTAACATTGTAGATCCCATGTTCCCACATCAAGTGCTTCCCAGGGAACATCACTTTCCCACACATCTCCCATCAGGGAAGAAGCTCCGAGTGTTGACCAGTGCTGGCAACGATGCCTGTAAAGGGTTCTTCTGCAAAATTCTGCAGCAGGAAGGCAGTGCAGAAACTGCCCTCTTACACATTAAGGACATAAGTCCAGTTGAAACTTCTTAAGCATTTTCTGATAATTACATTGTTGCCTTCATCACCAGCAGAACTTCATCCTATGCAAGCAATGTTGAAGAGGAAGCAGAAGACAGCCCGCGGCCTTGCCGCTGGAAAAACTATGTGCACGCAAGACGTGCTTTGCCTCTTTGCCCACACACGAGCTTTGAGAAAATGCGACCCGGTTTAAATGCCTTTGAGGCTCCACCACTAGTTGCGAGGCCATTTAAGCAGCAGAAATGAATAAAGAATTTCTGTGGCCCTACATGAATAAAAGCTTCTGTATGAGCCTTCCTTCATGGAATATGTCGGGTATCATCATTTACCAGGTCATCAGATATATGTACGCTGTTTTTATTTAGGGCATACTGCCACTTTCCCTGCAGTTTTTTCATGGTCCCACGAGGTACACCTTAACAAGGTTTCACTATCACTGCAGCAAGGCATAATACATACATCCTGAATGGTTGGTTTAGGTTGGTTGGTTTATGGGGTTTAATGTCCCAAAGCGACTAAGGCTATGAGAGACGCCGTAGTGGAGGGCTCCGGAAATTTCGACCATCTGGGGTTCTTTAACGTGCACTATACATACTGAATGGGACCAAGAAAATGAATGAAAGTGGCAAGCAGAAAGCAGAAAGGTGAAAGAGAAATACCCTCGCATGTGCTGCATACGATGCTCTCATCCAACCTTTCTAGCCTCCAACAAACCATCCAACAAAAAGGCACAGTGGTGGTTCAGCCATTTCAAGGTCTGCAGCAATTTTTGGAGCAGAAAAATACCCATTCTGGAGTATCTTTGATTCAGAACGATAACCCTGGAGCAACCCGGAAGCAGCATGAACGGAATAAAGAAGTCACAAAGAAGAGTTCGTTCCTAACGAGGGATAAGGTTCAGCCATGCGTAGATAGGAAGAAAAAATACAACTGTGGAAGGTGTTCATAAAAAACTGTGACAAAACATTTTATTAATGCTCACACTGTCTCGCACGCAAGTTCAGCCAAGCGTGCTTGACAAACACCCCGAAAAACACGTTCATTAGAACAGTTCCCTCTTTCATGTTGGCTCTACAGTTAAACCTGGTTTTAATAAAATTTATAAAAGAAAGATTTTTCGTTACATGCAGTTTTCGTGAAATGAGTTGAAAGGACACTACAGAACGGAAACCAAAATAAGAAATAAATGTAGGTGCAATCGCCTTGAAACCATTTACAGAAAACAGCGTTACTCGAAAGTCATAAACTTGGAGAAACGTTTCACGATCATGCTGATAGCGCGACTGCGGCAGCAGCTGCCACCTCAACCACCACTCGTGCAAGGAAGGGACACCGCGGCCGAGCTGGAGGTGAACGCACGCAGCCACGCCACCACCGTAGACCGACCGCGGAGGTTATGTTACATGGTTCTTCTCGTATGTTCACTTGCTCGGTCTTCCTCTCGCTGTTGCGCCAGGAAACAGACTCCTCACCTTGCGTCACCGGCGCTCTCCCCCGTCCCTGCTCCCGACGCACCAGAGCTATCGGCGCCGGAATCACACAAGCAACTGCGTGGCAGAGATGGCCGCGCACTGCTCGTGTCATTTCTTTTTTGCTATGCCCTCCTGTTTTTCGCTGCTTTTGAGCATGAACTGTTGTAACGCCACATGGCATGATATTCCAAAAGAGAAAGCGCTGGAGATGCGCCGATGGCACTGGAACATGGCGCGTTGCGTCAACTGCAGCGGCTCGTTGCGATCAGTGTTCCTCTCATGTCAGTTCATGCTTTATAGTCACGAACCTTTCATGTGGTTCTGCCAAATTTTGAGTGGCTCAGCACTAACACATAGATGACATAGCCAGTTCGTTACATCAAGGCCAACCGCCGCAAAACCTTCGCTACATGAAGGTCTGAAATACACACACTTCAAAGGCGGCGGCGATGGGGAATTCACAAACTTCGTAATATCGAGGAATTCGCTATACGGAGGCTCGTGACATCCAGGTTGAACTGTACTTCAACGCTTCCGTGAAATTTTTTTGCAAATTCACCGATATCGCGAAGGCCAAAATTCCCTTATTCCAACACAGCTTGACTTCACTGGACCTGCTCCTAGCTTTTGTTCAACCCAGAAGAGACTTCTTCAGCCCTCTTCATGGTTGACCGACATGATGCGACCTTTAGATGCAACCGACATGATGCGCAAACATGGAGGAAGGAAAACTCTCACGCTATCCGAGCAACATGCCAATAAGTATGCTGGAAGTCACGCGCTTTTGGAAGAACTACTGGGAGTCTTTGGCCGACGGTGCAGCCAATAGTAACGCTAGGCGGAGCGCCGTCTGCTGCAATGCCTACTGTGCACGCGCAAGCACGCTGAGACGGCGGACGCTGAGGTTGCCAACTGAAAGCTTGAATGGCTCTAAAAATACTTGTTTTCCCGTGACCGTGTCTTCTTTTTGGTGCAGCTAAGATGCAATATTGATCAATTTGCCGCTTTTGGAGCAGACTGGCACAGCAAAATGTAAATGTATCAAAATGATGCAAATGGCGTAGCTGGAGCACCAATGAAGGCATGACACAACTGGAAAATTTATCACCGTGATGCATACATTTTTACAGCAAGCATGCAGCCAAAAAACGTGACTGTTGTTGCCAATAGTAGCTTATAATACACAGCAGTAATGAACCCTAAGCTGCTGCAGGAAGCATGCTGCATCATGACTCATATGTGGCTTTTTTCACAGTTCTTTATCCCTGAACATAAAAAAAGTTTGCTCTCTCCAGTAAAACCAACAATTAATTACACTCAACAGGAAGGCTAACCTGTGCAGGTAGAGTCTTTTTCAAAAACATACAGCCCAAGGGGTTCGCTCCCAAGCCCTGTAGCAGGGCTCTTTAGCACAACTGACAGTCCTAAGCTTCAGGGTGTTGAGTACTTAAGTTCCTCCTGCCTTCGTGAGTTTAAGGTGCCCGAGTGTGCAAGAGGAGCCGCACTGCAGGGCTCAGACGCAGACCCCTTGGGCTGTATATACTTTTGACAAAGAAAGAAAGACAGTACCTGCTGGCATAACCAGCAATATAAAGCATCGCTATGCTTGTTTTTAACAACAAAAAAAAATGTAATGCAGACACCAGCACACACACACACAATGCACAGTCCATACATGTTGGCGGCACGAGTGCCTCTGACTGTAAAAGCACGTAAGTCTCCAACGCCGCACCACACACACCGGTCACTACTTCTTCTTTCGCTCACTGGAACATTTGGGACAGAACCATTTTCCCTTCGGTTTGCTTGTGAGGCCAACACAGGTGAAATGGAACCATTCGATAGGGCACTGGAAGAGACAACAAAGAGATGATTAGGAGTGAGCTGCCTGTGCATAATAATAAACTTGAGACCATTTGAATCTTATTCCTCTGTGAACCAATTACGATACCTATGGGTGGCATAATACTACTAGTGGCATGACGCACCTTGCGTTCAGCACAACCCCAGCCCATCTACCTCAGCAGCCTTTGTTGGTATGGCACAATTAGAACTGTTTACGTCACTGACGAGCTTCACAAACGTGAGTTTAAGGCCTACAATAATAAGCACCAGTTTTGAGAAGAGGAAACATTTTATGGAGTCCATTTCAGGTTTGCTGACTTGGCTTCTTCACACTCACTCTTATACAGTAGAACCCCAATTACACGACATTCAGAGGACCCCACGAAACTATCATATAATCCTGGCGTTGTATAACTGAAAATCTCACACAAGTGATGTATTCACATAATAAATGCGTCTGCTACCCTGGCTTTCAAAAACTAATTAAAAGTTCTTTTCCCTGTGCGATATAAAGGCACCCGTTTTCGTTCTGCGAGAATTAGTTCTTGGACCCCGCGCAGCCAGGCTTTTCGGTGTTCAAGAGGCGGCTTTAGTGGAGGTGCGCAAGCGCTCCCGTCCCTGCAAATACTGCCTGCGCATTAAGCAGACATCACATGTGCTTTGAAAAACCATGATTTGGGCGATGCGCCAGAAATGTGGCTACTCCAACCCTTTGAACACATTTCGCAGCACGCAGTGCGACCATGCCAGCGACATGCCTTTTTGTTCAGACTTCCTCTAGAACTGCTGTCAATCCACAACAGCAGCATCTGTACTAGAAATTCACATCATAAAGGAAAAAAAGAACACGATGCTCGCATGTGACACAAATGCACCGGTCGCGCTTTCTGCAGCGATCTGCGGCCCATTGGGTGACAACGAGCCGCTCATTCCTGGCTCGCTCAGTGTCGCTAGACCTAGCGTGCTCCACCCTGAAGCCGCAGCAGAAAGCACCTTCAAACTAGCCGCCAATAATCGCAGAAATGTCTAATCTTGTTATCGCCTCTACAATAACTTCATGCTGGTGAGCATACAGTTGATTTCTCTAACTCCTTCATCAGCGAAGCAGGCGGAAAAACGGGCCAGGAAAAACAGAGAAAAACTGACCTTTCAAGCCGTCGGGAAAACTTGCTTGCATTTAAATGTAAGACATGCACAACCTTCTGCAACAAACTGCATACCCACTTACCAAGCTTTCTGTAATAGTCAAGCCACAAGTGATGCACGCCCATTGCGCAGACATTCAAAGCATATTTTATTTGGGCTGTGCTATAGGTACGCAGAGCAAAGAGCGGTTTCTGCTCAATCTGCCAAGCTGCCTTTGCGCTCTAAGGTATTCTGCAGCAATGCGTGACACATGAAACACGTGAAGTGAGCACCTTGCAATGCAGGAAGCCCTACTTCTGAACACAAAGCATTGCCACCCCCATATGTGTGGCTGGTTTTTGCAACCGCAGAAGAAGCACATTGTTTCCAGATGTGTGTGTGTCTTCCTTCCTTTCACTGAATTTTTAGCAGTGCAAGAGAGTTTCAGGGAGCAGACAGACAAAATAAACGTATGCAATCAAAACGAAAATACTGCGCAGATAAGAGAAGAATTCAAGCTAAAGGTAGTCTCTGCAAATGGGAAATGACGAGGTAGCTGATAGTGTAGAGGCCTGGGTGAGATGGCGGCCGATCACTCTTGAAACAGCAGAAACAAGACAAGGATGCAGGAAGAGACATACACACGGGTGCTGACTTACAACTCAGGGACAGCGCCTGTGTGCATGTCTGGTCCCGCATCCTTGTCTTGTTTCTGCTGTTTCAACAAGGAATTAGCTGACATGAAGTATGGGTTAGAAGCACACACAATACTCATCAACAATGCACACCGGCATAGCTTTTGCTGTTCAACCAGGACAATAATAGACCGTGACGACCTTTATAATATAAACCGAAAAATACAGGAACGAATAGGATGGGCATGCGACCTTCTAGCTATGGTACACCTAACCTACAGTACATTTCACCTGTGTGGAAGGACAAAGCAGTATCCTTCCGAACAAAACAATCGACTGCAGTAACATGTGCTATGGCCTTGCTATGCTCACTACACTAATCACCAATAAGTGGCGAAATATTTTTGACGACATCAAGAGCACATGTGATAATTCACCAAGTGGCTCTTGATACTGGGCTCTGCCAATCCTGAATACAAACATTGCTTGCCTGCCAAAAAGGAAAATATGACGACAAGGAAAATGTGCGCATAATACTCTAGAGAGATAGCTTGTTTTCTCATTTCTGTTCCATCATGCATTTTCATTTATTTTTACCAGGAATGTAACAGCACTGTGGTGAGAACTACAGCAAACTTGCTTTTTCCAGAATGTTTTGATAGGAAGCATTCTACGAAGGTGGGCAATGCTGTTCAAATCAAAAGCCGCAATTTCTGCATTAAATTACTACCCTCAGTTCTTATGAACTGAATATGGATGACTAGGCTGTGACCAAGACTGGAATCATTCTTCACTACATATTAAGCAAGCACTACTGAAACTGCTCAACGATTAAACAACACAAGCAAGCAACAGTGCAAGGAAACTGGGCTATGGTATCACTTCCAATTTGTTTTGTGGAATTCTCATGGTGGATTCACAGTGACAAGTCACGGAGGTCACGTGACAGGTTTAAATCGATTTGTCACTCTTCCTCCTTGCTTTTCTAGTGCTTGGGAAACCATAACTAAATGACCAAAATCAATAGCACAATGTCTGCGACTCGCCAGTGTGAATCCGCCTTCTGTCTTCCCCGACACAGGATAAAGCTCTCCTTGTGACATCACAGTCTCCCTGCATGCTCAGAATTCCTCTCACACTTTCAACATGAAAAAATACAGTGAAAGCTCGTTAATTCAACCCCGTTAATTCGGAAAATCAGATAATTCCACGCGCACGCGAGGTCCCTACAATTATACATAGGAGTTGTGGGGATGCACTCGCCTCCCCGTGGTTCGCTTTCCCGTAATGCACCCCAACTGTGGTTAGCTCCCCTCGCAACGCACTCCTCTCAGTTGGGTTACTATAACTAACAGGGGAGGGCGCTCGCGTCACAGCGACACCAGCGCCATGAATGGTGTTTTGCTGCGCGCGCGCGGGGGAAAAGCTGCTCTCTTCTGCTCGGCACCGGGATAGCTCGCGGACATTTCGCGAGCCGCTCCGCTCTTCGCCGCGGGCGACCTCGTGTGGAAACATGTTCCCCTCAGCTCGTCCCGTCCGGCCTCAGAGTTTTTCCCTCTGCCCTACTGTGGGCGGACATTCGCTCGTAACCGTGCTGGTGAGTCGGACATCCTCGATTCCTAAGTGTATTTTGTTGCTAGCTGGCGTTATTGTTGTTATAGCAATAAATGCCTTGTTTGTGTCAGCCAGTGTGTTGTTCCTTTGTTCCCGCAGAGCAAGGCCCGCCGTGGTCGGCGTGCGCTCGGTAGTGCTCGCGACCACGGGGTGGGGTCCGGGCGGTTTTGAACTGTGTCAGCTGCGGTTAAGCGGGGAGAACGTATTTATCTACCCCTAATTTAAACCCCATAGAGTCTACGGGGTGAAACTCTCATTAATTCGAACAAATTTTGCCGCGTGTCGGTTAATTCGACTTCTTCCGCAGCCCACCAAGCCGGTGCACGAGAGCAAAAAGAAAAAACCACTACCACGAGCGACGCTACTGTACGGCTAGTAGGCCATCCGTATGGTCATCGTCATCAGCAGCGGGAGAGGGTGAGGGAAGCGAGGTTAGCGGTGGCCGAAGCGGGCAGCGTCTTTGTGCTATGTTGTGTCGTAGCAGTCATGTTGATGTCGTCCGCTTAACCCTATCGACTGCAAGTCTCGTTTTGGCGTGTGTCGTCGTTTCCGCATGTTCTTGCTGCTACGATCGCGGTTATTTAACCGTAAGGCGGCGCCTTTTTTGGTAATTGAGCGCTTTGCCAGCGTGTTTACTGCACTGCTTTCGAGTTGGTAGCGCACAGTGCCTGCGCGCCTCGCCTTTGTGTCCTGTCAGCTGACCGAGGATGAAATAATTTAAGTGACAGGCGCTTCCAACGACAATTTGTCAGAAGGTGATGATTGTGAGCAGTTGCCCCTAATGCCAAAGTGCGCAGTGAAAGAAGCCGCAGAAGCGTTGTCCGTGCGGAAGGACTTCTGTGAATAAATCCCTGACGATGCGTGTGCCGCGGAGCACCTGGCAGCTGTTAGAGCTATCGTACTCGCTCGAATTCGCTCGAAAAAGCAGACGACGATAACAGATTTCTTTGTCAAATAAAGGTATGTCCTGTTGCGGCAAACATCGTTTTTTTGTTATTCATTCGATATTTCGACATTCAGATAACTCGACAATTTTTCGCAGTCCCATCAGTGTCGAATTAACGAGCTTTTACTCTACAGGCTAAAATCTTTTCGATGAACTTCAACGAACTAGTCAGGTAATGGCTGGCAGACGCACCACAACAGGCAATGAGAAAAACAAAAACAGATCAATTAGTAATGCAGAACTTACATCAGGATTGTCACAGCCAATCATCTCGCCGTAAGACACCTGATGGCAGAGGCAGTAGGTGGGCTCATTGGGGTCCACAGGCATGTCGAGCACATCAGACGGGTGTGAGATGCTGATTGACTGCAACAATGGGACCTCCGCTGACCTGCACACATTGCACAAGGCAGCTTATTCCACCTGCTCACGTCGTAAGAGAACAAAAGGGGAAGCTCATCCACCCGACCACACTTCTACACCATGAACTAACGCCAAAAAGGTCACAGTTCAAGACAACACTGCATACAGCCCAAGGCAGTGGCTTGACCACTCTTGTCCAATCTGCTCCTTCAACCACTCTTTTACAACCAAATGGGCCCTGCAGTCAAGTGCAAATACTGCCTGGGGTCAAAAATATGCCGTGCACGTATGTTTTCTTATTAATGCCATGTGTTGGCACCTCAAACAAATTCACATAAGGGCAGTTTGGGCTAGTTGGTAAGACATAGCAATGGTCAAACAGTGCAGCTTACCTATAACCTGTGAAATATTATAACTGTTGAGTTCAAGAAAATCCTTCACATTATGTGCTTTGTGACGAAGGCTCCACAACATCAGTGCTCCAAATGGCAGGGCATTCACTTCATATGCATGTCCTGGCAGCACCAGGAATCCACAATTCTTTTGTAAAGAGCACAAGGTTGGTGTTTGACATTTGTAAAAAAAAAATTTCAGACAAAAAGCGCTACAAATTCTCAAATGGTGAAGTTTTTTGTCACTGCTTCCAAAAAATTCATTTTCAAATTCATTTTCAAAAATTCATGCATTTTCTCATAAAAAAAAACCCTGTGCTGCAGGGGTGTGACAAACAGCACCCTCCCTTTTTTTGCTCACTTATCCTTTGACAATATGATTCTAACCAGCCAGCAGTTAGCCAAACCAAGAGGTTTTAAAACAGAACCAAAAAGCCATTCAGTGCCTGTTGGATATGAAAGTGACTCGCACCAAAACTGATGCTGCTGTTGCAAGAAAAAGAAAGAAATACAGAAACTTGCCTTTCTACCTTTGTACATGACCTGTGTTATGGGAAAACGATTATTACTGCACCCAAGTGTAAACCTATTTCTTAGGTCTCCAAGCTCCAGCCTGCAGCTGCAGGTACTAAACTAGTGTGGTTAATGTTTTCGGCAAGCCTGGTGTTGCAAAGAAGAACAGTACTGCTCAGTGGACTTGCTGCCTCAGTTCGAGGAACAATGAGTAGCCCATACCATTAAGTGCTAGCACACAAAAGCCACAGAATTTGAAAAGCATTACACTGCTCAGGTGCACACAGTTGTGATATACAGCCGTGGGAATTACATTGCCTCCAAACATTCTCAGCAGTGGCACATGCTCAAGGCTGCTCACAAAATCGAAGCACTCCCAACTATCCATTGTTGTGGTCTGCCGTGTTGGACATGAAATAGAGAGGTTAGCATAAAATTAAACCATGTTGAGACTTGGATTACAAGATGTACAGAGATCTTCTGGAGACACTCTTGGTGTTTGCATGAACTATACTGTGTATGACAGAAGGTCGAATGTCACGGTTGCCATGTTGGCTAAATTATACCGGCTTGAGTAGCAACCCAAGCTGTTAGCCAGGCCAAGACCAAACTGAGCAATTCAGACAGCTTCTATTTGTACAAACACAATTTCAAACTCAGCAAACAGGGCTTTTACATTGGCCACACAGATGACAAATACAAACTAGCTTACAAGAGGCATTTTTCGAGCCAAAAAGCAAATATCAAAATATATAAATGAAGCAAGCACAATCAAGGGCTCCACACTCTGAAAGCGAACAAATGATTCATAGAACTGTTGTCACTGCTCTTGCAGAACACTTCTTTTTTCAAGTGATAAGGCCCACAAATGGTTAGGGAATCAACGCAAGGTTAGTTTCTGTGAACTGCTGAGCTGCTAACAAGAAAAACAGGAAACAAAGTGGGGTCCATACAGGAGTCAGTACTTACTGGGAAACTTGACCTTTAAGTTTCTTGCGAGAGGGCTTGGGAACCTCATCATCCGAGGACATAGAGCGTCCACGCTTGCTCTTCTTCTTCTCTACTTTCTCCTGTGTTTTTCTGCCACGCTCTGGGATATGGTGCATATGAACACATAAGCCAGATGTTAAAGGGACACTGAAGATAACCACATCCAATTTTTGCTCTTAGTATAAACTGATAGCACAGCTCTTTCTGGCTATGCTGATGCTTGTCCTGCAGCAAGCGAGGTATGTGTTGCTGAGGAAACTGAATTTAAAAGCATTTCCATCATCACTCAATCTAAATTTATGTCGACATCAAAAAATACCCCACAATCGCCGCTATGAAGTGAATGGCAGTGTAGCATAGTCTTTGTGATCCATGTCCAAAACACTGTGTTGACACACCGCTGTTTACTTGCAAAATCAGCCGGTGATGATGAAACCTGTATTTCATTCTTCAGCCTTTTCTCGCTTACAAAAGCTCCCTTTTCAGTGAAAGTAGTGTTTCTGTCGGCAGAACGCGGCAATCCATCAATACAGGCCACCTTCAATCTGACCTCAGGGTACTTTTTCACACACTGTGCACAAGCCACGCCTCTCTAAGCCCCTCCCATTTAGCATAGATCAGAAAGCTTTATCAAATTCATTAGATATCCAGTCAACTAAAATTTTACCAAAATTAAGTCACAAGAAAGACAAAGAACTGGCAAAGAAAAGACTGGCAGCAAAACTGGGCCAATTTTTAGGGTGCAGCCCATGTACGCAATGTGCAACACGCTAATCAGGGAATGAGCAACATTTATTCCACGCTCAAACTTCATGACTCGCCGAGTCTTCAGACTCCAAACTGGTGCTGTTCTCCGGTGCATGCTCATCCCACAAAAAGCCATCTTCAGTGCCTTTCAAACTGTCTGAGATCCCCATCACCAACCGAGGGATGCAATGTACGTAAGCACAGAGTTTCATACAGACAAGATGCAGCCAAGCACAGTCGTGAGCGGTGGTGCCCTCTTGCACCTTTTGGTTGCACCACTGTCATATGCACTTCTCGTCCACGTCGAATTTCCTGCCCACCGTACGCTTGCCGTGTTCAACAGCAAACTCTATGACTTTCAATTTAGAGCCAGCAGCCATGTAGCTTTTGAGGTATTTGCCCATCATGCTAAAATTACAACACTCGGCGGCAGTTCATAAAAGAGAAAAAAGAAACAGCGTACAACAGCCACACTACATGTGCGGTTGACAGCCACAAAAAGCCTGGTGATACTGATGCTGCTATGGATAACGGGAGTTCGCAGACCAGGAAAAAAGTTGATGATGATGATGACCCATGGCCTTGCACGCTATTCATGGGCGGAGCCTGGTAGCTCCCGTGCGCAAGGATTTCAAAGGCTATTCCCATGTGGGTTGTGGAAAGGTTGGGTGCAGCCCCCACAAGGATCTTCCTTTTTTTTTTTAATCTTTCCTTCGAAAAAACAGGATGCTGCCCTGTACATGCCAGCGGTCCTTACATGCGTTTATATGGTAATATATATAACAGTTACTGCCTTACTGGTTGTCACCGAAAATTCCAGCCATTTACCAGGAAACGGAAATGAGCTGCACAGCCATTCAACTAGATTAAAAAAATAAGGAAACAAACTCACTTTTAGTGCCACTCTCTGAATCACTCCCTTGGACATTCAGAACCTTGTCTTTAAGTTCGGCCTCAAAGCGTGCCAGGTCAGCATCAAGACGCCTGATGTGTTTATCAACCTGCAGGGATACCAAATAAAATTAGATACAGTGGCAGTAACATCATTAACAACTATGTCTGAAAACTACAAAACCAAATATTTAGAAGGAAGGAAAAGAGCAGAAGCAGAATAGTTGAGGGAACAAATTAACGCAAGTGCAGAAAAGAAGCAGTTCAAAATAACTGAAAGAGGCCTCTGCCAAGCAGCGGATCTGATGCAGCTGCAATTGGCAAACATGATGCAATGCAAAAAAAATTAAAATCGAACAACACATTCACAATACTCATCGTGCCCTAACTGCATCCAATGATGCCCGGTTTAAGAATAAAATTCGTCCCTTACAATTCTTCTCACAGCATTCTGCTTGCTGGAAAAAATGGCAAAAGCTTTTAAATCAAAAAGAAAAGCATAGTTCAATTACTGCTGAGCCAGGCTAAACAACAAAAGAGAACTAACAGGATAACTCCTAAGTCATCATTAGTGCAAAAAATGCATTGTGATAATCAGACATCATGACAAGTTTAAATTACAACAAAGGCTAATTACAATCAGCATCAAACGAAACGCGAACAGAACATGTGATAGAACGTAGACTAAAAAACCAGCTGCTGAAGTACACATACAGACAGGCTCTATTAACACTTCCACGCAGCAGTCTTTGCATCACTGAAGTAAATATCAAGTGAGCTAGTGTCCTGCTTTCCTCAATTAAAACCTAATTGTGCTGTTCACCTTTCAGCTGCACCCTTTGCATTTAATTTGAGGCTAACACTGTCGTACAGTTAAATTTCAGGTCAAGGATTAGATGAACAGCACATATTAGGCACAAAAATTGAATAAACAGCACACCAAAACAGTAACCGAAAGAGCCAAAAACATTTATATGTCCTTTATCAACCGAGATTACTAGATGCATCACCAAGTAATGTCAGCTTATCAACCAAGTAAATGAGACACAGAGAGGAGCACAAGATGCATCTCAGCTAGTTGGTTTATAGCTCAAAGACAGCAACAGCCAACAAGAAACAACACACATGGTTTGGTATATGGGGTTCAAAGGAGTGGACAAACCTAATTTTAATTGCATGTTTTCTTCTTTGTATTGATACTTGAGACATTACTATACATAGATCACCACGAGATAATACAACGACTAAATAATCTATAATTTAATTTCTTTTCTTCCCTTTGGCTTTTTTTTTTTTTCAACAGCCGAGCAATGGCTATGACGACAAAGGTGGGCACCAGTCATGTCCAGCATGAAGAAAACTGAGATCGAATGGCTGCTTCAATGTTTTAATTCAGCACTAAGGCAAGCCTGCCACAAAAGCTGGAATCAGTACAAGTGAAGACGTATAGACCGTTTTCGTGGCGAGGCAACATGTTCAATGCACGCTGTATATGTACGCAGCTGCACGTGCGGATTCTCGGCGTTTTAAACAGTGGTACTCTGCACTGCTTTGTTTAACGAGAACATAAAAACGCCAATGAACCATAGTATACTGTGCTCTGCTCAAAAAAAAAAATATCGAAAACGTCTTTTACTCGCATATTTTTTCAGGCCGTATAATTGTTTACACACTGCGAAGGCTAACCACGTGCACAGTGTGGGCTCTCATTTCAGTAAAATTTCTATTCCTTAAACAAGAAAACTGACACTAAGCGTAATGACGCCCAGTCTTGTTCACGAATTGGGACTACACGCCTGTGCCCGGTTAAGTACCGTAAATTTTGCCGCTCAGCGCGAGACGAATGCCTCCGAGTTTGTGTTACGGCTTCCGGTGGTGGCGAAATGGAAAAATAGTCGCGTGCTGTGGACTGTCGGTTCGCTATAAAGGCACTCAAGTGACCGGAATCATTCTGGACCTTTGAAATTACTAAGGCAGCTTTGCCAACATTTGTGTGCTCAAACGTCGAAATAGCCTTATCCCGGCACCAAACCCGTCCTAGTTTTGTCTTGTGCTGTCACTATTTATTGTGGTATGCATTTTCACTCGCTGAAGTGAAGGCACGTTCAGGGGAATATCACTGAATATTCATTCAAAATATGAAGGAACCAAGCACTTGCCGAAACCAAGAAACGGATATGGGAATGTTTCTTAGTCATACTTGGCTCATTTTGCTGCTTTTAATGGAGTGTAGTTCTGTCAGTTTTGTTTTACACAAACAACTTGGGAATGCACTAGACAATTTCTGGAGCATGTGGGAAAGCGTTCATACTTCAATTCAGATAATCTATCATGAGCTTGGCGCATGATAGCCTTAGATGCTTATGCGCCACTAAACCCAACACAACACAACACAACAATTCAGATAATTAGTTTCATTTGTAGCTAACTTTCATACATTTTTCAGTTACAGTTGATTGTGTCCAGCAAAAGACACTGGTATACATGAAGCGCCCTGTGGTATTCGTCTGCAACGGCTAAATAATTTAGAATTGAATTTCTTCTAGACGCTGTTTCGGTTTCGGTTTAAACTGCTGAACAGTGGCTGTGATGTGTAATTGATGTTTAGGTCATGTGAGGAATGAAAAATCTGCTGTACAATTGCTGATAAGTCGTTTTATGTTAATAAAGACATTGAAAGAGGCAGACTAAAGTGTTGTAGTGAATTAAAACTACAAATCAATGATGATATTGCAGTTTTTCTAGTGCATCACGTGACCTAAACACCAAATGCACGTCACAGTTATCATTCAGTCGATATAAGCAAAACCGAAATAGCACGAGAGAAGAAATTCAATTCAAATTATTTAGCGGTTCCACATGAGTACCACACAGTAATCTATGTATTCTAACATCTAACGCATCATTTGAAACAAGAAAATATGCAATAAAATTTAAAACAGTCGTCAAAAGTGACTAGCTTCGCTAGCTTTGAACAATATTCTTAGCTGGTTACCCTAATCTATCTCTCAAACTCGGTTACATATTACGGAAAGTTGCTTCAGCTGCCCTACATCACTCCCTCAACTGCCTTCGCAACCAGCGCTACGCCTACGTCGTTTTTCACCATGTAGGTTACACCAAACTCGTCAGATTTCTTTTTACCTGTCAGCCGTCATCACGACGGTGGAAGCGCCTGCGGCGCCATAATCCGCTCGTGTTCTGGCCATTTACTGATAGAATGACCTCACTGCTGCTTGAAAAGCTTTTCCTATCAGTGCGCAATTTTAGAACGCGAAAAAATAAATGCAGAAGCTCCGATTTGCCTATTTGTGCCATGCGTCCTGTTTGGTGTGTGCACTGTGAATGCGATTGCGCATACCAGCATGGCAGTCCTTTCCGGACTAGACACTAGAGGGCGCCACCTTCCCAAGATGGTGTCACCCATGATAAAATGGTGCATACAGACCCTTGGCATCACAGACCCCGCTCAGCTGTTGAAACCGAGACAGGCGAGAGAAGAAATTCAATATTTAGTTACTTGGCGATCATAGACAAATACCACGTTGTGATCATGTATATTAATGCACACCATTCCAAACAAGAAAACATGCACCCAAAATATGGTGTCGATACTCCTTTAACATCAAAAAATGACATGGGCAATGAAAACTGTAGTGGAGGGTTCCAGATTAATTTTGAGTACCTGGGGTTCTCTAACGTGCACTGACATCGCACAGTACACGAGTGATCTGTGTTTCGCCGCCACTGAAATGCTTCACTGCCGCCGAGATTTAACCTGCATCCTCAGGCTCAGCATTCAAGCGCCCAAACCACTGAACCACAAAGTACAGAGAGTTGAGCTAGTTAGTGTGTAGCAGGATTGAGCAGCACATACAGGACGAGGACACAGAAAAGCGACAAGACACGAGCGCAAGTGTCCTGTCGCTTCCTTTCTGTGTCCTCGTCCTGTGTGCGCTGTTCAATCCTGCCACTGAACCCCCGTAGGGGTGCCAGGAGAAACAACACATAGAGAGGAGCACTCGACGAGGCTGAGTAAATAAGCACTGGTACTGTGCAGCTTACCATCTCGTACGTCTGCATGGCCAACTGAACCTTGTCATCACCATACTCTTTTGCCTTTTCAAACATCTTTCGGATGTTTTCGAGATGCTCAGATCGTTCTGCCGCTGTGTAGGTCTTAGCATTGTTCATGTATGTCTGTGAACTCTTCTCAATGTTCTTTGCAATTCCCTGCACCCTTGTGTCAAGATCACGCATCAAGTTGAAATTCCTCTGGAGCTCAGATGGCAATGTCTCCAAACCTAAAAAGAGCAACGATATGCAGGCATTATAAGCAATTCACATATAAGCCTATGAGACAACCAAATTTAGAGTCTCTACCCTGTTCATGCAAAGCAATGCCTATAAGGCGATTTTCAAGACATGTACATGGATGTGCAACAGATTTCCGAAAAATAAATAAACTGTCACTTTGAACAATTAGGCTGTTGAAGAGCTGCACTATTATGGCTCTTTGCTGAGCATACAAAGTAAACTACTCCGGCAATTTTTACTATATTTTATATGCATCGTTTGTTTTGTCACCAACAGGGAATATTCCCGTGGTTTCACTTTCACGTGGCTATTTTTCAAAAGACGAAACATAAGTACAAGGTTATAAGAGTACAGCACAACAGGCAGCCACACGGTTTAGCACAGTAACAATGTCACGCCTTCGCGGCATGTACTGCCTGTTCACTGAAAGAAAAGTCCCTAACTGAAGTAATTTTCTGCTTTTCGAAACGTTGCGAGCTTACCCGAAAGTAACGCAGCAATTCGTCGTCCCTCAAAGTTTACAGGGGACGCAAATCGAAACGCAATAAGGCCGCAACAAACGGTGTTATGAGAGGGACGCAAAACAGTGCAGTCACATTTTGTAGGTATTTCAAGAAAAGCTGGTTAGGACAAGAGCTGCCAGTTTCCATATCCGGTTGTTCTAATGCACAACACCAGACAGTGTATAGAGATCTGGTATAAACTTCTCAACGGCTAACATTACCTTGCGACAAATTGTTTGTTCCCAGAGCAAGAAAGCGCTACAGCAGCATCAAGAGCTTCAAATGAAGCACAGTAATACAGGTAAACAAGGGATGAACCATGGCTAGAGTTGCCGCCAAAACGATCCCAGGCTGCTGCATTTAGCATTGCACGCGTAACCACAAGACAACATAAAATACTCGCTACAATGCAATAACCCCACATCCACAATAGAGATAAACTAATGAGAACATAAGGCGGCACAATAAACACGTACTGTCAAGGTAGTGTTCCAAATACACGGCCGTCGCCATGTTTTCACTCCTATCTCCTGAGAGAGGCCGCTGATGCGGCTGACAATGGAGCTGAGGCTGAGACTCGTGAGGTTCGAGCCATAAGTAAAACTCTATTACCCACACATCTGAAATACACGGGGTGAGACTGTTCATATAGAATCAAATTTGTTAAATTGTGAGTTCGTCTTGTTCTAGAACACTATTATGGTATGGATAATAGAGTTTCTCACTATTACCTAGTGGGAAAGCTGGCACCACGTCTATGGGAGTTTGCATGGAGTTTCCTGTCGCTACAGGAGCTCTTGTAGCTTTTCCAACAAAAGGCAGTGTAAAGTTTTGTGAGACCCTGTGATATCTGACACGCCGCGCTGTATCGCGTGTTGCGCACTAAACGGGCCATTGTTCGACCTCAAATTTCGTACAGAAGTGGCATATTTGGCCGGCAGAATTGTTTCAAACTGCATTTGTTTGGGTTACTTGCTTGAATCGATCAAAAAAATCCACATATTCGCATATTCTGCGGCGACAGCGAAGAAAATCACACCGTTCTGTCAGCGATCGCACCGGTGGCGCCATCTCGTTTGTTTTACACAGAAAACTTAGTTCTGCCAAAACTGCGCGAAATTTGAAGACTTTCGATTTCCTACAGCAATAAATCTTTACCAGCTTCGAGTGTCGTCTGCTTTCGTCTGTTCGCTACCGGTACGGTTTGATGTATTACATTGCCGTAGAATAAACGCTATGAGCGCTTTGACACTCTCCTGAAAGCATTTCTGTACTATGCTGTCTGTGTGGATACCATTTGGTGCTCCTTTATTTGGATTTTGGTGGTCCGGGAGAATACCACTCCAGGTGACCTCACAGGCCAGGGCATGTTTTCTGATCCGCGGCCCATCCACTTATGCGGGAAATTTGCACCCACTCCTTCAGAGATGCGCGATGCGGCGGTCGGCGATGGAACATCGCACGGAACTTCTTACGCACGAAGCGCATTGAATTAGATGCGCACATCCAAGACACGGCCATGGACTTTTCTTCAGTGTACGCGGTCTCATTTCTCGGTGGTAAGTTTCCGTACTTTAGAAAAGAAGGCAATACTGAAAGTTGCGACAGGGCAGAAAGCTGAGCTAGTTGGTACACATTCATTATGAAAAATCCAGGCGCTAGCAAACAACGATCACAGAGGGGACACAGCGCTTGTCCCCTCTGTGTCGTTGTTTGTTAGCGCCTGGATTTTTCATAATAAGACTGAAAGCACAGACTAAGCTGCATGCAGTCGGTAGCAAACAGACGAAAGCAGACGTTGCTCGGTAAGAGTTATTGCGATAGGCAGTCGAAAGACGTCGAATTTCGCGCAGTTTTGGACAAACAACGTTTTTTTGTGACCAATTAAAAAGCATTTGAAAGACCCTCTTCAATTAAACCTCCCGCTACCCCCCCCCTCCCTCCCTTCCTTTGCTGAATCTTCACGGCGAACAAACGACATGGCGCCACCAGTGCATTCGCTGACACCATGGAGCCTTCTTCCTCATGGCTGACACAGCGGCTTAATTTCTTTCGTCGTCGCCGCAGACGATGCGAATATATCCGACTTCTTCTGTTCGAATCAGATAAGTACCCCAAACAAACGTTGTATCAGACAATTCTGCCGACAAAATGCCATTTCTGTGCGAAATAGAGCTCGAACAATGCGTCCGTTTAGCTGGGAGAAGCATTCTATGGCGTGCGTTTATTTCCGCAACACGCGATATTGTAAGCACATACACCGCACTGTTATTTACTTCTCCTTAGCTTCAAATAATTTATTTTTGCCTGTTGGGAACTGTTCCCACGGTTCATTGACTTCACTAAAAAGCGAAGCCGCAAAAATACGTAAAATATGATTACTCGAAGTGCGGGCCCTTTTTCCTGCTCCTCACACCCCAGCTTTGGAAGATCAACACTTTCCCGGAAAGTTGCGAAATCTCAAGTCCTAGACGCCCTCAATTTTCTGTAGCTTAAAAAAAAAAACCGTGAATGACTCCTCCAGAGTACTAACTAGTCTGGAAAGGCGCCCAGAACAGGACAGAAGACCACCCGAGTACAGTAACCCGAGTCAAATTTCTGCCTAGAATCCAGCTTGGCGCAATCTCCAACTCCTAACAGTGATGTTGCTTTCACGCGGCGTATCGATGGGCCGGAATGGAAAAAAAGAGTTCACGTCCTTCAACAACAGTGCTCACAATTAACCGATATATTTGCTACAAGCTGTCGCAGATAACTCCATACAACGCGCCCGCAAACAGAAACGTAGACGTAGGTACAGCTCTCTCGTCCAATCAGGATGGCGCGCACTACATTAGTGTGTTCCTTCTGAATGTGGGGCCTGGTATGTACCATGGTTCCCTTCCATACGTTTCTAACCATCATCATCAGCCTAACTATGCCCAGAGCAGGGAAAAGGCCTGTCTTATGTCTCTCCAATTAACCGTCATTTGCCAGTTGTGGCCACTGTATCCCCGCGAACTTCTTAACCTCATTCGGCCACCTAACTTTCTGCCGCCACCTGCTACACTTGCGTTCTCTTGGAATCCACTCAATTACCCTTAAGGACCAGCGGTTATCTTGCCTTCGCATTACATTTTTTTCCTATTGATTTCGACTAGGATGTCAGTAACCCGCGTTTGTTCCCTCACCCACTCCGCCCGCTTCCGATCTCTTAACATTACACATATTATTTCGTTTTCCATAGCTCGGTGCATTGTTCTTAGCTTAAAGATGCACTGAAGAGGTATCTGAACTCATCTTTTTGCAGCGGGAACTCGAGCTACACGTTCCCAGCGTTCTTAGAAACTTCCAATTATTGCCCTGTGCGGCCGATTTCCCTAATTATAACGTCCGGCTCCCGCCTTTTTTTTTTAATTCCCCGCAGACGGTGGGAGGAGTCAACCAACGCATGGAGTGCCTTTCAGGCAGTCGCGTGGCGGCTTTGTTTTCGCTCTTATTTTATTTTTTTAGGTTTCCGTGAATAAATAGATCTAGTCAGCGACTACATAGCTGCAAATCAGGCCCACGGAAATAAAAATACGCGTGGACTCTTTGCTTTCGCCGCCGACCACTACGTATCACTCCGCCGATGACATAGCGGCAAGCCGCCACGGGGCTGGTTGAAAAGTTGGCTGACTCCTCCCACCGATTGCGGGGTATTAAAAAAAAAAGGCGGGAACCGGGAAGTTTAATCGGATTTAAATTAGGGGAATCTGCTGCACAGAGCGAATTCGAACTTTCTAAGAACGCTCGGAACGTGCAGATCGAGTTCCGGCGGTAAAAATACGAATTCAGATTCCTCTTCAGTGCACCTTTAAGCTACCCCATAGGTGAGTACCGGTAAGGTACGTACTTCTGTTGTATAATTTTTTCATGAGGGATATTGGTAAAGTGCCATTCGTGATCTGAGAGAACCTGCCATATGCGCTCCACCACATTCTTACCCTTCGAGCCCTAGTAGCACAAAATGCCGCAAGAACGTTGTGGCAATGTCAGCAATGTTTTATAATGTTGTACAACATACTCTAACATTGCAGCAACGTGCCCATAAGTTGGTCAGAATGACACTTACTCCTAACATAGCAGCCAGGTGCTCAAAAAATGGTTAGCATAACATACTATCTGCCATCGTTGGCACAGCATCGAGAAGCAACGTTGAGGCAATATGGTGGTGGTGGTAGTGGTTTATTTAAAAAAATAAAAAAGTGAAGCAAAAGAGTGTTGCCGGCCGCGGCAATTGCTATCTAATATCTTAAGCACCCGAGCTGCAGCCGGCGGAAATGAAAGGGAAAGGGAGAGGATAGTGAGGAGAAGTATAGACGAGAGCGACAGCAAGAAAGGACAGGGGAGAGCTTTGTACACTATTTACAAAATACAAAAGTAATCAAGTTCGCGCCGCTCGCGCGCTAATGTCCAAGCATTGTCCGAAAATAAGTGCGCGCGAGCGGCCACTGCGCACAATCACAAAAGATGTAAACTCTATGTACATAGCCGTGCGCACGTAGCGTCCTGTCTCGGACTAATCGCGCGCGCGACACACTGCACTAGCGGCCGGGGTGGGGCGCCCGGCCGCGTATACCGTCCGAGGTAGCACCAACGGAGCGTTCGTGTCACGCGTGCACTACCTGGCGAAGAGCAAGCGGGAAGTCAAGCCTGCCTGCTCGATGAACACACAGAGGCTCACCATTGTTCTTTCGCGGGTGCGCGCACTGCCGCGCGGCCACAGGAGCGCTTCGAGACTGTCCGGGATGATTCCCAGCGCCCTGTAGGCCGCGAGCATCTCGCGACGCGGCACTGCAGAAGCGGTACAGCGAAGGAGCATGTGCTCCAATATCTCCACTGCGCCGCAGTCAGCGCACGCGTCGCTCGACGAAAGTCCGTGGCGCACCCGTCTTACCCCGCGCCACACGCAGCCGACGCGCACTCGGATGATCATCGCCCGCTGGAGGCGCGACAGTGAGCGCGCGCCGACGAGAGAAATGTGAAGCAATATAGCCTGGTGAACGTTATTATAATTTGAACGAAAACATCTTCGAAGGAAGTCGTCTGGTTGGAGTTGAGTTTCCCCTTCACGTGGCGACGTGAGGAAACATTTGATGGTGATGAAATCGGGTTTCTTGATGGATTGATGATTCGGACTCGCAAACAATCACATTACTCGATGGCGGGAAAAGAAGTTTAACTATTTATTTACACAAAAATAAACAAGAAGAAATGAGCAAGGAGAAAACTATTTCCAACATGACTGATCCGTTGATTAGACGAAATCAGCCCCCGCTTAACCGAGAGCGCTTGGTTTTAAGCCAAGGGCGGAGACAGCAACCAATAATAAAACAGGCCACACTTCTCACCAGTCGATGGTTAGGGAAAGGAAAATAAACTTTCTGTCAGCTAATCAAAGACTGGGAAACGGATATCAGCTAATCAAATACTTAGGAAAGAAGGGGTCCGAGTAACATACAGCAGCACAGAATTCACTGCATTCCGAACCTCTGCCTTTTTCTAAGCTTCCTTTCCGCACACGTGCATACGGGGAACACGTATGCCTCTGGAACAATCACTCCAGGTTCTTTATATAAAAAAAAAGAAAGAAGAAAGCTGTCGCTAAGGGGTCAAGCGCCCAGTGGCGATGACAGCTCTTCTGAGTACTCAAAGCTCATAGACCCATTGGCGCCGCATCGCGTACCGATCGGCCACCATACACCTGCGTACTATCAGCGTCAATTGAAACGCGAACAAGCCAATTGAAACGCGAACAGCATAACTCGCAGATATTATACTAGGGTAAAGTGACCATATTCTTCTGACCCCAAAGCGGGACATTAAGGGGGGGGGGGGGGCATGTTCTTCCCTGAAAAGCTTCTTCGGTACAATGGAAGAAGCTGACATATGCCGCTTGTGCTTCACGGTGCCTATGTGTTTTAAAATTTCAAGAAGTCCAATGTGGGCGATGGAAAAGTCTCTTCCACATTTCTCGCAGCGGACATCGTACTCCGATTTCACTTTCTTCAGGAACAGGAACTCCTTACCCAGTTCTCCGTTGAACTTGCACTTCCATTCACGCATTTTCATTGGTGCGACAAAGAAGCATTAAAACAAACAAACGCAAGCACGCGGAGGGAACAGCGCGGACAAACGCATAACTATAGCATAGGCAAACAATTTTGTACCCGGATTTAACTTCGGCTCACTATCTAGCCAACACTCTAAATGCTTTTTTGGCTATATCTAGCTATAGTTCGAGAAAAGGACGAGAAAAGACGCGACTCGCAATTGCGAGCGCTTTTCCGCGAGCCGCCTGGCAATGGCTTGTTTTTGCTATTATTTAGGCTGGTTTGTGGAGCTAGGCAGAGCGCGTGTAGCCAGTGTAGCGAAGGCGGGACAAAACGCCGTCCCACAAGCATGCTGGCGGGACAGCAGGACCAGGCCCACAAAAGAGGGACATGTCCCACCTGAATCGGGACGTCTGGTCACTTTATACTAGGGAGGAAAAATACATGAGAAGTTGATTTCCCCATCGAAGCCGAAAAGACCGCTCTTCTGAAATGTTAATAGGCCACGCCTGTATTTCACCTCCAACCGCTAATATGCTTGATTTTTTGTGCTCGCGTTTCAGGTGTTTTGTTCGCATTTCATTTGACGCTGATAGTACATGAGCAGAGCGAATGACTGACACGCAGGGAAGCGAGACGGTTGGAAAAAAAAACACCCATTGCCCATAAACACGACTGCAGGCATTCAAACACTGAACACTGCAGAAAGCTGGGCGCTAGAAAGTATCTGTGGTGGGAAGGCAAGACGGAGACGAAAGCATTCTGGCGGCAGTGCCGCTGGCAACAATGGAGCAGCCACCGAGCCTCCGTCGTGCGTCCGCGGTTCCACGAATTTGGTAACCGGGCCCTTCGACCGGGGACAGATGCACATGTCAAAGTCTTGCTCGGTACACTCTGTGCTGGAGACTGGATGACGCATCGGAAAGTTCAGCGAACTTCACAGTTGGGTTCTCGAGATAGAGAAAACTGATGCCCAACGTTTCGGGACCAACTCGGTCCCTTCTTCAGGTGTGACTGCGTGCCAGCAGCAGCGGGGTGCTGCCTTCGCTCTCCCTTTGTTAGCACGTGGCGCAGTCCACTAACGTTCGCAGAGGGGAGCGTTCCTGGAGTCCTATTCATTGCCGCCTCTGTGAGCCGGATGTGCCATGACTCCACATGTCGCCTCTTGAACAGGTTTAGCTCCACGGCCAAGACGTTCACCTCCTCGAAGGCTATTCGGTGGTCGGTGCGCTCGCAGTGTTCGGAGAGGGGGTTGGATTCCAAATTCATTAGCCGGATGTCATTCTTGTGTTGCCTTATTCTTTGGTGGAGGTTTTTTGTTTTGCCGACGTATGAAACCGGGCACTTGGAGCATGGGATTTTGTAAACGACAGGCGGTTGTTTTTCTCTGGGGACGCGGTCTTTCGGTCGTGGTAAGAAGCAGCTTATTGTCGAAACAGGTTTGTGAGCAACGTAGATTCCATATTTTCCCAGAATTCGTGCAAGTGCCTCACTGGTTCCCCTCACGTATGGAAGGACGTCGAGCGCGCGTTTCGTTGTTTCATTGTTGGCTGTTCCCCCTGTCCTCCGAGCCTGACGGCGACCAACGTGTGAATGAAGCCACGTGTGTAGCCATTCTTCTGTAGATCGGCGAAAACGGTGGCATCTTCCGCATTTTTCTCTGTTTCGGAGGAGCAGATTGACTTTGACCTTCTCAGAATAGAGGAGATGACGGATTCCTTGTGACTAGTAGGGTGGTTGGAATTAAAATTTAGGTAGCAGCCGGTGTGGGTTGGCTTCCTAACAGCCAACAATGAAACAACGAAACGCGCGCGAGACGTGCTTCCATACGTGAGGGGAATCAGTGAGGCACTTGCACGAATTATGAAGCCGGACACTTGGAGCATGGGATTTTGTAAACGACACCCGGTTGTTTTTCTCTGGGGACGCGGTCTTTCTGTCGTGGTAAGAAGCTTATTATCGAAATACGTTTGTGAGCAACGAAGATGCCATATTTTTCCAGAATGTGTGCAAGTGCGTCGCGCGCGTGTTTCATTGTTGGCTGTTAGGAAGCCAACCCACACCGACCTACAGAAGAATGGCTACACACGTGGCTTCATTCACGCGTTGGTCGCCGTCAGGCTCGGAGGACAGGGGGAACAGCCAACAATAAAACAACGAAACGCGTGCTAGGGGAACATAAGCCGTCGGAGCCAAGATTTGCCACAGCTGCGCATGCGCGAAACCGAAGCACGTCACGCGCGGCGCAGGTGGCCGCCGCCGCGCCTACTCCACCGCATGACCTTTAGGCGCAGCCGCGAACTACTGCGCATGTGCGCCGCCTCCTCACCGCCGCTACTACTGCACGCTCGCCTCCTCGTTACCTTTTGACCTTTCGTTGCAGCCGCGTGTTTACCGCAGTTACTACGCATGCGCAAGGAGGGCTATATCGCTTGCCTACACCGTTGTCGTGGTGCTCCCAGTTCATTGCGCGCGAACTGCGACAGCCATGACGTCAAACAAAGCATAACTGCAGCTTTTCGCTCAACCAGAGCTAAGCCACTGCCAATTTTTTTTCCGACTGTTGTTACAGTAAACATTTTCTTTTTACTAGCAGTACTTCGCAACGAAACCTCTTTTATTGTGCCTGCTATAGATTGCATGCACAGCCCCAACAATATGTAAAAAAGCTGGTTGGTTGGTTTATTGGGGTTTAACGTCCCGAAGCAACTCAGGCTATGAGGGACGCCGTAGTGAAGGACTTCGGAAATTTCGACCACCTGGGGATCTTTAACGTGCACTGACATCGTACAGTACACGGGCCTCTAGAATTTCGCCTTCGTCGAAATTCAGCCGCCGTGGCCGGGATCGAACCCGTGTCTTTCGGGTCAGCAGTCGAGCGCCGTAACCACTGAGCCACCGCGGCGGGGTCAGAAAGCTTTTCTTATTACCTAGTTCCCACTATCACCCTTGGGACCGATAGATAGATAGATAGATACTTGAGGCCGTACCCTTTGTAACGGGCGGGCACCACTAAAGTGAGCACCCAGACCAAAAAAAAAAAACAAAAAACGAGATGAAAGCGCACAAGAAAGGAGAAGAAAAAAAACAAAAAAAACGCAAAGTTCAAAGCAAGGAGTTCGTTCATCGACCGCGTTCACATCCGACTCTGCGGTTTCGCGCGGTTAGACACAGTGCGCCACCAAAGAGTCAGTCGACGCTTGGTTCGCAGCACACCCTCGCTCTTGTGCTTAGCGTTGTCTCCCTCGTCGTCCACCGCAGGATCGTGAAAGCCGAGCGCCTGAGGGAATGTGGTGCCCTCTGTCGGCATCGGATGGAGTCTCTGGCACGACATCACCAGGTGTTCGATGGTCTCCTCCGCATCGCCACACGCTCGGCATAGTGCTGCCTGTGCTTCTGATGTCGCATCGAAGCGACGGCGGTACACCAGTGTCCGCAGCGCTCCGGCCCGGGCCTCAAACAGCAGTGTGCTACCCAGGCCGTTGTCAAAGATCTTTTCGGGTCCGATGCTGTTCTTGCACTCGCGGTACACAGCCAGTGTCGGTTTTTCCGCGAGCGCCTGCAGCCACTGCTTATTCTCCAGTTCTTGGACCCGTCTCCTTGCCTCCTGTTTCCACGCCGTTGCTGATTCGGCATTTATGGGTGTCTGGAAAAGGCCATACTTGCCTTCTATCCAGTGGAGGCGCTTCACCCATGTAGTGCGTAGGCATGTCGCAGCGAGGTATTCAAAGACCCGCCTAGCCCATCGGTCGCGGCTCATGAACTGGAGTCGACCGCGGTACTCTAGCTTGCTGCATGCCTCCCTTGCCTCAAAACTAGACCATCCAAGGTCGCCTTGGATGGCTGCATTGGCCACCCGTCCATGACAACCGACTGCAGTGCGGCCGACCTCTGTCTGTCTGCGCTCTAGCCAGTTCCTGGTGGCTGATGGGAGGCAGACCACCGCGTTGGCGAACGTGAGTCCTGGTACGTGCGCGAGCTTCCAGAGGTCGCGGACCGTTCCAGCGACGGTGGCGGCGCCATGCGGCCACTTCCGGAAGCAGCGAGCCGGTGATCGCTCCGCGAGGCGCGTGCGATCGCAGTGGTACTGCCACTGTAGCAGTGGTTTGGAACGCGAAGATACGCGTCAGAAATGAAAATATTCTGCTATTGTACGATGTTCTAACACTCGAAAAAGCAAACATGTTTCTACCCACACGTAAAGAGGACAAAACGCAGTGAAAAAAGGGAGCAAGACCTCTGTCAAGCTTCCGAGCTTTTAGTCCCGTCTCCTTCTCTAATATAGAGAAAATTAAAGGGTGATTGATTGATTGATTGATTGATTGATTGATTAAGTGCGTTCGGCAGGTTGCTAAGGTGTTTCAGCCCCCTGACCCGTGTTCTTCAGCGACGTACTTTGTTGACGCCACGACAACGCGTCGTCAATGCTTTCCGCTTCGGAGTTTTGTTTATACGACCTTCGTATGCGTATTGCAGCAACATGAAAACAGTGTAGCGGTTAATAACTAAGCTAATGTGAAGTATATTGGTTATATTTTGAGACGGACGTTTGGATCAAACACGGCTTTCTGCCCACAGCTTGATTGCGAAAAGGTGATATTAATGTCAAGAAGATGACAATTTCATCTTTGTTTCTCAGACATAATGCGCAAAGTGGCTTAATTACCGCAAACTTTTGTCATCATACGTCGTCTGCTCATTCGATCAGAGTATACATTAATTTCCCCTTCTATTTCCACTTATGTGATCAACATAGGCTGCAGATAAACTATATATGGTAGGAATAAATAAATAGCAGCGCAAGGAGACAAGGACAAGAAGAGACAACAAGGACGGCGCTGAACTTCCAACGATGACGCCGGATTGTTCAGAGTGCATATATGCTCGCACGATTCGTTAGAAATAAAAGTTGGAAGTTCAGCGCCGTCCTTGTTGTCTCTTCTTGTCCTTGTCTCCTTGCGCTGCTATTTATTTATTCAAGTCATGTACCAACACGCCCAATTTTCCGCGTTATATATGGTAGGATACATCCTGATATGCAGAGAAGCTCCGCCCACATCCTCATGGGAAAATACAGACTACTGGTAAAGCTTTTCTTTTTAACTAAAGAAGAAGAAGCTAATCACGATACGAAATTGTAGGCTCAAGGATCTTGATGCTTCTGACCTGTTTGATATATTCAAACATTAAAAAGCTGATTTTGTTCACTGTTGTAATTAATCGGTAAGTGAAGCAGTACATGCCGCCGCGCACCGTGGTCGGTGTCGCACCGACAGCTGTTTCTTTTTTTTTTTTTTCAATTCAGTCCGTATAAGATCAGCGCGCAATAAATGCACATACCCTATTTATTCGGGTAAGGGCCGCACTCGTGTAGGCAGAAAGTATAGCGTCAAACTGTCTGCATTACTGAAGTATAGTTTTTTTAGGTCCTGCCTGAAAAACTGGACTGTAAAATTTCCCTTTCGCGTAAGCGCCGGAAGCGACCAAAATCACGAAAAAGCGTGACGCCCTCAGTCGCACATAGACGGTAATCAATCTCTACAAAATAAAAGTTTTCCCTCTCTCTCACCACACATAAACGCGCCGAAAGAAAAAGAAAGTTAATGCGCAGAAAAATTACTGTTCAAAGTGTTTGCCGCACATTATTGTGCTGAGCCTGGGGCATGTTGCAACGCCGACGGAGTTTTTGCAGCACTTGCGAACTAACCATTTCATGTCCATATCAATAAACGTTATTTCAGCCTCTAATGTTGACAAACTCAAGCATAGGCTGTCGTTAATAACTGAAAATGATTTACTGCTGCTTATATAGGCGCTAAATTGCACACAAACGATGTCGCAACGTCAAGAAGCCGCTTTGCTTCACTCTATTGACCGTTTACAGCGCGCAGTTCTTCCATTTGAAACCAGATGGCGCCACACGTGCGCTCGGAACACGGCACCATTACTGGCCTCGTAAGTCGCCGGCGTGTACGTTTCGACGCAGCAGTGGAAATTTCGCGGGTGGTTGCCGAATGTGTTCTTTCTACGATGTGGAAAGGCAGAGGAAACACTTGCTGTATTGTGGACTGCAGGAATGGCGACAGAGAGTTAAAGGTGCGGGATGTGGCCGTTTGCGAGCTTCACGGAACCGAACTGCACAAGGAGGTAAAGCCAATGTTCGCACCCATTCGACACGCACCCTCTCCGAACTGGCGAACGCAACAAACACGTCGCCAGCGCTAGATAGCTAATAAATAAAGGTTTCGGTCTTGGAAAATCTGCGAGGGTAAGTGCACAACACAGCCGCATGAAGAAGCTGTTCCGCCACAGAAACCATGACGGCGTGCTTTCAGTTGTGCACTGTCCTGAGTCCCCATTGATCGTAAGTGATGGTGTGTGGCCATTAGTAAAAGGAGCGCCCGAAGCCGAATTAGGAACGAAAAAAAAGAAAGACGACTTGTGCTCCTACATGCTGCTGCTGTTTATTATGCACCGCACTGCCGTGCGAGCCGACAACGCTTACCGTCAGTCCGTGTATTACACGCCGTCTTGGTGCTATCTGTTCAATTTCACTCCTAGTAGCGCGGTTTCCGTGGACCGTATTCGGATTACGGCATTTGGTTTACGGCTGCTGTGCTGGGCGGTTGTCACTTGCTCGCGGTCCATGCGCGATAGTCACTAAAAGTGACTTCGCACGCTCAGAGTGAAGCTGATTAATTACAACCAAAGAGACCACGGGAATTTCCATGTCCGCATATCGAGCGTCGAGCGTACCAAAAGTTTTTATATGAGGCTGACGTTATTGTGAAATTCGTTAGCATGAACGCGTTGCCATGCACGCGTTATAACAATTATATCGCGGAATCCTTCGAAATGATTGCAGGCCAGCTTGTAACGGCTGCTTGATGCATGGTACTGCTACAATGATAGTCAACCTTTGTGTGTCTATTTATTTTTGTCGCCTTTGTATGTTTAACCAACCAGTAGGAAATATTTAAAGTTTCCTAAGCACCATTAACAGGTTGTAAACAAATGCATACGATGTGCATGTGAGCGTTTTACAGCAGTGTCTGCATGCAGGTACACAATAGGACAACGACCTGTAAGGCCGCAGGAACATTCAACCTTTCCGTTATATATAAAATAATAACAATAAAAAAAACATTAAGCAGAGCCTTCAGCGCATGCAAAGACAAGCATTCAGGCGATCCATCCGTTGGCTTGAAGAGGCGGAGAGCTCAGCGGCTCTACGCGACATGAAGTCCTATCGAGTTTTCACGCCTGAAGTGATCAAAGTAGGGTTCTCACACGTCCTTCCAAGCTTTGGCCAAACCATAGTGTCGTCTTCCCTCTCCTTTAAAACCGTATCAGCCGAAACCCTGCCTGTCGGAACCGAACCGTCCGACGCAGCAGCCTTCGCGACGAGGCGCGCGCCGAGCGGTCAGGAGGCGAGTAATGGCGGCGTGATCACGTGATCAAAGATGGCAGCCCACATGATACGCCGCTGTAAAGCGTCTATAGCCTCAGCGCCATCACCGACTCTATGCTGAGTGCATCAGTTGCATGTAGTACTGTATTGTGGAGCTCAAGTGTCGCTCGCTCGTTCTCATTGGTCCTTGCAAAGCGTTGTGTTATGTGGTGAAGCACACCCACTGGCAGGGTTGCTGAACTTTTCAAGAATGTTACATTTATGTTACGAAACATTGTGGAAAATGCTCATTGTTGTATTAATGTCAAATGTGGGCACAACATCGCAGAAAATATTGCAGCAATGTTTTTGCAGATATATGTTTTCTTGACATTGCCAAAGGAGGACACTAGCCACGTTAATGCAACCTAAAAACGCAATATTGGTGCAATGTTCCAGCAGCAATTTGTGCTACTAGGGTGATTTCCCTTTCATGATCCGGATCAGCGGTCACTAGCTGCACTATGTAGACGTGTTCCCTTGCAACTTCGAGCACCTCGCTACCAACCGCGAACTGCTGTTCCCTTGCTAGACTGTTGAACATTACTTTGGTTTTCTGCATGTTAATTTTTAGACCCACCGTTCTACTCTCCCTGTCTAGCACATTGATCGTGCTTTGCAGTTCATGTCTTGAGTGACTTAGCAAGGCAATGTCATCACTCTCCATCATCATCAGCCTGACTACGCCCACTGCAGGGCAAAGGCCTCTCCCATGTCTCTCCAATGAACCCTGTCCTTTGCCAGTTGCGGCCACCGTATCCCCGCAAACTTCTTAATCTCATCCGCCCACCTTGTCCAGCAATATTTTTTTAATCGCGCTTTGTATAAGCTATCTGTAGTCAAAATCTGAATTTCGGCGTCTTCGCGCCTTTCCCTCTCTCACTTTTCACGCTGGAAGATCAGCGCACCTCCGCCGTCCACTTCCTGACCCTCCGGAGCTAGGCAGCCATGCATGATGATGATGATACCAACTTTATTTTCCGCCAGATAAGAAAGCCCCCTACTCCCCGTCCCCGACACGCAGGCCTGGGTGACGGAGGCCGGTACCTCCGCGATCAGAAGCAGGCAAAGAGGTCTCAACTCCTCGCGGCTTCTTCCGCCGGGCGGATGGCTTGTTGCTGTGGAGCAGGGGCCTCGCTCCGCAGCAGGGCTCCCCAGGTTTCTCTACAATTTATATTTGCTTTTAGCCCCTGGGGAGCTATAGCGCATTCCCAGATTGTGGTCGAGGGTCTTTCTCGCCCTAGAGTGCTTGCACTTATCGTTTTATGCGAAGCATATTACTAGAGCTACACTACAGCCCGTCGAGCGCGGCGGTGGAGCTACCATTGACCACGTGACCACGTGGCGTTTAGCGTGACACCACGTGACAACATGACGTCACAGCAAAGGAGAGATGGGCTGCCGGCTCGCGCGGTTGGCCGCGGCGGTGGAGGCTCCACAAGGTCAATTGAAATAGGTCGCGAAGCCGGAGCCCGAATGCGGTCCAGAACCAAGTGCTAGCGACATTAAATTAGGGGTGGAACTAAAGCGCCAAAATGAAATGGGTGGACAAACACGAAGAGGAGAATAATTGGGACATATTTTGTGTTTCAAAAGCATTCGAAAACAATTGCAGTGATTCCTTTTTAAAATGTTTTAGTTGTGTGCATTTTGTTAGAAAGTATAGCGCTTGCTTTGTAAAAAAAATTATGACAGCGTTCGCTCAGAGCAGCGGCAATGGCAGCGGGACGATGCCAAGGTTGGCGGTGCTCTGATGTCATACCCTAGCTTGTCATATCTTTTGACCATTCTGCTAGCCCTACTTTTTCCTCGTTGCTTGTTGCTCGAGTTCTTGGTGTGCATCCTTCGTGTACAGTTTCCGCTTTTCCCTTTTCCCAGCGCTTCTGTGTAGTTTCGTTCGGTTGGGTGCGGTTCTGTCGCTTTTGCCCCAAAAGGGCATCGTCTGTGGCCATGGGGCCCCCGTACGCAAAAAAGAGGTGTGCGGTTGCACGATGTGCGAGCAATAACCTGACTGGCGGCGTCACATTTCATCGCTTCAGCGCTACACCTGCGACATTCAGCGCGACACCTGAGGCGAGGACGAAGGAAAAAGGCACAACGAGAACTGACTACCTAAAAATAGCGTTGGTGGTCGGCACTCGTCGTGTCTTCTTTCTTCGTTCTCGTGTCGGGTGTCGCGCTGATTGATTGTAAAACATTTTATTCGCCGGGAAGAGCTTGGCAAGAGGTCGCGTTAAGTGGTCGAGAGTACATAGCCCTCGACGACTTTGTCAGCCCACTCCACCGCCAAAACTTGCGTTCTGGGGTCAGAGCTAGCCAGCACGGTCTCCCACCGCTCGAGAGAAGGAGCTGTAACTAGATCACCCGGAGGTGGCTCTATTTTGCAGTCCCACAGGATGTGATCGTAGGTAGCACGTTGGCCACAGTGTTTGCAGTTTGGGTTGTAAAGATCTGGATAAATGTGCGCGAGGAGTGATGGGGTGCGTATCGATCTCGTCTGTAGACGACGCCACGTAGCCTCTTGTTCTTTAGTAAGTCTTTTGTCTGGAGGGGGGAAAATTCTCCTCTCTAGTTTAAAATGATTGGTGAGATCATGATATGTGATCATGGAGTCCTTCGTGAAATTCAGGGAGCCAGACTCATCCACTGAAGCGTCGCGGCGTTCAGCAGTTTATTTTTCCCGCCAAGCAGCACGTGACGCTGACGTCAAGATTATGACGTCACTAAAACACGTGACTTCAACGTCGCGTTCTTGTTTTAATTATGGCGTCACTTTTTAGTTGTCCACGCATTTCGAAGACGGCGCTGGCTGCGCACCATGAGCCGCCATGTTTTGAACGTATGGGCTTCTATGCAGCCTACATCAGAGGCGCGGCGGCTGACCACGTGACATGACGTCACAGCAGAGGAGAGATGGGCTGCCGGCTCGCGCGGTCGGCCGCGGCGGTGGAGGCTCAACATCAGAGGCGCTGCAGCTGACCACGTGACGCTACAGCAGCGGTACAAAGCTGAGCTTGCCTCGCTCTCCGGGCACTTACGAGGCGGCCAGGTGTTGGGATGCCGCCTAGAAGCAGGGCTGATTTGAACGAGAAGCGAAAGCTTCAGCGTGCCACAGGAACCGATGAAGAGCGGGATGAACGTATGGCTAAGCGGCGTGCTCAATATGCGGCTCGGCGACAACGTTCTACAACAACTGAAGAACAAAGCGAGGAACTTTACCAAGCCTAGCCATCAATATGCTTCGCATCTGACTAGGCTTAACCTTAGCTAAGCCTCAGCCATTTTTTCCTCTCTGAACATGATATGCCTAGACCGGGTGTACGAAGTTCCAAACTTTGAGGCGCCGCCATGGGATTGCCTCCCTATTGTTTATCCGCTGGTGGCACCAGTCTCCTCTGTAACCTGTAATTTTCGACAATCTCCGCACAATCTTACAGACGCTCCTGCATGTTCCAGCAGTCAGGCGGCCACACAGCGACCCGGAGATGGAGAGCTCGGGCTAGCTCGTGGGCCGCATCGTTGCCAGGAACGGACGCGTGTGCGGGAGTCCAAATTAGGCTAATTTTCTGTTTAGCCGTCTACTGTCCAGAATTCTTGCCGCTTCCGGCGAGATCCCACCCTTTCCAAAATTATAGATGGCCATAGTCATGGTAGCTGCCTGATGTCTTTAAGCAGGTGCGAGCATGAAAAAGTCGCCGAGAAGGGCTCGCCAACATTCGCGCGATTGTGGGTTCTCTAGTGTGTAGAAGTGCATTATTTGGCTCGGGTTTTCTTAACACAATGCAGTGCTTAAGCCACTTGACGTGCTCTTCTCGAAAGGTGTTTCAGGGCCCCTTCAGCGCGATTCAACGCTCATATCGCAGTTGCCCTAAACCATGCGACTCGCCGTTCGTATGATAAGCGCGAAGCGTTGCTTGACGTTCGCAGACAGCCATGAGCCGCGCGTTGAAACCAGTGCTGCGGCTGTGTATCGTAGACGGCTGATGGAATCTGATGTGGCTCATTCACAGCAAACAGTGTCTAGTCATGCTTAATCGAGCTTCCGCTCTGTAAACTAGGTTCAGCTTAAAACACCCAGCGAACTTTTTTTAGGAAAGGAAATGGCGCTGTAATTTTCTCGCATCTCGGTGAACACCTCAACCGTGACTTGGGACTATCCACACGAAATTTTTGCTCCAGCTTTCTTTCAAATGATGCGTTAGACACTAGTGCACACGGATCACTGCGCGAAATTCGCCTACGAAATACAAAGGTCAAAAACGAGGCCAACCGCGCGAGGGTCGTAAGAGAAAGCGTATCTTGACCAGTGCAATGTTGGCAGCATATAGCAGCTAAATCCTCACTACCACCACTTGCAATCGCAGCAGAGAGAAATAGCACACAAGGTAGCATATATGAACAGGTCTCTAATACAGGCACCATGTCACCTATTGCCTTTGAAACTGTCAGGCTTCTAAGCGTTGCTTTGCGAGCGTTTGAAGCCCCAAAGCCCGGCTCCGAGGGACACCGTAGAGAAGGGGTCTCCAAATTTGGACCACCTGAAAAGTGCTGCAAAGGAACCACAGAAACACCACTAACGATTCATCCGGCCACCTTTTGCAATTCTAGGACCGAGTCTTTCGCAAGGTGCCCAATCGCGAACCCCTTGTAAGATTTGAATTTTCCCCTGACCTCGGGACAAGCAGCTGCGTTCAGGCGTAGTATGACAGAATGCGTCCCTGGCAGTGCACAGTACTCACTGGTGGCAACACTCAACCTGCAGCTTCACCCACAACTGCTTTTGATGAGCATGTCTGCTTCATATGCACAGAGGCACCAACACACTAGTCAGGTTTTGCATATTGTCTCCATGCCTTTAGGAAGAAAATTATGATCATGCGCCGCTGACAAAGCGAGAAACTATGCTGCAGTCCAGTCACCCACCAGAAGCGAATGGCAAATTCAGTGTCTTCAGTGATGCATTCGGGAGATTTTCCCCTCGTAATAAAAAGTTGAGAACCTACTCTAATTTGATGTTGCTGCAGAGAAAAAGTGCCCGAAAAAAAATATTTGGATTTAACTGGGAAAATTGCTGGTTACTGCAACATTACTGTGTTGAGTCCACACACTGTAAGCCTGAGAGATTTCCCCAATTTATCCAGCAAATACAAACGAAAACAAGTTTTACTAGCGCAAACAAGCAAAGTGTCCACATTCCCACAGCACGGGCGGAGTTTAAAAATATTCCATTTCCCAGTATCAACTAAACCGCTTTGATCTGTCAATCGGAGGGGTCTAGGTCTGTGGCGTCCTTGTTTATTCGGTGCTGGGCAAACAACTGATTGTGGCACCACCCTGGTTAATGCTGCAGTTGAAATCCAGCTTGGAGGCTAGATTAAGCCCCATATGACAGTGTGCTATGTACAAAAGATGCCAATGCTCTAGTTGATGACACTTGCAAACAGACTAGCTTCAAGAGCACACACACTAACAGGCCTTTCACTCTGGCTCCCTATTAAGTGCTATGCCAAAAAGCACATTCATAACATCCTGAAAACAGCTTGCTAGCAAATGCCAACGTTCACCTTGGAGCACTGGAAACAATCTGCGCAGATGAAATTGTGTAATACAAATTTATTAAGCCAAGAGACTCACTGAGTCACTCGACACCACAACTCATCTGTTTAGTCAACACACATTTCAGAGGACATGGGAAGGAGAAACCTAGAAAACATTGCTTCCAAAAAAGAAAAAAACCCAAATTTAAGTGTTCCAATCCCTGAGAGCACCCAGTAAGAGGACTGCAAAGGGGAAGAGAAGTACCGGGTTATAAAAATTTAATTCCAAATTAAAACATTCAACCTTAATGTAACAATGTCGAAACCTTCACACACTAGAGCTTGTTGCACTGATGACACCTCAGTAATGCAAGGGGGAGCTAAAAAAAGGTGGGGGAAGGAGGAGGGGAACGGAGAGGGTGAGGTAAGAACAGTCGTACACACTCAGCCTCAATTTGTTGTCCTAGGGCCCACAACACTCGAGCGAGGAGTGCGAGCACAATGAAACCCAACCCTCGTTAGCCCAAGACTGCACCCACCCATCCCAAGCCACCAGGAGAGAAAAAAAGCTTTACAAATAACTACAAGAAAAATTTAAAGCTAGCAGGCACTCTCACATTTCCTCACTCGCAGACAAGATGAGGTTGTGGTGATACGCAACACTGTAAAACACCTTGTCGTTCAGAAAAATACACAAGTTTGTCTCAAAAAAAAAAAAATCAAATTACGCGTGAAAAGAAAATGACACGCTCAGCATAAACAAGCACAATAATGTGATCAGATTTCTGGCCGCAGCGCCTTCCTGTAGCCTATTCCAGCCTTTAGGCAGAGGAAAGGGAATTTCTTCCTGGCACAGGTTGTTTGACGCACCACTTTTGCCTCCGCACCCTTTGTGTGTTGAACATCATACATAATCTGTCCATGACATCAGTTTTTTTTTTTTTTTTCCATCTTTTATATGTGGCAGCGGCTACACTTCATTGCTCGGGCACATCCCCTCTCTGGCCAATGTCTTCATTAGTTAGCATTCTTGCATGCGATGATGCATTCCATGCCAACAGCACTCATCACGGTCACCTGCAAGAGGGAAAAAAAAAAGCAAAATGCAGACTCCAAACAAAGGAAGTGAATTAAAAAAACACAACCGCAAAGCACAGATACTTTGTACATAGTGACCCCGAACAACTAGTCACAAAACCAATTTTTTGGACTCTGCGGGACCCGGAAAATGGTCTGAATAATCGAACAGTCCGATAAATCCTTGAACTCATCAACAAACACAATTTTGCAAAAAAAAAAGAGGGGGGGGGGGGGGGCCTTAAGAAACTGAAATGTGCCACTCCCCATGTTCCACTATGTGGGCTGTAGTCATGTTTTCGTCATGTCCGCACCACCTCATGTCGCAATACCAGACAGTGCGCTGAGCCCGCAGGTCATGCCACAAATGAAAGCAAGTGCCGCGCAAAGCAAGAAGTCAGTTTTTAAGGGCAACGATGCTCATGAAGGCTGAGAAGCAACCCAGCGGAAGAGAGCGCGGCAAGGAAACAGTGTGCCAGCATAAATGCACCTCAGTAAAAAGATAGATACAGAAAAGAAGGTGGCATGTTGAGTGAATTAACATGCCAAATGTTCGGTGCTGGCCATGGAGCTGCCACACAGTTCAGACACTGCCATGAGATAGCTCTGAGAGCCGACCGCTAGTCGCTGCCTTAAGCTTGGATTCAGGGTGCACACTTAATCGGCACACTCCGGTTCAAAGAACAAAACCAATTTGAAAATATCATTAGTGACATAAAAATACTAAAACGACATCGTCCTCATAGTAGTCATAGGAGCAATGTATACACCTCCTTCACGCCGCAAAGTGCGTGGAAGTTGTACGATTATACAACCCCAATTTCACGTCATTTATTATTTACTTGACACCATTCCTAAATCGAGTTATTCATTTAGTCATCAGGTTGGTATGGTTAAAATAGCGTACCTTGTGTGCGAAAAGCACCTTAAACTCATATAGCTATTTGCAGCGCGTGATGTATCGTACGTTATTTCATGAAGCTCAGAAAAGTGGCGGGTCAGGCTAGTTGGTGCACGTTTGACATTTTTCAACAGTGCTGAAACAACACGGACAAAGAAGGAACAGACAGGGACAAGCCCTCCATGAAGCGGTGCGTGATCGCGAATTTGTTTGCAAGGAAACAGCCATAGGCAAGCGTTGCTTGAATAGCAGTTTTCGCCATCACAGGACAGTGGCGGACAAAGGATATACAGCTCGCGAAAAGAACTGCAAGCACGTCTAGCTGCGTGAACAACATGTAGGCTGCAGGCGAGCTGTAGTTTTCAATCAGAGCCACGGAGCCGTTCAATCACCAGCGTCATTGGGCAACTGATTAATTAAGGAGACAAAACTAACAAAAATTGCCGAGTAAAACATTGTAGTGAGATATGAGGAATTAAAGATGATCAATGCAGCCTTAGTTTGTAACGCACTGCGCGGCATGTGTGTCAGCAGACAGCGAGGTGCATCTGCTCAGCCCAGACAATGCCAGTATTTCCTCTAACAATTCTGCCGGTAGTATGATCCCGCCGGCTAGCACAGAGTGTTGCACATTAGTAAATGTATTCAATCGCTAGCGTAGAAATCAAAGGCTGCAATGCTTATTTGTTTACCATGAACCACATATACAACAAAAAGAGCGGAAGTATTCCAGGAATACGCCGCATGTTGTCAACACACGCCCGTGCACTCCAGGTGAAATTACCAAGTTCATGAAGCCAGACACTCTTGTGGCTCGAAGAAACTAATAATGCCGTTGCAAGCCTCCAAAACCCGCAATCACGGCCTCTCAGTCACGTTGCTCCCTGGTCTTTTGCCTGCCGTGAGCCCGCTATCAACTGCAGCGCCATTTTATTTGCAAACATGCAGGAGGCCTACATTTTGGGGCGAAAGATAGCTTGCGAGTTGCACTATCAAGCAAGACCAATCTGAGTGATTTATGGCAGCTGGTTTTGAATTGCATGGGCATAGAAAACGTGTGTATTTTGATGCATCCTCAGACAATTTCTCAAGAACTACACGAGTCCCTGGCCCCAAATTGCACTTGTCAGTGAAAAAGAAGCTCGTGAATCTGAGTGACAAAATTGAAAGACCAATACTTGCGCAAATTTTCAGCTCGTAAGTTCGCATTATTAAGATTCAATTATATCTAGTTCATGACCAAGCCCACAGAGCAATGGACCACACTGAAAGTCAAGACTATGCAGGAAGCCTGGCCAAAACTTACAATGACGCTTGTGTCCTCCTTCTGGAATTCGTCGCGGATCCTTTGGCCCAGTTCCCCGTCTGGAAGCTTGAGGTCATCACGTGTGTCACCCTTGTCATTCATTAGCGTGGCGTAGCCATCATCACTGATGTCAATCAGCTGCACACAGGACACAAGACCATTGCGCCTTAGAGTTGGTGCCATTGGAAAAGATTACGAATTCAAACTGGCAGTCACATCACTTCTGATGAAACAAGTAAGCAGCAACTGGAGCAATCATGACAGGCAACTGGGTGCTGCTGCATGTGTGGCCCACAAGTAATAACACATTCAAGAAAGAATAGTCATTAGGGACTCTTAAAGTGAGATCACGCAAACCATCTGAGGCTGCTGGTGTTGCACATATATCCTGCAAAAGATAGAAGACTGTCACTTACTGGCAGTCACACACATGCATCATCATCGCTTGCATATTGCAAATGTGCCCGATATAACAATATACAAGGGAGCTCCTGCGATTCCTCAAGTAGTGCTTGGTATTCCTTTCTCTAGAGTTAATGCTTGCTTGGCATGTTACCACAGTGACAATGATCCGGTGACACACAAGTGCATAATCCCACACCTGATGTGCTGACTGTGCCCGGGACGCAGCCCTACGAAAGACTGGCACCCACCTGCCATTCGCTTTCCTGCATGGACACCCCAATGTCACTAAAAGAAGAGGCCCCAAAATTATAATGGTTTGGCCCAACTAAACATACTGTTTTCAAAAAGCACCAGTAATGGTACCATAGCAGGATGATTAATGTGTTGCTGGAAGAGCTGCCACTTGAGCTAGCATGCTCAAATGGGGGGCAAGCTTGCCAAAGCATTAGCATAATTTAGCTACCAGACTCAAAAGCAATACCCATTATGGAGATTTTCCAACAGACACATGCAAAAATCACAAAAATTTCAATGAAGGTGCCTAAACATCAGCTTTAGGGGTTTTAACGTTTCAAAGCCACTCTGGCTCTGAGGGATGCTGTAGTGGAGGGCGGGTCCCCGGATAAGTTCCACCACCTGGGGTTCAACATGCACCGACATAGTATATGGGCCTCTAAGCATTTTGCCTACAACGAAATGTGGCCATCACGGCCAGGATCGAAGCTGCATCTTTTGGGTCCGTGTTTCTCCTAAAACATGACGTTATAGAGGCATTTTAAGAACTGGAGTGCATGCTACAAAAGTGATCACATGGCGAATGCACCGGTAGTTCGATGGTGCTATCTGTTTTTTTTTTCTTTTTTTGCTGACACTTCTGGAGGTGGCAAAGCCAGCTGCTGAAAACTTGCTACACAAGCCATTTATTTACACTCTGTCACGCTGCGACTACGGAGGCGCTGGAGAGTGCAAGGAAATTGTGAATTTTAGTTTTTCATTGCTCATGTAAATAAGAGAAGCTTTGAGCGGCCACGCAACAACAAACTAAAAATGAGCAATGATAGAAATCGCGGAGAAACGTACAAAAAATAAAAAGTGCTAGGGGTTTAACGTGGTTAAACCGAGCAGACGTACGAACGCATGTGTTCAGCCCGTTTGGCTCATGGTTTTTGCTTTGCTGGGTCGTTGGCACATCTGGCGACGATATCAGGCTGAAGTTAAGCTCCGATCGAGGTTAAGCTGGCCTGATGTGTTCGTTCTGAAGGTGGAAGTTGATGAAGACGACTGTGTACAATGCGCGCAGCGGGAGAGTGTGTTGCAGCGTAGCCTTTTCCTGTTTGGGTCCACACGAAACCCTGGCCAATCTCCCACCGTGGGTATATACCATCGTTTTTGAGGCAACAGCAACAACACGAGGTGTGATCGGTTGCTGCGATAGCTCGGCTGCTCTCATGCAGTGGCCAGCGAGCGAAGCTGATCAGTTTGCGCAGCTGTGGGTTAGAAATTTCCAGTCGCGGCAATATTTATTTCATTTCTGCACCCTTAAATTCAAGGACACCAGAAGATTCTTGGTTGGGTTTGACCTCATGAAGTAGTGCTTTCGCACCAAAAGCCATAAGCACATTGAAGAGTACAGCTGTCTGAAATGCAACATCGTCAGATTTGTGCTCAAGTACACTGGTTGGCCTTCGAATATCCGTGGGATGGCACCGGGCCCGAGTTTCAGCTTCTCGTGTTGCGGCGACACTGCTCCATTTAACACGACCTCGTGAGGCCGAATTAAATCCGCGGGGCAAAATGCCTCTCGCAGACACACACGCTTGAAGTCGAAGCTAGAGCCAGCACTTTCCTGCCAGGGTATCGCCTGCTTCCATATTTTACGCTGCTCGGCGTCGCTCAGCAGGCAGAACAGCGAAGCCTTTTCCTGCGTACCTCTGTAGCCGTAACGGCAAACAGTCACACAGCAAGTATTTGGCATCGCAGGCTTGCGCGTCACATGCACTGTACTTATTTTTGCAAACGAAGCAAAGTGGGAAGAGAAATTATTTGCTGCCGCACCGCCGGCATCCCATTTCGCCCGTAGACTTGCGGCCGTAGTGACTCTCGCGTCGTTGCCCCCACAGGACTCTCAGCGCCACCTCATGGAAGGCGCAGTCAACATATGAAGCTCTCCCATAGAGTTACGGAGAAGTTTCATGACCATAAAAGGATTGAAGGACTATGGTGGGGTCAAAGACCCATTTCGCAAGCATGTTTTCCCTGCCGAGCAGCAGGCAGGGTAAAGGTTGCACCCACTGTAACACCGGCGAGTACCCGGTGGCACTAGGGATCAAACCCTGCACCTCCCGTATGCGAGGTGGATGCTCAAACAACTAGGCCACCGCTGCAATGGGACCCAGGCAATATTCCATCGCGGGATTAGGGGACTGACGAACTAACGAACACGTAAGTGCCACAGTATATTTAATAAGGAAAAAAAAAGCAAGCACCTTTCTTTCCATGCTGTAAAATGCACCAGGAGCACAGTCTGGCTGCATATTTTTGCTGCTTTAGCAAGGCCAAGTGAAGCTGCCCTTTTCTTAGCACACCGTGTGTTATGTTGCAGGTTGTTTTCTTTGGCTCTCCTGGAGACAGGTGCCACCACACTGAATTGTTAAAGAGTGCGGCTTTTCATGCCAGCGCAGATTTCAATCTATCTAACCAAATCCTGCTCGTGGGCACTTGACCATGTCACTATTATGAGAGGCGGGGTGTCAAGTGGCAAAAAACATCGCCGCGCTGTCCAGTCAAGTCTGGAGAGCAACATATTTGCAACATATCTGTCACGCTATCATGTTGTTGATCACCAGTCAATATGCAATGATGTGCAAACGCGTTTCCACCTTCGCTTGCTTTAGCAAGAGCTTGTGCCCACAGTGGAACTACTCCGCACCTCTCAGCATGGTTCTAGTGTTGTAACTAGAGTGGCTGAAGGAAGACGAAATGGCACCACAGTGCATCCACTTTCAGAGGCTAGCTTCACAACCACCCAGAGGTGTCATTTTAATAATGCCTTTACTGCCCAATAACAACACGCGCTGCACTTTACGCTTAAGTTCTTTCATGGTGCAAAAATGGCATGTACTGGGTGTGCCTGATTAAAAAAACAAAACAAAAGAAAAAAGACCAAAATGGCAGCAGTTTCCAAACACAAGCCGACAGAAACTGAACGTCATTCGGCAATTATATTAAGGCGGAAGCCTTTAATGCCTCATCGTTGTAAGCAGGAGTTGTCGACAGAAATGTCACGCTTTTCAATTGGTACAAACGGTCGTGACGTCACAGTGTGCGAATTTCAAACGGGCCCAATTGTACTTTGGCTAGTAGCCATGCCACCAATTAAAGGGATCATATAGTGATGCTCCAAGTAAGTGGGACTGAGTTTAGTTAACCCCTTCACCGGTTTTCTATATGAACGAATTTCATAACAAAACTGCTTATTTTTTTTATTCCTGATTTCGATTATTAATGCAATAAAAACCATGCATTCGATCTTTGAAAAATATTTGGAGTAAACACAAAGTCAAATTATCATATTGAAGTTTATTATTCCTCACAATACAGAAAAACAACTTGCGGCTGGTAATGAGCGATAAAAATTAAAGAATGACCATCATCAGGCTAGCTTACAGTGAACGTCTTACCAGGAACTGCTAGAAAAGGAAACTGAGGGGGTTCCGTTGGAATGTTATTGGCGTTGATCATCTACTGATGCGCGCCCGCAAAGTTCGCTTCTGAGCTCTCCTCTTCTTCATCGGAAAAACTGCTTAGCATAACGTCATCACTGTCGTCCTCGCTCCCTGAAACAATGTACACTTCGGTGTCTAAGTCACTATCGTCTGAAGAAGATGACGACGAAGAAAAGCGTCTTTTCCGCGAAGACGGGCCAGGAATACACGCGTCGCATCCGCCGGGTGCCATTTTTAAAACCCAGGTTGCCATACGAAAAAAACGTTTATGCGCTAGAAGAAAACGAAATAAACAGGTTAGTGCTGCCATCTGTCGACCAAAATGCCATCTAAGCCACACACGAGCGCTGATCGTCCGAAACGCTGAAGGGAAAAACCTATTCAGCGAGGACGAGCTACAGTCGTCCAAAACAGTTTGGGGACAGCTTGGCAGGGACGAGCGCAGCTCGTCCAAAACGGTTAAGGGGTTAATTGCTTAATTACCCAATTAGCCTAATTAACCCTTCTAGTCAGGCCAGATAAATAAAACCGAGTAAGAAATTGGTCGAGTCCGGGAATCGAACCCCGGTCTCCGGAGTGCGAGACGAGCATGCTAACCACTCCGCCATGCCACCTCGATGGTTTGGAATGAACAAAGGCGCGTCTAGTGAATACGGTGTTTTCGTTCACTCCCATCTTCCTCCCTTCCCTTTACTGCGAGGTTTAGGTGTCCACTCAGATATGCAAGACAGATACATTTCCTTTCCTCAAAAACCAATTTACCGACAAGCAAGCCGTAGAGCCGAACGGGCGATGGCGTTCTGTGGAATCCCTGCCAGCATTGCAATACGCTGTAACGTTCCACTCTTAGAGGCGAAGCTTAACAACGTAATCACATGCTAGTGACACTAGCAGTAACACCGCGCTTAAGGCTTTCGCTTCTCCACACTTTAGGTCAACAAAGTGCCCCCCTGAATTTTTAAGACCAGACTCACCTGGAAGTCTGAGCGGTTGACATTGGGAACGTCAATGTTGTGGGTTGAGGGGCACAAATCCTCATGCTTTTTTGCAGTGAAGATATCCAGCCCAACTAGATGCACCTGCAACACAGCAATATGTGACATCAGCACAGTGAACACTATCCTGGCTGTCACGTCTGCGTTTTGATGGAGGCAAAACAAAAAGTGCCTGTGCGCTATGCGATGTCCACACACATTGAAGAACCCCAGGGGCTAAATACAGAGCCCTCCACTACAGTTTCCCTTGACATATGTGTAGCTTTGAGACATCCACTGTGGGCAATATATACAAGCAGCGGCCGTATTCTGTATGCGTCCAATGTCTAAACGGGAATTTCCCTCGATCCCAAAAGGGACGAACACTGCTACCAAAACAAGTGGACACCTTTTCCACTCCTGAAGACTTCTATGCAAATTTTAAGTCCACATTTTACTTATCTTTCCAGCAACATTCACTTTACATTACAATCATTACTGCCATACATCATCGGGCAGCTGTCACATACACAGCCGGGGCTACTAATAAGCATGGACTAAGTGGACAAGTCTTTCCCAAGAAGCATGCACAATGCTTCAGTCAAGTTTTAATGAACCTATGGATGTACAACAGTAATTCCACAGCCACAAACAACCACAGATGTTATATTTTGCAAGGCACTTTATTTTGAAGGAACAAACAATATGCAGATTAAAATTATCTGGGCAACTCCAAACGACTGCACACAAAAAGAAGCGTGCAAAAGTAGATACGAGTCGCCAATGCTGAGCAGTTTAAACAAGTGCTGTTGCTTCCCACCACATTTAGAAGCACTCAATGTTGCAATCACTTGTTATGGTTGGTTTATGGGGTTTAACGTCCCAAAGCAACTTCGACCTAGTACAACAAAATCACTTAAATACATGGGCTGAGGGCATGAAGCCAGACTTTCGATCTGTATTTGTACTACGGTTGTTTCAAGGAAACATGGTTGCCTTCAAAACAAGCGCGACAACAGCTGAAGTCACTAGGACGTTTGTAAATATCGCTACCAGCAATTACCATCACAAAAATTTTCAGCTGTATTAGAACATGCCAGTCACCGAAGCCTGATTCACTCAGATCCAAAAGTTTTGTCCTCAATGCTTCTTCAGAAGACCATCGTGAATTTGAAGTGATCATCACTGTGAACAAGGCAGCAGGAGAGGTGGCTAACAGCACTTCGAATGCGCCTCAAAACCGATGAATCGCCTACAACTAAGACAAAGGTGACGAGTTGAGAAGACTGGTACCTTGGCATGTCCGTGCTTGCCCGTCTTCGAGGTGGTCATCTCCACGATGCGGCAGGGCCTACCCTTGAGCATGACAAAACCATTTTTGCGCAGGGAAGAGCACTGCACAGGGTACGTCTGGGATGCACCAGACCCCGCCGCCTGGTACTGCTCTGTGTCTTCCATGATGCACCCTCAGTACCACTGGAGAGAGGTCAGAGTGCACACGTTCAGCAGCAGAACTTCCAACATGGCACAACGGCCAAGGCCAGACCAACAACACATATGCTGGAAACATCCCTGGTACTTGAACTGCGCCCGTGATAAATAAAAGCACCAATTCAGGGACGTTGAAATTACTGTTGTGGGGCCCCAGAAAATAGGCCAATTTAAACTAGACTATGAAATTAATTCAAAATCAGTGGCTAAGGCATTCGAGGGCCACAGATGGAACAGAAGCAAGTTGGGCGACTGAACATTTCGGCTGGTCTAAAACCGACATCAAAATCAAAAGCACGTGTTTTCCGCACAGTACTATTATCGGCAATGCCAAGCAGATGACTGCCTGCGTCAAACTGGGCAACGTCTCCCCGCGCGATGACACGCACAGGAAAATGTAAGCGTGTGCCAAATAAACGTACTTGCGACGGCACACGCAATCCGCGATTTCGAACTTTGCCAGCGCTCTGCACTGTGACCACGTGTCAGAACCGCCCGGTTCACCAAAACGGTGGCCTTGAAAGGTGCAGAGAAGCCTTGAAACGCGGTCAAGGTGATCGAACGGGCTCGCCAAACAACGGGCGGATGGTCCGGCCAATGATGACGGCGGTCCAAAATTCCAGCAGCGTGCAAACACCCAGCTACGTAAAACGGGGTCTGCCGCGGCGCGGGCTATGCAGATATGGCGGCAACCAGTTCGGCAGAAGAGAATTAGCAATGCACCCCCTCGCCCCGGAACAGCGCTGGACAATTGAGTGAAACGATGCGTTTTCGGGCACAAGAAATATACCTGGAATCGGAACGGCTAGCGTTTCTCAACGAGGATTGCCAAATGAAAGGGCCACAACGAGACACTACAGTCTCAAAACACCGGACTGCAAAGCAGCCGAGGCGGGTTGCCCTACGCACGCGCCAAATCGAACCCGGCCTGGACGATAAACCCACGCCCCCGAAGCATGCATTAATCACTACTGCGGAACCATTCATACTCGCCTCGAAAACAATACGCGGTGACCCTTTCACGCCGATAGGGTTGACCGAGGGGGCCGTGCTGGGTCGTCGCCCGGGGCACGTCACATTCCAGATGCCGCATAGAACAGCACAGAACGCTGGGTGGCAGCAGCAACGAGGAACAAGATGCAAGGCATCTTCAAGAAACGCACGTGCCGCTGAGGCCCCGATTGACGTCGAACCGCAGGCGCTGTCCGGGACGCACCCCCGCTGCCGAAACCGCTAGTGGCAGCGGCCAGGCACTCGGTGCAAGCCGAGAGACAAAGACCCTGCCCCGCTCGGCACCACCGACTGAACAGAAGCACGTTCCTCGGGTCCGCGAGCGTCAAAGCTCCATGACACGATGCCGAGCACGCTGTGCGCCCGCAGCGCCGGCACCAGATGCTGCCAGCTCACGCACGAGACAGCTCGGGGCCCGTCCGCGAGAGCCAAGCGCCACTCGGTACGCGCGCAAACACTACCAACAATGAGATGACCGGAGACAACTGCACAAAACCAAAACGGGGCCCGCTTGAAAGAACAAATAGCAAACGAAACCGACGTGCAAAACCGTAGCCCTATTAGGCCTAAGCTTAGTCCTCCACACGTCGGTCCGGCTGTGCAGCGTTGACAAAAGACGGCGCCAGTCTCACACGCACGACCAGCCGGCGAAACGAACGGTCCTCCTCCGTACTGTAAGGTGGCGGGAATCGAAAAATAAACCGTCGGCAAGAGTCACTCCGACAACTGTTCGTATCGGTCGCGAGCGGACAAAACCGGAGAAATCTGCCGTTGACCGCCAGCAAGAATGAACACCGAGATCTCCAAAACAGGCGCAAAGAAATTGTCACGGCGCGAGACACCGCCTAGGCCTAATTTCACACAGCCCGTATATTCAACAAAACGCGCCCGAAGTACGAGTAACGAGCACGTGAGGAACAAACCAAAGCAATGCGCAAAGGCACAGTAACCCCTAGATGACTGCTCTAAAACAATACGTGCGATATCAGCTGCAAAACCAAACCCCCATTGAAAACTTACATGTGACTCCTCCGACTGCTATTGGAAAAGGAAAAGGGATAGCTACGATTTCGCTCCACGTTTTCGGAAGAACAGCTCTGTGTAAAAGGTGAAACGAAGCGGCGCAACTACTACTCTTCTAAAAGTAACAAAAACTTGTAAGATGTACCATAATATACACCCTGATTTAATATTACTTTCACTTTCATGGTTACTGGTACAACAAATATAGCGGTAATATGCACCTTTAAATTTTTTTTACTTTTATTTGGCCGGATACGGGAATGCGGCTGCTGAAAAAACGATTGGAAAGCTCATCTACTTTTTGTGTTGCTGTTTTGATCCTACGTCATGGTTCTTTGGGCCAATCATGCAAAAGCTTACCGGCGTTCTATGTGCAGCGTGCACGGATAGAACTGGGAAGGGAGAACAAAGTAAAGGACGGAGTTGTTCCATCGGCGCTGGCGGACGACGGCCGGTACAGAGTGAATAACATCGTAGGACGGGAACGTTTAAAATCATGGCGGAGACCGAGATCGGTTCGGAGGAACCAGTTTCAAGAAAGAAAAAGGAAGTACTAGGTAATGTATACACATGCGATCCGCATGCACTTTTTGCTGATAAAGCTTCTCACGCACCGCGAATGCATGATTGGCGGCAGCGCACGCTTGATTGACATTAGCCACTGCGGCACGGACGCGTTGGTCGGTGTAAGGATTGTTAGTACCGAAAAGAGCTTTTGCTTCTCGCATGCATCAACCCGGAGCTCTGGTGCAGCGGCAACGACCGCGCGCATACGAACTTGCTGTACTTAAGCCTAGCTGCGGTGTGTGTTTTTAGGCCTAGCTAATGCACGCTACGGTCTGGAAATTTATAAATAACTCGCTCGTTCCTTGCGTGCTGCTGGTATTTCTTTAAGTGCTTGCTGTGCTCGTACAATTTCTGTGCAAGGCTTGATTTCGTTAACTACGAACAGCTATGTAATTGCAGAGGCTGTTGCTGAAGTAACTATTACTCTCTGGTGAACGTCTTGCAACTGCAAGCGTGCGCTCGTCTTTTCTTGTGCGCATTGATGCTGCAGCCATGAGTCAAAGCATGCTTCGTTCTAGTCAAGTACGCAAAAATGATGCGTTTCGCTTTTTAATTCATGCCTCGCAGACCAGTGCTGTCTGCCTTCCACAAAGAGTAGTCATGTTAATAGGTTCTCGCGTGAACTTTTTCATGTGCGTTTTGAGTCGTAGTATGGAAGGCGTGGCGGTTCCCTGCCGGCCTATCACATGGCTGCGGCATTTGTTACGAGTGTTGCCAATGGCGAACCGGTTTCATTGAATATGTAAAAACAAAAAACCGTCTTTTGCTCTGCACGAATGTAGCGTGAGTGAAACGCGCGACGGTTTGCCGCCCGGCTGCTTGCTGCAACATTAATGCACACATCCTTTCTCCTTGTCATTGCACTTTTCAGCCGAAAGAGTTCTCGGGACGGTGAAGTGGTTTAATGTGAAGAATGGATACGGATTTATAAACAGGTAAAGCAAGAGATTCAGCTTCGTGGTGTGCAATTGGAGACAAAACTTTTTTGTTTGTCTGTTTCAGAAATGATACAAAAGAAGACATCTTTGTCCATCAGGTATGTATATATAGCCTATTACAGGAGTTGGGGTGTTTGCGTTCACTCTCCCTGCAACGTGCCTGTTCTGATTACCTGTTCGGTTTACAAGGCTGCATCCGCCAAGATGTTGCAAAAAGTGATGCATGTTGCTGGATGGCCATTTTCAATAAGTTTATTTAGTGCTGCATTACTGTGGCTTATACCGCTCTATGGTCAATGCCTATGCATTGCAGGTGATGCTGTCTGCACCTGTACATCCGTGTTCTGAATTAAAGCTATGAGAGCCTGTGGTCATGTGTGCCCCTCTTGTTTGCAGACTGCAATAACAAAAAACAACCCCCTCAAAGTTGTCAGAAGCGTCGGCGAAGGGGAAACTGTCGAGTTTGATGTCGTCGTCGGTGAAAAGGTGAGCTGCATGGTTGTATCTCCACATATTCTCTGCTTAGGAAGGCGATAAGTTTTGTTGCACAGTGGAATTGCATTAAGTGGCACTCAGAATCTTGGCCCTGCCGCGGTGTTTACAGCGTTCGGCTGATGACCCAAAAGATGCAGGTTCGATTCCGGCCGCGGTGGCCGAATTTTGATGAAGGCGAAATTCTAGAGGCCCGTGTTCTGTGCCATGTCAGTGCACATTAAAGAACCCCAAATGGTCAGATTTTTCGAATCCCTTCACTACGGCTTCCCATAGCCAGTCTCTCTTTGGGATGTTAAACCCACACAAACCAAACCAGTAGATATGACTTGACGATAACTGCAGATGAATAGTGTGTATGTCTATTCGAACTACAGAAAAAAAAAATACCTCTTTTTGGTGCTTTTTGTTCATGTTTCTTTTCACAGGGAAACTTGATTTACTCTGTGCTTTTTTGTGCATGCAAATGAAGCTAAATGATGAAAATCTGGAAATAGTGGTTTGGTTACTATGCAAAATATGGCACTCATAATTAGGTAAAGATAATTCGATAACTTGAGAAAAAATTGCGAAGTTTTAGAATATACATGATGTTGCTTAGTTCAGCATCAAAAACCTTTATTATGGCTACATAAGTTATATACTGTTAAATCTACTGACCCTTCAATTTCTTGATGTGAGTGCGTTACAAGTTTTACTGAAAGCATTTGGTTTCAGTTGGTACATTTTTGCTGAGCAAAGCAGACATCTCTGAAATAAATTGCAGATATGGTTAAAACTGGTTGTGGAAGGAAAAGAGGAGTGGTTACATGAAAGTGAATTCATTGATGTACATCCCTGGGTTGGTTGTCTAAGCATACTTGTTCACATGCTAGTGGTTCTTGCCAAAGGGAAATAGATTGTGCAGCATGTCTGGTGCGCTGACTGCAGCATTTCCCAGATAGATTTCTCATCTCATATCCTTTGTAGCCTGACTACCGCTTACTGAAAAAGGTGCAGCGGGTCATATCTGCCAATATGGCCAAACATCCAATAGTCAGTCTGTGAATTGCTACTTTCTTGACATAATTATGCTGCAAATAAAAGTGCCACATAATTTGTGCATCAGGATGTGTTGCTAGTTGATAAATGTCAAGTTTCCTCTTTTTTTTTTTGTTTCATAATAGTGCTTTCTAAGAGTAATGTTCAGCACTTAGTTTGGTAGGTAGTACCGTTGCTGTGATGCTTCTCTTGTTTACACTCAGTGCAGTTTGCAGCGTTCTTGGTAGCATCCAAGTACCGCTGTCGCAGTATTGTGTAGTTTTGTGTCTGACTGCTGACCGGCATGCACTGTCCACATTTCAGCTGTATTTTGGAAATGCTTTTATGTTCTTATTTAAGATGAAAACTCTGTAGTTTGCATTCGTTTCTTCATAGCATAGGCTAGGACCCTTTGACAGTGTGTGTTTAAGGTGGTCCCAGACGTTCGTTCATTCTATCTGTACCTCAGAAAGTGTTCAAATGTGAAGTGTTGACTTCAAAAAAATTTCTGGCATGAGAACTTCCAGGAAGCATGCCGTTCAAAGGAGGGTGATGCTGCTGTATGGAGGTTATCATTCTCTGCTGGGGTGTGATGATTGAGGGACAGTCTTAAGCATTCTTGTGTTGTGGTGCAGGGCAACGAGGCGGCCAATGTGACCGGCCCAGAAGGGGTCCCCGTCAAGGGCAGCCCCTATGCGGCTGACCGCAGGAGGGGACGCTTCAGGGGTCGCTGGATGGCTCAGCGCAGGAGGCCGCCCCCAAGGCAGTCCACTGGGGTCAGTGTCACTTCATCTATTCTATAGCTGGAGCCCGACAGGAAGGGTCTGTGGGTGCTTTCCTGTGGGTTGTGAGACTGTGGGCAAGCTTTGTACACCACTTGAAAGTGATTGCACCTGTGCTGTGAATAACTGTAGCTAAACCATATCACCACCTTGTGGTTGGTGCAATGTGACCCAAGTTGCTGCTGCGCCATTAACCTGTAGCAACCACTTACTTCTACTATGTCAGTGCTGTATTGAACGGAGACACAGCTTGTGTTACCAGTTTGTCCTGTAGAGTACATGCAAAAGCACTAGGAAAGTGCAGCACTTGTGTCTACATCACTTTTTGTGTGTGTGAAGAATAAGTGAATAAGCTGTACTGCCTAATTGTGCCCTCTCTGTGCTTCACTATATGAACCCAATGCTTCCTTTATTGCACTCTGAATGCAGCAATCGCTCATGTGCAAAGATTTGTTCACCAGCTTGTGACTGCTCGGGGGCTGGTTCTGTCCCTGTATAAAACTTCAGGGAGGGGAAGTGCATGCAATCAAAGCACTATGGCTGCATTTGCCATATTTACTCGAATCTAGGCTGGCCTCGACTCTGAGCCAACACCTGCAGATCGAAGATAAAAAAAAAACTCCTCGAATTTAAGCCGGTCACAAAAACAATTCAGAGCGACAGCAGGGACCACACGCAAGTGGCATTTATTTCCACAAACCTGCTTCCACTTGCTCGTCCTCGCCAAGCTCCTTATCATCGTCCTCTTCGTACAGTGCACAATCTTCGGTGCCATCAAGTACATTGGAATTGTGTACTTTTGGAACGAGTGTGCAACCAAAACCAAGCTTTCCAGGATGTCATCCCAGACTGAAGCAATCCAGCAAGCTCTCTCTTGCCAGCTGTCTCAGGCTTTTTCGTGTAGCACTTCCGTGGTCACTGAAAGTGCCGCTGCCCCCTGCAATTTCACGAACTCTGCCAGTGCAGACTCCACTTAGAAACAGCATCCTTTCTTCGGGCCCATGAAAGCCCTCCCCGTTGTGGTGCAAGCAAAACAAGAGCAAGCAAGCAAAGAAAGCCACAGTCCCAACTGGCTTGCAGATTCGAAGACGGCTCTGTAGCAAGCACAACTTTTAGCTTGAAGGCGGCACTATAACGACACCATCTGCTCGTCACCATTATGTCGGTGAAAAACATTGCACTGCTGCGGAATGTGCCCGTGCCACCACACGGTGGTGGCTTGAGGGGATAGCACAAGAGAGCACGAGGTCAAAATGGCAGCCAGTGCTTGTGTGTGCTTTTATCGGCATCGGCCACGGATAGTAATGGCTGCAGTGCTGTCTTCTGTTTCGTGGGAGTGCCGTTGGCTTCCTACTTTTTCGATTTTTTTTTGCATAAATACAACAAAATCTGCAGTCTGCCCTGACAATCCAAGATTCAGTGCCATGCTGAACTTCATAAATACACTGTGTAGCTTTATCAGCGAGTTCACCGTGGTGTGCATGAATAAAAGTACTGTGTTGGCACTGTGCGAATGTTGCCGAATTGCGGTTGGACACCAGTTAAGTGGAGAGGATCGTCTGGGTTGTTTGGCTGGCATGAAATCACTGGGCCACCTGCAGTATGCGTGATGGTGCGTGGAGTATTGAAGAGTCAGATTAATAGAGGCCTGGAGACACTGCAGCACAAAGTGAGTGAAGATGGCTAGAAAACTAAATGTGTGCATGCCATGAGTCTTGTATGCTTTTAACGTGTGTGGCCAGTTGTGGTCTATTTGTGTGCCACTGCTGTTCACCCTGAGAAACTGGAATTCGTTGAGGCAAGTGGGAAATAAGCACTGGGTGCAATTTTAGGATGATTTCCAGGACCAGGAGGACAGCGAGGGGGCGGAGCTTGCGGGTGAGGATGATGGCGGCGCCACCCGGCAGCCCCGAAGGGGACCCCCGCCGCGGAGGCCTTTCTACCGACGCTACTTCCGCAGGCCGCGGGGCATCCCACGCAACTCTGGCGGAGACCGGGGCAGTCTTCAGGGGGAGGCAAGTTGGCGGCATTTGTCGCCTAGCATAGCCTGTGCACTCTTTCTCTCTGCCGTGGCATGCTGACCTTTTCTCTCTTCGACCGCTCGCGTACGTGCACTATTGTCCGCATTCCTTGGGCACCTGCTCACACACCTAAGCACCATGGTAAAGGGTACTCACATTGTTTCCACCACTCTATTCTCACCAGTTCTGCAATTCTTGATGCATTCGGAATTTTCAAAAGCTCTTGGCAGACCGGTTGATGCTGTGTATTTTCAGAGGGCTAACACCTTGGGAGTTTCTTTATGCATTGCAGCTTGCCCATCATTTGCACACCCTTAGTGTTACAAGGTAGCAATGTGTATAACTGCTTTTGCTGCGATATCTGGTTGGGGGAGACAGTATCCTCTTGAGTGACTGTGTTCTATTATGTGAACCTGCCTTGCATTTGCAACTACGTGATTTGGATAACAATGTTATGGAGGCAATTTCAAAAAGGCTGTTTCGTTTCTTTGCACTCCTTTTTTCTGCGGTATTACCTGCAGCAGCTATCTTTCTGTGGCTTGACAGTAGGTTTAGTTGATGCTTGCAATTGCATAGGTTTGAGCTTTTAGTAGGTACTTAATGTGCCTTACGTACCTTGCTTGTACTATCACGCTCAACATGAGTTGCAACGCGCGGTCATCGACCGGGGCTCGTTTAGTGGTGTGCCTTCTCCAAACAGTCACTCGGAATTCCGGGAGAAACTTTTTCCTGAGCGGGGGTGCTGTTGTTTCCTGGAACAGCAGTTTCTCCCAGAATTCCGAGCAACTGTTTGGAGGAGGCACATCACGGAATGAGTCCCGGTCGATGACCGCGCGTGCGCGTTGCAACTTATATTGAGCGCGATAGTACAGTGTGGCAGAAAGCTTTGGCAACATTATGGCTTCATCACTGTTTGTGCATTCCACTAACTTTATCTTACGAATCATTTTTTGTTATGCATGTGCAAATAGGAGTGGTGTCCCTAACTTCCAGCTTCTGATTAACTGAAATAATTGCAAGCAAGTCCTCGTTATGTCATGTAGCATATTTGTGTTGAGTCTGAAATAATCTGCTGCATGGAACTTACTAAAATGTGTGACACTGATTTATGCAGATATTGAAAAATGTAAGAAGTGTACAAATGACCTTTCCTGAAGGTGGAGGGTTCTTGTCATTTTATTGAGGTCATATGTGGTGCAGCCTTGTTGCGCTTACTAAATTACCCGAACAGGCCCTTGCAACATGGGCCAGTGGTGGGATGAACCACTTGTGTTGGAAAGTGTCAGTCCTGGTGAATGTAAGGTTGGAGAATCATTTTGAGTTTCTATATGTTTAATTGGGGAGGGGAGGGTGGGGTGCAATGACTAGATCTAATGTGGGTGGTAGCTAACTGCTGGTTACGATCCGATATGAAGCATACATGCTCAATGTAGTTGCCTATGGCACTTTTGCTAACTCTTTCTTGCACAATCCAAATGTTTTCCTCACTGTCTTGTCTGAACGGTTCAAGGCAGCTCATTTATTGTGGCTTTCTCTCTGCCCTGCTAGTGCTATGGTAAAGCGCACATTTCGGCACACTTTGTGGAGGGTCGTGCGGTCACTGTAGGCTGCTGAAAGCACAAGTCACTGCTTGTACAAGATTCGCGCGCAATGGCAGCAGCGTCCATGGTGCGTCATTTTTTACTCTGTCGTTGCTTGGCGGGGCACCAGGAACCTGCTGCGCATGTCAGTACAGCATTGTCACTGAGAAATTTTCGAACGAGACTGTGTCCGGGATCGCAGTGCCACCACTGTGCAGGTACCGAAGAATATTTTCGGCGTCAGTAGGGAGCGCATTAGGCTGCAGATCCTGGGCTGCCACGACATCGGCCTCATCGGTTGCAACAAATCCAGCGTGTTGAAAGCAGTTCTGTAGAGTAATGGGTGTCACTGCCTTACAGGCATCGGCAAGCATGTTTGTTGCTGACAGAAGGCTAACAGCGTACTGCTTGCCGGCGTCAGTGCTTAGGATAGGCTGAAGGGCAGTTCTAGTGTTGGGCGGCAGGAATTCCAAGTGGATGGACTCAAGATACAGATGTGACCTTGTGCAGCGCAGTTCAGTACCTTCCGGTTTTGCGATTTCCTGTCGAGTTTGCGAATGTAGTCGCTGAAGCTCTGCTATGTGATCCACGTTTTTGTGTTGGCCTTATACCACATGGCCAGTGACTTCACTTCCTTGAAGTACCTCGGGCTTTTCGGCTTTGCAATCATAAGAAATGGAAGCTGCTACGTCCCCAACATGTTGCTGCTGACCATTATTGTGACGCGCTCTTAACTGTGCCTGCCTCGTGGCAGGGATTGTCAGGTATGGGAAAGGTCTTTTTCTGGCAGCATCTTATAGAAGAATGCTGTTTCGTCGCTGTTGACATCATCTGGAGAAAACTGGCACTACAGCGACTCCAGTGTCGAGCAGTAATTTATTTATTTATTTATTTATTTCATACACCCTCAGGGCCATTGGCATTAGAGAGGGGAGTGGTTACAGGTGAAAAAAAAACATAACAATACAATAAACGATATGGGGCTATTATCAAAAAAGTTACAGATGTGTCTAATCATACAATGTTAGCTAAGGCGTTCTTGAAAAGTTGGTAATCTTTGATGGTTGCTGTTGGTGCGGGAAGGTGATTCCACTCTGCTGCTGTTCGAGGTAAAAAATGACTGAAAGAAAGCGTTAGTTCTTTCAAAATGGGACACCGACTTTGTAGGCATGATCTAATCTTGATGATAGGTGATGCAGGGAGGAGAGTAATATACTGCGCAGGTGTGGATGATGAAAGATCTTATGGAATATGCAGATACGAAACATTTTGCGACGTGAAGCTAAGGATGGCAGATTAAGGTTTGATTTCATTGAAGATATGCTAGCGGTCCTATTATAGTTGGAGGTAATGAAGCGGGCTGCGTTATGTTGGACCATTTCGAGTGAATGAATAAGGTTTTCATGATGAGGGTCCCAGATGGATGCGGCATGTTCTAGTTTTGGACGTATTAATGTCTTGTACAATAGCAGTTTGAGGGATGAAGGACCTCTGGCGAAGTTGCGGTGGATGTAGCCAAGCATACGATTGGGTACATGGGTCCAGTCGATGGCGCCACTCTCTCCACATGTCCTCTCGAAAGCAAGGTCATACCTTTTCTTGAAATTGCGGAAGTGCACGTCACTGAACATGAAGCCCTTAATGTTCATCTAGTGAGTAAGCGTCTCTGCCTTGTGCATCAGAACGTCCCCAGACAGAAATCTGCTTCATGACCGTACACACAACCACATGTGGAGGGCTTCTTCGAGCTTCGGGTGGCTGCCGTCTCAAAATTTTTTTCTTTGCAAGATGGTTACCTCACCGAGAATCTTGGTCTTGTTTTCCATGTAGATCGAGACCGTTTGGCTCGAAATATTATATTCTTGGGCAACTGCGCTCTTAGAGCGGCTGCTCTGCACTTGCTGAACCATATCGATCTTTTTTCCATTGTCATCTGGTATATTTACCCCTTGCCTGCATTCCCCAGTACAGACTGCGCGGGCACTAGTGGTTCACCTGACTCAATGTTATCGTGTGCTGTGTTGGATCGGCGCAACTTTGACACAGCACACAAGACAATCATTAGTGCACCTCAAGCTGGCATCATTTGCACAAAATAAAAGCGTGGCCTACTCAAACATCGGCTGTTGGTTTGCCTAAACATGGCTTAGGTGACTACTCGGACCAGAACATGCAGAAACTTATGGTTATGAGCGGGGATCTGCAGTGGTGCCACCTCGTGGGGCAGCAAGAAGGCTCAATTCAAAACAGAAATGGCATTCAGCGGGTTGATCCGTGTATCCATCAGCATTGGTCGGTGCAAGTGCTGCTGCAAGGAGTGCTGTAAATAACGAATTACTCATTGACATATCATTCGTGTGGATGTTAAAGGGGCCCAGAAACACAATCTTAGTTAACTGTTTTGCCTGTTGATTGCATACAGTGAGTTATAATGGTGCTATTAGCGTCGGTAACACCGCGTATATTCCGTTTTTTAATATTTTAATGTCCCCCCAAAAACAACTTCATGGCTCTGATAGTGTGGCGGGTTTTTAGCAGCGGATATGACATCACCTGGCGCGAGCTTGATGACCGGACAAACAGTAAATATACTGCAAATTGTGTGAATAAATAGAGAAACATTTTGTCATCTGTCTGCGTTTTATATTATATCAACAAAGACAATTTGTTTGTCTTAGCTAAAAGCCCTGCAAGGCAAGTAAAATAAAAATACACCACCAGGGGCGCTCTGGCATGGAAACAACGCTGCCAGTCTCACAGAGAGCAGGCAACCATGGAGTACAAACTTCCGCGACGTGCTCTGGCTGGCTGTTTTGATTGGTTGCGCCACGTGCCGTCATTGGGAGAGCGAAATAGGAGTGGGAAGCCCCGCCAAAATCGAGTTGAGGGCAGCATTTTTTTTGCTTGTATTTTCAAATTTCTTCATTGAATAACTCCCGTTCCTGTGCACCGATTCCTGTAATTCTTTTTGAGTCAGCATCTGTGTGACATAAAGAACCCACCTGAAGTATAGCCGGTATTCCCCCAGGCAGTGTTTCGCAGCCCCTTTAATGAGTATTACAAATCTACTCCACCGTCGGGGATTCCCCTAAAAAATTGAACCAACATCTCATTTATCTCGCCTTTATTGATGGCACCACGCTTTGATTTCGACGGCAAGTTGAACCCCCAACTTCGGATTTCCAAGTATTAAAAAAAAAAATATAGGTTGCTTTACAATCATGTACATATGCTGCATATTGCCACGTATCATTGTAGTGTCCGTTCGTTCGCGCTCAAGGCCGCAGGAAAGGGTTATCATTTTTGTTCGGGACGAGAGAAGCGACCGGACTAATCGCGATTGATCGCAGCCATGAAGAGCTGCATCTACCTTTTTCCAGAATACTGTAGATGATCTTTTCCAGTTATCTCGAAGTTTCCTTGCCGGCTTTAAATTGAGCGATGCCGCGAGCGGCAGGCATTCGTAGTTCGACGACTTGTTGGTGTCTTCCTGACAGCTGGACTGCCGTCACTACAACGTGACCATATGATGGGTGCACTCATTTTTAGCTGCTGCTGTCGGGAGGCATCATGCCACTGCCTTGTATATGGAAACGTCCTCAGATGTTTCCAGTGCCAGTCTCGAGGAAAGCAGTGTGTTCCATCATTCATCTGCGTCGGGTCATCACTAGTGGTTTCTGGCGTTGCTTTCCATGTCACTGCTGTTCAAGCCCTGTCCTTGCTGCATCTACATTTCCCCTTCATGCTCAGTTTGTATTAATGCAAGCTTTTCCCAGAAAAGTATGACTGCATGACTTTTGTCCTTCTGCTAATCAGAGAGCATAATTTGTTCAGCTGGTGGAGGCTGATTGTAATTTGAAATTTCGCATGCAACTTATACTCAAATGTACACGAGAGATTTGTTATTCCACCGTTGCGTTTCGAGATGGGTACGTGAATCATTACCGCTGCTTGTCTGCCTTGTGGGACTCGGCTATTTGTCTGGGCCGCAAGGTAAGACTGGTGGCTGTGCCAGAACAAAGTGGCACTCAGGAAACGGGGCCACAGGACCAGTGTGGGTGCTTCCCTGTAGGACCTGGATCGTGGGGATGACGAGGATGGTGACTACTCGGGTGGCCGCGCTGATGGTGGCTCTCGGAGGCCTCCCCAACCCCGCAAGTTTTATGGCCGCTACTTCAGGCGCCGGCCGCGGCGACCACGCAGCGACACTGAAGGCAGTCAGAGCGGCCTCGACGGGGAAGCGAAGGTGCGGTTCTCTGCCGAGGGTAACTCTTGTTGCTGTGCGTTTTTTTTCTTTCGAGGCCATTGTGTGGCAGTGATGGCTGTTCCCACCGAGCACAGTGCAGGACAAAAATTCTAAATTTGTTCAGAGCTATCTCAGTGACAACACAGCACATCTGCAAGAGACTGGATATTATTTTATTATTGTTATTTATATCATGAGAAGGCTACAATGAAGGAATTGTCAGCCTAGCTGCAGCCGCCTTCCGAGCGTTTGCTCAGATGCCGTATAATCTAGTCTAAGGGCCGCACCATGTTCTCGCACCCTTGTTTTTGGACTACAGAAGAGAAAAAATAGTTTTTTTTTTTCTTTTAATTCGTGTATGGGCCGCACCTTCGAAATTCACACGGAGGTGAGTACGGCCCTTGCACGAGTTTATGAAGTACAGTCGACGACCGATTTTTCGGACTCTCTAGGGACCGCGAAAACGACCGAAAAATCGGGCAGTCCGGAAAATCAAATTTCACCGAAAAAATCACGAACTTATTACCACTATGCCGGAGAAAGCGGCCAATTGTATTGCACACATTCTAAAGCTCCTCATGACTATATTTCGCCGCGTCAAATACCGGATAAACGCGTATAAGGGCCGCACTTTTTTTTTCCCAGATTCGAGGGCCAATTTTCGGGGTGCGGCCCATACACGCGATATGCGAAAAAAATTTTTTTTAAAGTAAAAACACACCAACCAGGGAATGAGCGACATTAAATACTTCACGAGTGACGATTGAACGTAGAATAAGACTCCTGAGCTGGTGCTGCGCTCTGGTGCACGCTCATGCCAAAAGAAGCCGCGCAGCATGTCCGCTGTCAACGCGTAGCCGTTGTTCCGAAATTCCATCACATAGAGGAGCAGCTCTTCTTCCAGTTCGAGAAACTCGCACGGCTTGACTTGGAAAGCGCGCTTTTTGCAGCTTGTGTTTCTCTTTTGGTTGCACCATCATCGGACGCACTTCTCGGCCACGTCGAATTTCCCGCCCGCCGCACGCTTACCGACCGCGTTCGAGAGCTAACTCCCAGCCGTGTAGCTTAAGGTGCTTGCCCATCGCGCTAAAACTGTGAAGCTCGGCGGCAGCACGCGAAAGCCATTATCACGGCGAACGCGCCAACACGCATGCTAACACGCCACGAAAGGCTGGAGCTGGCGATACTGATGTCGATGGGAACAGCGGAAAATCGCGACCGAGAAAAATGTTGATAATGATCACGGCGCCATCCATAGACGGCACTTGGAAGCTCCGGTGTGCGCGCGTGGCCTCCGCGAACGGCGCAGCGCCGGAGCAGATCGCGGCCGCAATAAGATCTGGCTGCGCGCCCGAAGCGCGCTTCGATCGCGGAGGCCACGGCGTGCGCATAGCCTCCGCGATCGTATTCGCGTTCCGTGTTTGGGACTAAAGACTCGGCACAGATGAGTTCCGTGAACTCAGACTACGGTTCAAGTTCGTGCGGCGGAAGACATTCAAGGACAGTACGAATTCGAAAACACGCGAGCGCAATGTTCCGACTCGCGCAGAATTTCAGCGTCGCAAGAGGCTCCCTTTACGCTTGAATTTCGTTTTGTTTGATCAAGTTTTCGATATCTCCTGCAGTCTGAATTAATGAGATTCCACTGTACACATTATATGGCGGCTTGGGTGCTGGCGGCGAGTGCGAACGAGGTCCGAAAAATCGAGTGGTCAGTTGCGGTGCGTCCGAAATTTCAAGCGCTCTTACACATTGGCTCTATGGGCCATGTCGCGGTGCCGCGAAAAAGTCCGAATAATCAAGCATGTCCGAAAAATCAGGCGTCCGAATTTTCGGTCGTCGACTGTAGTTGAAAAGTGCTGAAATGGCTGCACTTTGTTGTTGGAGGGGCAGCGGTGTAGTACTTGGAGTTGACTCTTTTTCTGAATTGTAGCTTGGTGATGATGCTACGATTCAGGGGGGAGAAAAAGCTGAACAAGCAGCTGCTGTTGCATTTTTGAAGAGTGACTATGCTGTGATGACCGAGTGCATTTAATGTCTGTCATTGAAGCAATGTACTATTGAAGTTTTTATTTTAATAGCACTTCGAAAGAGTGATGCTGGTTGTGCTTGCCCTGCAATATTTACAACTGGGTAGATAAAATTGTACCAATGCCTGAGCATATCTGTGTTGTAATTTATGGCTTTATTTTGGCCCATGGTTGTCAATGTCTGATGTCTATCTTGTGGCCATGCAGAAAATTTGATTGCGTGGATGATTGTTTGAATGTTTTTTCTACGAAATATTTGAACCTAGTGCAGAGTGACTGCATGTCCAAAGACATGCTTGTGACAGGGGCTAAACGTGCACAGATCTTTCTGTGCATGCTTAGCACACTCTGCAATAATGCAACTATAAGCATGCAGTCCATTCTCAAAGATGTGCTGCCAACGCTGAATTTTATTGCTGGATGTTAAATATTTGTGTGTTTTCCTGGGACAGGAAACAAGAGAATTGTGTCCCAGGCAGTATTTCCCTCAGCTTGCCATTGTGTTTGAAATACATGAGAGCGAAGCCCTTTATGATCAGTATGGTTGCAAAGCGCTTGCATTTTTGGCGGATATGCACTTGCATGGACTGCATGCCCCCTTTTTTTTTTCTGGTTTGTCAAGTTTTTGCTTCTGTTGCATGGCATGTTTCGGTGATGAGGCCTGCACAGTTCATTCTTCTTCATGTGTGCCACAAATAAGTGAAGCTTAGTGGTCATTTGCATTTAGGGGCTGGCATCACTTAGTCCCTCTGCTGCACACATGAAGCATGAAGCGTGCTCTTTTCATCTGTCTATACTGTGAGACATTTGTAGGTGTTTACGTTGTCGATGGCCAACTAGTGGACTGTGTACTCTGGTGCACACGTAAGCACAGAAAACACTATCAGTTTATCGAGTTGTTCACTAGCTTTTGCTGTTTGGCTAAAAAGCTGCTGTGCTAGAATTGTGGGCCCTCACTGTCAGGTGGCGCCTGGCTTCCTGCTTGCTCCTGAGCAAAGGATTGATAGCGATACGTTTGCAGCGTTCACCCAAGGCCTATACATTTCATCGTTTTTCACTTGCAGCACATTGTGCTGGTGATGTCTACCCAAGGGAAGGTCTAGTAGCACTACGTTCACTATGTGGTGTCTCGGAAAGATGGGGGGAATGCAGCAGTAACATTGCGCACCATACAGAAACATGTGAGCGTGTTTTGCACCGTATGTTGCATAGCAGGGTGTGAGGTGGATACCTGTGTGTGTTGCCTCAGGAGAGTGAAGGCGAGACCCAGCCAGGACCCGAAAGGGAGCGTGCTGGCCAGACGGGGAGCCAGCGTCGGAGACCACCCTTCCGCCCCCGACCTCGACGCCGTGGACAGCGGCCAGGATCCCAGACACAGGATGACGATGGCGCTGGGTCACCAGGCAGTGGTGGCGGTGGGCAGTCTCGTGATGACAAGCCCCCCAGGGACAAGTCTCGGGAGGAACGACCACCTCGAGACAAGTCTCCTCGAAGGGAGTCTGCTGGGAACAGCAGGCAAGGAAGCAAGGTGGGTCTGCCTGAAGGTGTACAATTTACGCGTTGCATTTTGGGGGGCAGGCACGAGTGTGCTTTCTGATGTCCATTCTAGTGGCAATGACATTCCTGTGCAGTTCAGATTTTTGTGACTTGCACCTGACTTTACTGGTTTATGAGGGAAAAAGAACAGCGAAACGCCGTACGCTAATGCCACTTTTGTTCCTTGGTAATGTGGCCAGGCGGACACAAATTGGGGTAACAATTGTCCGCATAAATTCAGTAATTAGCTAAAAATCATTATTAACTTTCTATTGCTTGAAGTTAGCGTGCATATTTTTGTACAGTTTTAGTAACATGCCTGTGCCCCGAGGTACGCACGTCTAAAATTTCGTCCCCGTTCGTCTATTTACGCATGCGAGAGAGACAGCGGCTCTCGACGTGAAGCACCTGGTGCGCTCTGCGAACTTGGCAGAGCGTCAAGACGTTATGCGCCCATTTTCAGCATGTTCACTTTATCTAGCTGCGATTGGTGGGAGCCACCAGCTATTACAAAATTGTCAGATCGCGTCAAAGTGAACTAAGCGAAACACCAGCGACACAAACGCACCTGACCGCTTGTGTTAGTTAATGGCGGAAAAATGGACGGACATATATAAAATTTTGACCCCCCCCCCCCCCCCCCCAAAAAAAAAAAATTTTTTTCTGCTTAATGAACCGTCCCCTAAACTGATGTCAACTTTTCTGGAAAAAAGTAGGTTCATTATGTTAATATATACTGTAATTGGACAGTCTGAAACATCCTTAAACTTTTCTTTCAACATACAAAAATTACTGACAGCTTGGTACAGTTGTTTATTCTGTATTGCGGCACATTCTACCCAGATGAAGCAAGCAGTAATGTTAGCTTGTATTTGTCAGTCATGCTTTTTAGGCATGTGCGAATAGTGAGTATTCAGTTCGAAGCGAATGCAAAACAAATAGCTTGCACTGGAAATGTAGTAGCAAAAAAAAAATCAATTCATTAGAGCGAAATAGCATACACCAAAAGATGGGGTTTGCAGAATTCAGTAAGGAAACTGAAATAAAAATTGAAACAAAAAAAAGTGCCTTCAATCAGCAGCAAGTTAAAGTGTGCTAAGCACCATAGCCTCAAACTTATTACGATGAGATTTGTTTCATGCTGCTGATTTTAATGTAAACGTTGCTGGCAGATTTTTCGGGTGGTGAAATTTAGTAGGACATGATTCATACTCCAGACTTGCCTGGCACCAAGACACGCACCCCACAGAGTTCAGTGTAAAACTGCAGCTGAAATTTCAGATTTGTCTCATCCGGTGCCGCGATTTCTCCGGCCTCATTGACATGGCAACGTGACTGCGCGGTGCGTGCATGTTCGTACCGCTGCCGGAGGAAGCTATGGCCAGAGTTATCCGTCACTCAAAAGTCGAAAGATATCGGCGAAGGCCCCCACGCCTGGAGTGCAACGCAGCCCACAGTCATGCATGTTCGCTTTCACATCTGGATTTCGTCACGTCATGCGGGCTCCTTGGCAAAGTGCCAAGCCGTGCAGCCATCGAAGGCAGAATTTGTGGATGCAACCGCCATGCCGATATCCAGAGCGGATCTTGCAGAGGTGTTGGAGCATGCATAAGCCCATCGACTCTTCTTTGAGCAGCTTATTTTCCTGGATTCTCGAACTTCAAAATATTTAGAAAATATTCGAGGTTTTCGAATATTGCTATTTTCTTTGAAGTCTGAATCAAATACTGCATCATTCGCATTGATATTCTAAACATTTGAATAATCTCGCAACCCTAATGCTTTAAATAAAGTCCCTGCCACACTGCATGTCACCAGTCCCGAAAGGCATGATACAAATAAGCCCTCATTAATTTGAACATCTGGAAGCATTGTTAGACACGAGTTATTTATATGGCACTGTAAACAGCTACAGTTACAGTGTGTTTACCATGGCATATGTTAGGAAATTTTCGCAGTGAAATTTGGATTTGTCAAAACCTGGCCTGTGAATGCTTGGAAGCAGGTGTGCTGCGGTGGTGCTCAAGTTGTTGACCGACTCGCATTCCGTGTTCCTCAAGATTGTTGCTCGAGAAAAAGGTGTTTCTGGACTCGCAGGCAGCCAGCGGAGGAGGCAGTGAGGCGGCCACTGGCAGCAGCAGCAGCAATGGTGCGGCGGCAGCCCCCTCGGGGAGCCTCGAGTCGTCGTCCTCTTCGGCAGCCGTGGAGGGCACCGTGTCGGCCTGAAGGTTGAACCTGGGTGGCAGTCTCTGTTTCTCCCAAAGTGCACGCTCCCCTCCCTAACCATCACAAACACCACCAGCCTGCGACAATGACACGAGGGGACGCCCCATCGCTCGGAGCGTCGGCAGCACGGAGACGGAGGAGAGAGAAAAACACGCCTTTCGACCAGAGATCCTCTTTTCGCATTTGAATGTGTGTGCGTGTGTGCTTAGTCGGCTACCAAAGCTTTGTCTTAGCCAAGGGGGCTGGGGATGATCGGGGGAAGAAAGAGTCCCACTTCTCACACACCCAAGTGTACTTTTTCTCTACCAATGATGAACTGCTGGTATCGGGTGGGCTGCTGGCTGCTGTTCTTGCACCTGTTTCTTGTTTTTTTTTTTTTTTTTTTTTTTCATCAGTCGACGTAAGTGCTGGAACAAGGTGTTTAAGCACTGTGACTGTGGTTGTTTTGCTTTCTTTTCACCTAATGAAATGGAAATGGCAGATGCAATGGGTTTTGCACAATGTCTGGACAATAATGCCAGGCATGTGGGGGAAGCAAGGTGAAAGGGAGGTTCTGTACTCGCAAGGTGTTTTTTTTTTTTGTTTGGTGTGCCTGTGAGAGCTGTGTGTGCTTGGAGAGGACAAGCGTGTTTTTCCCGTGCACCAGCCCGACGCGCTGGGTCCCCAGGCCAGCCTGCTGGCCTTCTGTCCTGTCCTCCCTCCTGCCTGGCACTCTGTTTTTTTTTTTTTTTGTCCAGTCTGGCAGTCACCGCCACCAACACTTCCTCCTCCCCTCCCCCCTTTCGGCAGTTTTTTTGCCATCGCAACGAGTTGTCTTTTGTCTCGCTAACATCCGACGACATGCACATGTTTTGTGAACCATCCACAAGTGAAAGCAAAAAGGGAACCATCTTGTAGAGAGAGAGACAACAGCAGGAAGTGTGACAATGAAAGCACTCCCCTCCTCCAAAACGAAGAGCGAAAACGATGCAAAAAATGAGACCAAAATGCAGCATGCAGCTGCTGCTGTGAAGTGGCAGAGGCGCCAAGCGTCACGCCACAGTGAAGAGCATGGGAGAAGAAAAAAACTTGCCAAAAATGATTTTGCCACCTCGCAAGCCATCCTGTATTTTTTTATTTTTTTTTCTCACAGGGTGATGCATCTAGAGCACTTTATATAATGTACTGCCTTCTTTTCTCTCCTAGCACTGTATTGTTTGTGCAGTGTAGGCAGGCCCTTATTGATGGTCAGTTTATTGTGCGTTTGCATGTATTTGACATCTATTGATTGGAGCTGTTTGCATGTAAACATTTGTTAACATCTTTTTGACAACATGCATCAGTTTGTGGCTGGTTGCCTTCTTTTGTACTGTGATTTCAGTTGGTATTTCGACAGGTGGCACTAACTTTGTACAGGTACAAAAAAAGTTTCTAAAAACATGTGCAGTTGCAATAAAAATTTTCCCTACACTTGTAGCACCTGTACTGTGTAAAAGCTCAAGAGGATGCCAGCCTCTGAGCTTTTGTACTGCCAAGAGGGAGAGCCTGGTGGCTAGGTAATCTTTCTCACCTCCTATATTCTCAATGTGCTGCAGTCTGAAATGCCTTTCGGTGGATGGCCCACGCACAGACCATGCTGTAAAATCCAGTGTAGTGTGAAAGTACTTTTATAGGTGGTGATGAGCTGAACCCACTTCCATATCCAGCCACTGCGGAGGCTCAGTGATCATGATGCTTGGCTGCTGACCCGAAAGATGTGGGTTTGATCCCTGCGACAGCGGTCGAATTTCAATGGAGGCAAAGTTCTAGAGGGCCGTGTACTGTGCGATGTCAGTGCACCTTAAACTCCAGGCAGTGTAAAATTTCAGAGCTCTTCACTACGGTGTCCCTCATAGCCCAAGTCGCTTACCTTGAGTGAGTGGATCATGAATGTCCTAGTACTCCCAGTTGGAACTCAAGCTGCATCAGCCATTTTGGTTTTGGCAACAGTGTTGCACGTAGCAAGTGCTCTGCTGAGCACCATTGTTGGACTCCGTAAACGGCCTTTTCCCTTGTGGCATTGCTGGCATGCTTTTCTAGGGCCGTGGCGAGATGTTAAGGTCAGGGGCTGTTAAAACGCATCATTTTGGGGCTGCAAGGTATGCAAGGGAGGGAACAAGGGGAGCAGGCGCTTTTTTTTTTTTTTTTTATAAGAGCATTGGGCTGCTGTTGTGCAGAAAAGCAGGTGGCCCACCTGCCACCTAGTTCATGTGACCTTGTGACGTCGCAACTTGCTCATCGGGTCCTGAGCTAACTGCCCACCATGGCAGGTCATGAGAGGGAAGAGCAACCTGGGTCTTGGAATTGGAATTGGCTGTGTTTGAAACGGCCACCTGCCAGTACAGTGGCACATTGCTTAACCGTTTCGCCAGGTGTGGTATGAGCACTACCCGCGATTTATGAATGTGAAGTGGAGAATGAAGCGACAGAGGAGTACTTGCACGGGAGGGATCTCTAATGCTTAGTGCATTGTACTGTAGAGGGTAGGTTAAGCGTTATGTGATGGTGAAAGAATAGTATCCGTGCATGTGAACTGATACGCAAAGAGGCTCCCAGGCCGCTGAAGAGAGCCATTAACGCTTTGCATCATGCCCTTCAAGGGGTTATGACACTTTCACCATCATCATCATCAGCCTGACTGTCAGTAATATCTGACGGTTTGGCAGTCCTTGGCTCTTGCCGCTTGGCCGGCTACGAAAGGTGCATTTAGTGCTAAGAGATTTGGATTACAAGTTGAACAATTTCCCACTGCTACGATTCAAACTGTGGGCTCTCTGATGATGAAATAGGAGAAAAGTGGCGTAAAGTTGCGGGAACAGGGACTCTGTGATTGCCACCTGACAGCAGCCGAAATAAAAACTACTGCCGGCTGGACATTGAAGGTCTCTTCCAGCCACTGTTGCTTCGTTTACATTTGCACCAACATTATGATGGCTCCCGTTCCCGATTCCGACAACGAAGTTCTCGCAAAGAACTGCGGCCTGCACATCAGCGACCTCAGCCCCACATGCCGTGTGATGATTTTGAGGGCTGAGGCGGCGGGTCTGGCGAGAAAGACCCGAGCACCGAGGAGTGAGTCAGCAGCATTGCTATCACCTCAGAGCCACCGTCACGGCTGGTTTGTAGAGACTGGTACGTGCGGGCATATTTAAATTCTGTAATAATACTCCTCGTAGAGCTGGTTATACAGCACAGCGTCTTGGTAGATTGACGAAGCGAACACGCCGAACAGTGAGTTTGCTAACGTGGAGGCGTGTGGAACATTCGCTATAAACAGCTCTTTTTTCTTGTCACAGATGCGTGCCGTTGCACGAACTTCATCCGAGGAGCACTTAAAGAGGCACTTGGAGGTCCTCTGCTGCTCTGCCCTTGTAAATCGAGGTGCGTAACGGAACCATGTGGGCACACAGAGCCCATGGCCGCGAAGCGCCCCAAAACATACCATAACTCGGCTGGCTGCCTGTTGTGCCGCCAATTGCAGGTTTTCTTTGACTTCCAACATTCAGGTTGTCTTTTTTTCAGTCTTCCTCGTGTGATAAAAAGTTCACTAGTGGTTTCATAAGAAAAGTTAAGGCAGTGATGGGAATGCTGCGCCAATTGCGCCAATCTGCGCCATTTCGATAAAGCTGCTACATGCTGCTCCAAAAAGGGGCCTTTTTGCAAAATTGCGCCAAAGCTGCGCCAAAACGAGCCGTCGCCAACGTCAGGTACTGCTACAGTGAACTAGAATATTGGGTAGTGTGCTCACTCCGCGCCGGCTCAATGGGGGAGCGGTGGCCCAGCGAATGTCGACAGGTTTCTGTTTCGCGGCGCCGACACGAGGTGGCGCCACAGTAGACTTCACGGTAGGATTTGCCGTCGCCGTCAGTGCGCCGTGTGTATTTGTGGGCTCGTTGTTGTTCTGTTGTGCGGTTTTGCACTGGTTTGAGCGCTTCTCGGGGGGTCATTTCACGTTTTTGTTCACGTATGGTGCCAGTGCTTGTTCAAGCTTGCCCAGATAAGCGGCCTTCAAATGCAGGGCCCTCCAGATTCAAACTTGGGTGCCTGCGCATGACCACGATGAGCACGTAGGTAGAAGTGACTGTAGACTTGTTTTCTACGTAATAGGGTATGTTGCACGGAAGTGTGTACTGGAGACAAATTTCCAAATGTGCATTACCTTGCTTACAATGCAGTCTCCCAATGAAAACTGTTTTCCTGCGAGGCTGACAAAATACCGCGACCATGGAGGACTGCTCTACCCACCGGCGCAGCTTTATGGATTTGTGTTGAAGCTTGAAAACCTCTCCACAGAAAACCTCACAGAACCAACTTCTTTTTGAAGTCTGCTTCTAACCACTTCCAACATATGAAGAATGCTTTCGGAATGTAATTCATTGCAGCGAAGAAAAACTCGAACGGGCGAAGCACCTTAAACTGAGCCGTTGCTGACGCTGCTCTGAAGTGCTAGAAAAAGTTGAACGAAAAAGAGGCGAAGTGGTTTAGTTTACGGGGTTTTATCGTCTCTGAGCGACTCAGGCTATGCGGGACGCTATAGTGAAGGGCTCCGGAAATTTCCACCACATGGGTACAACTCACTGTAACCTGGGGTTCTTCAACGTGCACTGAGATCATACAGTACGTGGGCCTCTATAATTTCGCCTCCATCGAAATTCGACAGCCGTGGCCGGGTTCGAACCCATGTCTTTCGGATCAGCAGCCGAGCGCCATCTGAGACACCGCTGCCAGAGGCGAAATGAGCGAGCATAAATGCATGCAGTGATGACAAACCTGCCTCATTCTTTATTTTTTTAAATAGCAGTGGATGCTGCATGGCTGTTCAAAAAAATGTGAAGTCAGTTACTGTTGTGTCGAAATTGTTTCGGTACGCGTGCCTCGATCGTATTTAGCGCAAAGTGCTAATTTTAAATAATGTATATGCCCCCCTCCCCCCTTCCTTGTACTTTCGCTCACTTATGTGTCTCCCTTCTACCTCCCTGCCCCTCTGTGTTATGTGTGCTGGAGCTTGGCTCCTTGCGAATAGAAATAACTGCTGCCGCCGACACACTCTCCATTCCGCGTTTGTCCCTGGCATATAATCAAATTCCGCCACACCACATGCTACTACTATTAACTTTAAGTATTAAGACAAAAAACTGTATGACTCCTCGGTACGCAGTGCGTTGTAACTGCAGGGAAACATTGCAGGCACGAGTGACAATACGTGATCATCCCTGCGTGCCAAGCGTATACTGATAAAAGTTGCTCATGTAACCCCTCATGCAATGTCCCTTGTGGAACTTTGAGAAATAAATAAACATGTGCACATGCCAGAAATTAAGTTCCATTCAAGATCTGCCGAGCCATTTCGATGACACACACGCGAATGTTGCGATAATAATTCAATTTGTCGGCGCGGCTACCACGGCTACTGCGACGCCAGCCGAATGCGCCACTCGCTTTCACCCGTGAAGACGCGTGCAGCGCCACCACGCGCCACCGCGCCCTGTCGACACCGGCGGGGTCACCCCGAGCGGGCCTGTGAGCACACTACCCAATATTCTAGTTCACTGTAGTACTGCCCTGTGAGGGAACTATGCTTGCGACTGTTGTCCGCCATTGAAGTCTGAGAGTAGCCGGTAAAATCCAATACGATCCAGTTCTCAGTCTTCGTCTAGAGTGCTCCGCATGGTGCTCCGTCTACTTCGTCTCTGATGGGAGAGTGTGACTGAGTGAGGGTGTCGTGAACGCGTCACGCTTTCCACCGCGTCCGAGCTCCGAGCGTTTCCGGTGGGCCGGCACCGGAGGCCAGTAGTTGGTGGAGTGGGCCGTGGCTAGGCCTTGGCGCGTCGGTGCGCGCTCTTGCACTTTCCCGCCGCTCGTTCGCCTCGACGGCGTGGTTTCAGCGGTTTCAGCGGCGTCGTGGCGGCGTCACGATGGCGCTCTCGAAACTGAAAGGTAAGCTTTTTCTCTTTTTTTGCGCCTTTTAGTTTATTCAAATGAGTCTTTCTGGACATAAGAGCTGATGAGTCAGTGTGGCGGGGTTCAAATTTAGAAACTGAACATGACTTAACAGTAGCAAATTGAGCGAATGGCGGTGGATGCACGTTTCAGGACCGTGGTAGTTTGAGCCTGCAAGAGAGGGTGCTGTTAATTCCCGGTTTGTTTACTTTTTATGAAAGAGTACTTGTAGTTTTGTGGCGTTCGTCTTACGCTAGTATCAGCTTCGAAAGCCCTGGAGCACGTGGCGTGCTGGGCAGCCGTGTAACGTCGCTCAGTAATTTCATATTGCCATCCGCAGTTCTACGAATTCCGTGGTTGAAATAAAGCTACAGTGACGTCCGGGCTGCCCATAACAACCTTGCGGCACGAAATGCATAAAACTCGCCGGCGACCGGGCCATTCACGCGCTCCTTTATTCACTCGGCATGCGAGGTCGCTTGGTAGTTTCGGATTGTCCGGCTGCGGAGCCTACGGAATGCGTTTTCCTGACATCACTTGGCTGATTGAAAGACGTCCTTAAAGCAGTGCCTTTGCAGCGTGAGCTGAAAGTGTTATATGGATATGAGCACTGAACTCATGCTAAGGAGTTTTATGTAGCGGCTTCTGAAATAAAGTGTATACCGCGGACGTATATGACGCCGTACATTTCTCACGGAGTTGGTGGGCCTTCTGGCCTTCGTGCTCGTGTTGCTGCCGTAATTAAAAAAAACTTCCGAGGCGAAAATGAAAGAAAGTTCCACGGAATGCGGTATTTTGCGGCCTTCCGGCTATACGATGAAGCAACAAGCGTCTTCTGGCGCGCCCGCTACGTTCGTACGATTTTGGCGCTGCGCTGACGGCCCTGTCTGTTGTCGAAGCTTGGCAGGCTTTGCGAATTTACGGCGGAAGCTTTCAAAAAGTAAGGGGAAACAAGGTCGTTTTTCAGGGCAGCAATTAACGGGCGGGTAAGGGATACGTGGGAGAAAGCCTCCACCCTTCCTCGGCGGTCGAGGACTGCATGATAGCGCGATCGCGCGCTCAAAGCAGGTGCGCTCTTTGTCGGCGAAAGTGGTACTGCTTTTATAATTACACGTGTCCGGTTTTTAGAATGGAGCTTGCTCTGCCAAACATCTAGACAGAAGCCTTCAATACTTTGCAATTAGTGAGCTGCAAATTTTTGGCACTTTGCTTATTCTGGATTTATCACAAACTGCTCTTTTGTTTTTACGTGTTCAAATTAACGTTTATCCAAATTAACGTTTATCCAAATTAACGTTTATTCATCAAATTAGTGCAGGAAAGATTGCCGGTATGTGCAGCTCAGGTGCTCTGAAAGCCCTGAAAAAGCTACTTTTGCAGCTATTAGTGCAACAGCTACAACCCAAGGACGCTGCAGTGAAGGGCTCTGGAAATTTCGACCACCTAGGTATCTTTAACGTGCACTGACATCGCACGGCCCTCTGGAATTTTGCCTCCATTGAAATTTTGTTAAAGTTAATTTTTAATATTCAGTTCTGTATCGAGGAACGTGTTTCTATAACTTGTACTGCCACGTTTGAATGAAGTGTATAATTGTTAACCATGACTGTTGTGGGAAAAGAACCGTAGTGTTTCCTGGGTCTTTATTTTTTTTTAGAATATGTTTAAGCACTCTACAATTATTCTCTAATTTACAGGATCATATTGCTTGCATAACAGCTTTTTATTTCATCAAACTAACATTATTATTTATCGTTTGCAGGACGCAACAGCAAATTTAACTCTGGCATATTGAAAGATGTCGACTGCAATGGAGATTGCTTCGAGGTGTGGTGCAGACCAGGAAAAAGGGAAGAAAATGCTTATTGCATTATTTGTAACCAGACAATCAACTGCTCACAGCATGGTGTCACAGCAGTGAAACGACATTCACAGAGTAAAAAGCACTTGGAGCTGACCAGTAAGCTTCGGGGCCCTGACGGGAGGCTGAAGAGGCCAGCTGCTGTTCAAGCATCGTTGGATTTTTCATCATCGACAGGCATGATGACCCATGCAGACCGTGTCACAGCTAGCGAAGCACTTTTTGTTTTGGCATTGACGATAAAAGGTCTCCCATACTCATGGGCGGATACGGCTACACCCCTTCATCGCTTGATGTTTCCCGACTCAAAGGTGGCTAAAGACTTCTCCTGTAGTAGGAAAAAAGTGTCTTACGTTGTGTCAGATGGGCTTGGGCCTTATTTCAAGGGACTTGTGCATGAGGAACTGAATCGTCCTGGTGTGTTTTACAGTATCAGTGTAGATGAAACACCACTGCCAGAACAGCGGTGCCAGCAGTTTGATGTTCTCGTGCGCTACTTTTCTGATGCTGAAAAAGGAGTAGTGGTCGAGCACCTGCAGTCGTTTCGTTTGGGGAGGGCAACGGCTGATATCCTTTTGAAATGTGTAAATGAAGCCACTGAAAATATTCCTCGAGCAGGGTTTTTTTCATTTTTCAGTGATGGTCCAAATGTAATGAAGTGTTTAAAGAAAAAATTGACCCAGGAAAACGGCCCCTTAATGGAAATCGGAGAGTGCTCGCTGCACAAGGTGCACAACGCGTTTTCATGTGCTCTTGATTCATTTGGTAGTGAAGTTGAAACTGTAGTCAGTGACGTGTATTACTTTTTCAAGACATCTTCGGTGCAAAGTGCCCAGCTCCAAGAAAAACAAGAGGCTCTTGGATTGCCTGAAACTGTGTTTTTGCGTCATGTCAACTGTCGCTGGTTGTCTCTTGTACCAGCCGTGGAAAGACTAGTCGAGCAGTTTTCTGCCCTAAAGAGCATCCTAGACTCCCAGAAACCAGTGCGTGCTGCAGGTAGCATGAGGGCGAGACTAAACAGAAACCTGAATGACAAAAGTTTCTACGCAAAGGCTCTGTTTGTGAAGAATGCAGGTGACCTAGTTGTGGGATTTCTGACGCTGTTTCAAAAGAGTGAACCTTTGCTGCATGTTCTTTATGATGAAATGGTGATGATGTTGAAGAAAATTTTGGGCAGATTTCTGAGGCCTCAGGTGTTCATGTTGAAACAGGGACATGAGCTCGCTTCCATTGATGTCGAAAGTTCGCAGAATTGGAAGGAAAGCATAGTAGTTGGGGCAGATACTGAGGAAGCTATGAAATCTTGGTCTGCTTTAGAGAAAGCTGAATTTCGACTAGGAGCTAGGTCATTTTACATAGCGTGCTCAAAGTACCTTCTGACAAGGCTTCCTCTTCAGAATTTGACACTTCAGCACCTCAGGTGCTTGCACCCAAACACCCACTCCCAGGAGTCTTCAGCAGAATCCTTCAGATATCTTGCAAAATGTGCGCCTCAAGTGATACAACCTAGCCAAGTTTCATCTCTCCTTGATGAGGTGACACTCTTAAGCTCTGAAGCGCTGAATGTGGGCACTGATGGGCCACTTGACAAATACTGGCATAATATATTTATCATCAAGGGCGCTCAAGGTGAGAGAAAATATCCGCTTTTGACTAAGCTTGTCAAGGCCCTTCTTTCGCTTCCGCATGGGAACGCTGATGTTGAGCGAGGCTTCAGCCAGAATACAAGGGTTTTGAATGAGAGGTCGAACCTTTGTCTGGCAAGCGTGAATGGTATTCGCCAGATTATGTCATTTGCCAGAAGGTACAACAGTGACCCATGCCAGCTTTCAATTTGTCCAAATGTCATTAGGGCCGTTCGAGGCGCATCGAAACGGTATGCAGAGCGCATTGCCTGCGAACAAGAGAAGTCGAAAAGGCCACGTGCAGGTGCGGATCCAGTGCTAGCAAGTGCCAGCTTGTCTAAAGCACAAGCGAAACAGAAGGTAGATGAAGCGCAGCACATGTTCAGAAATGCTGAATTGCTGATTGAGCGGGGCATGAAGCTGAAGAACTTCAGTGACATTGCGAGTGGCCAGGCAATATTGAGCCAAGCTAGGGAAAAAATGAATGATAGTGTCTCTCATCTGGCTGCCTTTAATAAGGGCTCAAAGAAAGGAACATAGGCCTGTCCATCTGATATCAGTATTTTTAAAGCACATGCCTAATTCCCTTTCATTTCTCTTGATTCTTGTGCGAAGGGTTGTCATACATGCTTACTGCAATCCAAGATGGTCAGTTCCTTTTTTTCTCGAAAGCAGGTTTAGTTCAGTGGCTGCTCCTGTTTACACTCATAATTTATTTTAATATTTTGAGTACTTCGGTCTCAGTTCTTTGTTGCTGGTGAAGACAATATTTCTTTGTCTTGCGGTACAATTACCATGGTAATGATTACCAGTGCTAGTCAATATACACTTTGTGTGTTTCTGTATTGCATTGCATTGATGTATGCTGTTACAAATAAACTATAAATTTGTCTTCTAAGCTTTTTTTTTTCGGAAATGCCGGCTCTTGCTACAAAACAAGTGACGCTTGCTACAAAGCGAATATTTTCCTGCTACAAGGCCTGCTACAAAATGGTTTTGGCCATTCCCATCACTGTATTCTTCAATATTGGCCAAATGCGTAACCATCATGCATGTATGTCAGCCTCAGAGACCTGTGCATATTTTGCAAAGGGTTTAAAGACATTTTTGGACTGCTTTACCGATGATCACAGTACACTTAGTTTGGCCAAAGCTCTACAAAATTTCAGTCTTCAAACCTCCCGCGAAACACCCCCTCTGCCGAATCTCCACAGTCGACAAACGAAATAGTGCAATCGCTGAGATAACGGCTTGTTTTGTTTCATTGTTGCCGCAGATGATGCGAATATCCGACTTTTTTTTATCCGTTCAGGCAAGTACCCTAAACAACCGTAGCATAAAACAATTCTGCTGACCAAATGCCATTTCAGTGCGAAGTCTGAGCTCAAACAATTCAAGTTTAGCTGAGAGAAGCATTCTATGGCACGCGTTTAAGGTGTACGTGAGGGCTCCCCCTCAACTGGCTGCTGTCTCGGCGCATTTGCGCAGGACAATAACGCTTCTCAGGTTTATCCCCTATGCCCCTAACCGAGAGTGTCACCCTGTTCTAAAAGTCCCTGATAAAGCAGACGACGCTGCTGCGCCCAACGTTAGGATTGGCTGCGCCATCGGCCAAAAGCTCCCCTCAGTAGTCCTTGCAAAACCTCGTGACTTCTGGCAGACTTTTCATGCAGCTCGGTTACAGGGCCTCTCCTATGCTTTTCTTTCTCCATGCTGCATGCATGGAGGAAGGTTGCTACAGGTCGCTAGGCACCCTGATACTTCTTTTCTAACTCTCTAACTTCTTCTAACTTTCGCTGTAATACAATAAACCCTGCCATTTTTTTTAACCATGATGAGCCTGAACACACAACATTCACTTCAAAGCCTTGGTTTATCCATGCTGGATAGGTATGCCATGAGGAGTGATACATTGCTGTTCTCCAAATTGAATGTTGATACTAGAGGAAGTGGTTCCAATGGGGCGGCAGGTGACCAACGGGTCTGTGTGGTACAGTACACTGTGGCCACAAAATACCACACACTGTCTGCACTGCAGCAGGCCAGGTCTTGCAGACATTCAACAGCAGCCTGGAAAGAAAAATATGGTCTGTCACCACCGTCGTCATCATACTCAAGAGAGCACTAGTATTTGCAAACATGGACTCTGCGGAATTCAAACTGAAATCACATAGGTGGGAAACTTAACCCAATTATCAAAGGTGACTATGTTGGGTGCAGCATTAATATTGCATTCCTGCAGCGTAATCTTGGAACTAGTAGACGGAAGCAAAAGCAATTCACACATCTGTCAACTTCAGTTTAACTGCAAGTGATAGCTGCAGCAACTAAAATGCATACTCACAAGGTCTAATTCAGCATATACCACTGCCAGATGAAGTTACTGTCCTGTGCATGCACAAATTTGCATGTGGAACAATTAATTCACCTGCCATTTGTATGACTTTCAGAGTCGTGCCCCGCTAATATGGACATATCTAATGCACTTACAGCTTGTTAATATGAAAATCTGCTGTCTAGACAATGGACAGGGTGAAAATGTACAGAGCCCATTGGCGCACATGAATTTTTTTTCACATTAATATGGGCAGCAATGAGAACATTTCCACTACCCAACAAGTTATTTCTTTTCTTATATTTTGAGTGCACGATACCAGTGAAACGCAGTAGAAAAGTGCAAATGCCTGAGTGGTGGCCCATTTTTTTGTAATTTCATCCCTTAAAGTGCCAAGGTGCTCGGTTGATGTGACTTACCATTTGCCATATTGCAATGGCCGTGCGAAAAACTCTCTTTAGAGCTAGTGCTACATTTAAAACAGCATCCAGCAGCGGTCCTGACTGGGTACAGATACATGCAGGGGCAGTCGTCCACACACCTGTCTACAGAGCTCAAACGGCACACTGGGGAGTACACTTGTGTCAGTTATAAGTGGCCTAAGGCTCAAAGTGTGGCATTATTGTGCTTATGCATTTTGGTGGATCGCGTTTGACTCCTCATGCCTTTACTAGCTGTATTGGGCCCACCATGAAGTGGCGATTGTCATCTATGCACTATAGAGCACCCCATTTGAGCGCTCTAGACAAAAGTGTGGACGACTGTACAAGCGGTTCGTGGGATGTGAACAGTCAAACAGAAGATGTGACATCACACTGTATGGACCGATGATGCACCTCACGGACCACAAGGCACTTCAAACTGGCTCCCAAGATTTTGTTTAATTTCCCCTTGGTGCCCACCACTATGCATAGAAGCAGACCTTAGTCATGCAATTTTTTTTAAATTTTTTTTTTCACGATTTGTTATAAGGGCAACTTGCTTTATGGACAGTTTATGCTTGGGAATCAAAGTGTCAAAATTAACAAGGTACGACAGTACTGCTAAAATTACACCTTGCATTTGCATTCACACATTATAAGTAATTATGCGCGCATTAAAAGAAGCAAGTCTAGTTCTGATAATCACAGATTTCACTTAAGATTGCAGTCGCCAGCTAACTGGCGCAACAGAAATATACCAAGAAAGTTTTTCACTTCTGCCCCTGAAGGTGATGAAATTTTTTTACTGTGGTCAATAGGGGAAAATATAAACGGAGTGTGGACAGCACAGCATGGAGCAGGCAGTGCCAGTAATGCTGCAAATCAAGCTGCTGGGTGCCAGGTGCTTTAAGCTGATGCTTCTCTCGTGTCTTCTGCACTTTTCAGTCATAAATGAAAAAGCACATAAACGTTAGTATTATATTTACAGGAGTGCAAAGGTCAGCAAGTACACAATAAAATTTTCCAGCAGACCTTTCAGTACTAGTAATGAAGCACAGGTACAATTTCACTTGCCACACTGACTGAATGAAAACCTTTCATAGGGGCAAGCTGCATCTATTGCCTTATTGTATACAGTTTAAACCCCAAATTTAATTTCACAGAACTATGCAGCTTAGCATCGGGAAGACTGCAACATACCTCCACACCAAAGCAGCCAACAGGCAGCGTGTCAGCTCAGGTATCAACAGAACTCACCTCTTGCAACCTGGCAGGCTGAGACAGTTCCAGGTAAGGCACAACAGCTGATGCCAAGAGAGCAACGCCTTGTTCATGAACTTTGAGCTGAAATAATTTTTAATTACTTCAGTCAAATCGCAGTACATGCCAGTCCACTTTTCCCTATATCGCTTCCTCAGGCACAGCATGTAGCCGAGCATACAAGAAACCAGAGAAAAAAAGCTTGCACATTTCTCAATTCGGAAAGTCTACTGATAATACTACACACCAGACAATTCATATCGTGGCCCAGTTTCACTGTCCTTCAACATGTTTTTGAACATAAGGCACAGTTTTTCGTGTTGCCAGCATTAGTTTTCGGTACCTTAATGGTCAACAAAGAGAAGCCTGCAGTGAATGTTGCTGCCTGTTGCACATGCCTATACTGGTGCCCAGCAATGTCCCGCGGTGAACAAAGCTAGGATGATGATGACGAGGAGGAGGAACAAGAGGATGCTGGTTATGATATGGCAGCTGAACATGTTCCACCTTTTTTTTTTTGTGCTTTAAGAGGAAAAAAATGCTCCAACTCAGAATAACGCAACAGAAATGGACAGAGCGATGCAAAAAGTACAAACCCTGTTAAAATGCAATGGCTGACCAGGGTTGCAAACCTGTAGTTACACATGGAAATACAGTGCGCCTATTTTACTAAAACAAAAACCAAAAATAGTAATAAAAAAGGGCAACTAGGACAACAAGGCCTCTTCCTTGAGCTTGCACAGAATGTCCCATCAAGACTCAAGCATTTTCCAGTTTATTAATGAGCACCCGCCGCCGTCAGAAACCAGTGGCAGAAAAGCAACAAGCGAATGACATCATCACTGCTCCTGGAAGTGTCGGCACCGCCGCTCTGGCAAGACACGGAAATATTCCTCCACACACTGCGGACCGCAACTGCCCACCGAGTCTCCGATAAGGCCAAGTCAACAAACAGATTTGGGGGTGCACATCCTACTCCCTTGGGTGGCTATACAATGCCCCCTCAGTGTGATAACAAAGCAGTCTGTGCTCAAGATGGGAGCGGCTGGCCCACTCCCCTCATGCAATGGGCGAGAGTCCACTGTTCCGCCTGACGATGTGGTACATGTAAACAAAGGAGTGTTGCCTCTAGGAGATACAGAATTGACTTGGCGTTTGAGAACGTACCACGCACAGTTCCCAAAGTAATGTATGCATCGACATTCTACTCCGATCACAAAGCCATGCTGCTGTCGATCAACTTGTATCCACAGATGCCACTACCGGAGCCTATGAACAATGATGACGAAGATGAAATGCGCTTCAGGTAATCGTCAGACGACAACTACGACATCCCCCAGAGTATGAGGTGGAGTTCGCCTACGAACACGATGAAGAAATGTAGTGTCAACACCATAGTGCGGTTCAGAAGAGTACTGTCACCAATCAGCAAATTGGTGTTATCGTGCTAAAAAGTAATGCCATAGAGAAACAACACTCAACGCAATGTGGATGAAACACTAATGACAACTCAGCAAATAAAACTCAACTGAGAGATTGAAAATGACCGGTTCGTTGTCTTGCGTTGTCACGACCTCATAAGCAGCAAGACTGCACTCGGAAACACAATGCAGCAGCACTAAACTCAGCGACAAGTAATGTTCTCACATTTACACATCATAAGAATTGCTTAGGTGCCCCCATAATTTTTTCTCTCCAACATGCTACAAGAAATCTGAAGATAGCTATAATACATACCTAACTGATGAGAGTTACAACATCCACATAGCCATGGGTGCTTTAATTATTTATTTATCTTTCTGCACATGCACGTGCTTGTAGCCACTGCTGCAGGCTGTATGCATGTTAAACTCAAACGAAAAACTATGCGCAATGTAAAGGCTGCCTTCTCACCTGACAAGACAAAGGTCCCAGGCCTTGAAGGAGAGCTAGCTGGTATTTGAAAGCAGCAGTAACCTCATAGGCCTTTCCCTTGCTCCTGCTACAAGATAATCGTAACCATTTCAAACAAGGCAACACAGAAAACATGCACAAAAACAAGTGTAGCACCACAGCCAGACCAACACCAAACAAACACCAGTTCTGATACAAATGACACCATGCAGATAAATCTTTTTGCAATACTAGGTACAATCAATTACATCACCTTGATACACTTGGAAGACATTCCCAGGAAAAACAGTCGTACCATGTGACGAACCATGCATGTATTTGGGCAAGGGAAGGGAAAAGGGGGGCTCCTCATTATGACACACACAATGGAAGCCAGCAGTCACCGAAACCAGGGAGCACCGGGGATGACATATATATATATAATTTGTGGCATTCATCAACGGAATAATAATAGGTATTAGAAAGCCTCTGGGTGCCTCAGTCTGGGCACATGTGCTAGTACTCAATTCTCCCCAAACTTCCACACAAAGCACAGTACTGAGAAATCCATGAGCGAAAGAACAATTAGGAATTAGTGCTTTTCACTTGACCTTCTCTCTTATATTTGAGGTGATCTGTGATAGTATACTCATGCATGTGCACCTACAATTATTATTCTTGAAATCCCAATGACAGTGCACTTACCTGACTGCATGCTGACTATGCAGAAAACCTGCAAGCCTCGGCCAAACTTCCAGCAGTGTTCGTTCCCGGATAAAATCACGTGCCGTCTCTGCCAGAGACTTTACAGTCTCAAATGCCTACACGTGCAACAGAACATCACTCAGATTCTGCACCAAGCAACAACTAAAGCATGTATTTGCCAAGTAGACCACCCACCTTGAGAGAAAGGTTCCAATCATCTTTCTTGAAACGGGCAACAAGGGGCTTCCAAAGCAAGTGCACAACTGGCAGAAGTTCATCTACAGCAGTTCACAAAACATAATTCATCCCCAATTTGGCTCAGTAGGCAATTATACTACATAAAAAAAAGGCAACTTGTTTGATAAGCCGATGCATTGGCAAGAGGTAGCTTAAAAACGTTGTTTTCCGTAATAAGGGACAACTCAATTGTTCTGTAAACACAAAGGAGAACAGTGCAACAAGAAACAGGGGACACAGAAAGGCACAGGTAGCACGAAACCAATGCTGCCAGTCCTGTTGCTGTTCCTTGTTTCACAGTCTTCTGTTTCGCCATAACAGAGGCTCGATAACATCAGGCTGCATGACAAGCTTCTCAGGCCCGGGTTCAATCCCAACTGCAGGGCCCGTGTTTAGATGGAGGACAAACGCGAAAGGTGCTTGTGTGCTGTGCAATGTCAGCGCATGTTAAAGAACCCCAGATGGTTCAAATTAATCCAGAGCCCTCCAATACGGTGTCCCTTCCCTCATAGCCCACGTGTCAGTTACGGACGTCGAATCCCACAATTCAATTTGCTTCTCAGATATTTTGTGTGGACATCATTGAAATTAATTCCCTAGCTTAGGCAATCATTCATGCATCTGAGGCTGGCTCCTCTCACTCAACTGTCAAATGCAAGAAAGCCAGAAACTGAGGGGAATGGAAGCAGTTGCATTTTGGAGGTTGCAGTATGCACTCCATTTCCATATTTGATGTCCTCTTCAATACAATAGATATATATTATGTTGTTAATTTCAATACACTTGCATGTGTATGGTATATGGAGCTTAGTTCATTCTACCTAAACTCGTTACATGTAGGCTTGACAGCGATGAACACTGTGCCGGACCCCTGAACATCACAAATACAATGTTTCTTATATGGAACATGTCCAATGAGAAATCAAGACCAGCTCTATAATGGTATCTCAACCTACCATTCGTCACCTGTCATTGTCGGCCGGCAATATCTGACTGCTTGCCCTCACTTAGACATCACAATTCTATGGTTAACAGGCTACCGGTATAAAGTAGCGAACTCAAGCGTACACATTCTCTGCTGCACCATATACATACAATCTGTAACCTCTCACTCGGTCGGCCTGAACACTACTGTCCAAGTGAATGCAGCAAGCGACTGCACAATGAAAGGACAGCTAACCTCCATGGTCTGCAAAAATGCACAATGCACATTATGTGGGAGTGCACACACAGACAACCATTAATATCCAACACCTTACATTCACTTGCCAAAAACTTGCGCCCAACCTTTTGCGACAGCCAGCACACCACCAACATCTTGCTAGCACCCCTCCTAATACAGCACGTCCATGACATACTGATAGAGAAGTGGTAGAAGCATGGGGTAAAGTGTACACCAAGGTCCACCATCACTCCAAGTACACACATATCTATGCCACCTCTCTAGCTGCCTAGCCCAACTAGCAGCATCAAGATGTATGTTCATGGCGCTTTACCTTCACAGCAAGACAGTGGCATGACTGCCTGGCTAATGATGCTTAGCACAACTGTTTGAATGTAGATGTTAGAGCTTGACTGCAGATGCATACATCTTTTGAGCACCTGAAGAAGAAGAAAAAAAGAAAGAAATCACTTAAATTTCTTTATTGCACTGCTTCTAGTATCATTTATTCTTTGAATACAAGTATTCCATTTATTCCTGTTCTGCTTATTTAAAAGCAGTGTCATATATAAAGTCATATACAACAAGCTGACATCACGTACTCAGGAAGTAAGCAAGCATACTGAAACATCACAGTGAAAACAAAAAATCCAGCATTACAGCAACAATAGGAAAATGATAGGTGTAACATCGAGACAGGATGAGAGCAGAGTGGGTCAGGGAACAAATGTGCGTTAATAACATTGTAGCCAAAATCAAGACGAAGAAACTGGCTTGGACAGGGAATGTAATGCTAAGGAAAGATAACCGATGGCCATTAAGTGTAACGGACTGGCTTCCAAAGGAAGGCAAGTGCAGCAGGGGGCGGCAGAAAATTATGTGGGCGGATAAGATTAAGAAGTTTGCGGGGATAAGTTGGCCACGGCTGGCACCGGAGAGGTTCAACTGGAGAGATACGTGATATGGGAGAGGCCTTTGTCCTGCAGTGGGAGTAGTCAAGCTGCTGCTGGTGACGATGAAGCTGCTTCCAGCATGTTGAAAGTACTAAGGTGTGAAGCTCAAGGTGTAAAGATATTGAAATTTCATTATAGTTTGAGAACTTAAAAGAGGTGGCTCATCACTATAGCATTTTATAAAGCATTCAGTCTCTGTATTTTCACCATAACTGTTTCAAGGAATTGGGCTTTAGGTTCGTTCAGGGTGGCCACGCTTGAAGATGAACTGCACCACAAAAGACAAAAGAAAAGATGGCCAAACAAGGTGCCAAGTGACAACAATATCTCGCTACGGAAAGCTACAAACTTGCACACCGCAGTTGGAACAATGCAAGGAAAATAATATTTGTTGATACACCTTGTGCCTTTTTACTCCCCCTCACTCTAATTTGCTAAACAATGTAGCTCTATATGTAGGCACAACAGAGGCCATTGAAGATGCCCGACACACCCAGTCTATGTTCTTCCTTCAAGTGAAGAAGGTATGTGTTAGCTGACAACCATACTTCTGTACAATGGAGCCAGAAGAATTGTTAAATACATGTCAACAAGTGCACTAGACGAATGTTTTAATGACCACTCACTATTATGCTTACGTGGCCTTTGATTGGGACAATGCCTTTCCTTGTGCAAAACTTTCTGTACAATAAAGCATGTCACACAAAGCACAGTATAGATGTGCCATACAAAGATTGCGATATTTTCACTCTTTTCAGTTGAAAACTGGTTCCTTACCCTTTTCTAGTCTTTACAGATTTTTAGGTCGCATATATGATTGAACAGGGCCACATGATAATATATAATTAGGTTGCACACTGTATCATAAAAACTAGAAAAAAAAGAAGAACAACACCGAGCAGTACAGGCAATGATCCAAATAACTGCTTTTTGGTTCTTGAAGTTCATTAAACTCCAAGAACCAAAAAGCAGTAGAAAGTTGGCATTGCACCCCCTGCGGTGGCTCAGTGGTTATGGCGCTCGTCTACTGAGCCGGGAGTACCTGGGCTCGAACATTTCGATGGAGGTAAAATGCAAAAGGCGCCCCTGTGCTGTGCGATGTCAGAGCAAGTTAAAGAGCCCCAGGTAGCCGAAATTATTCTGTAGACCTCCACTACAGCACCTCTATCTCTCTTTCACTCCCACCTTCCTCCCTTCCCTTACATGTGTCCACCGAGATATGACAGACAGATACCGTGCCATTTCCTTTCCTCAATAGCCAATTATTATTATTAGTTGGTACTGCCTTTATCCAAATATCTCGTCCTTTAGCTGTAACAATGTTCTTTTATTCTGAGCATGGATGACCACATTATGAAGCATGCCCATTTTTTACCTGTACGAGAAGCTTCAAGTGTCCAGGCACCGGTGGCTTTTCATCTGTTTCCATACTGTAAACATTTTCTTCAGGCACTTCATTGCTTTCAAGTTCCTCGTCAGTGAAATCCACATCTGCGGACAGCATCTTGCAGTGATGAAAGTCTTCCACAAACTGCACAAATGTCTTCTCCATGGCTGTCTTTGTATCACCACCACTCTTTGATGTGTCCTAAGTAATAGAACCAGATAAGGCACATAGATCTGAGGTCAGGGAAGAGTGAAGGATCCTTTGAAACTCCACCAGGAAAAAGCGGAAGAAATGAACACATAAGTGCTAAAAGGTCCAATATACATTAAGACCTCTTTTTAAGCACCTACTGCAGAGACAAATGCAAGAACTGATGCATAGGGTCATCTTAAGTCTTTCAAGCTGTAGTTTCCATCACTCAAAGCGTACAGCAAGGTACGAAAAAAAATTCAGGGGGTATCAATTGGACTGATGAGGAGGAAATGCGACAGCATTTTTCTTTCCCTCACCAATCTATTCCTATTCTGATTCCATTCTTTTATTCGTTTTTACTGAATAATTCTTAACCATTTTCACTTTTGCCGAGTCATTCTAGGTGCGTCATCTTTCCTATAAGTAGAGACGGGGATGGAAATTGGGGCTATTTCGATGCTGTTCATGATGAAAATGCGGGCGCGAACGAAACGGAGACACAGCAGCACCTGTCCTGTGGTCTTCTTTCTGTGTCTCCGTTTTGTTTACGCCCCCATTTTCATTACAGACGGGGAGCGGAAACAGGAATGGAAACAGGCGGCCTAACTCAGATGCCACCGCTATCCCCACAGTTTTCACCTTCATAACGCTCCTAATGATATAACATTAAAACAAAAGGCAGTAGAAGGTAAATGTGAAAAATCGTGGGAAGGCGGACATGCAGGGGAGAGAGGATAAAAAAAAAGTTCACACTTCTTCTAATACACGTATAACAGCAAACATAGTACTACTATGCCGTGTGAGTAAACAGAGGATACATTCAGAGCAGCTCTGAACAAGCACACAAGCAAGAAGCTTAGGACAGCCATGAACTAGACATGCACCTGTTTGGGCATTCCAGGAAACCAAGTATTCAGGTACATCACAATGCTTGCCAGGACCTTCAAGAATGGCAGCGCATTATCTCTGTGACAGAAGTCAAGTGCATTTAGTACCTGTAATAAAAGGAATATTCATGTTGAGCAAATGTGAAAAAACTAACAGTTATGAGAGATGCCAACTAACAGCCAGGGCAGAGGCAACATGTTTTGTGTACACCACAGTTGCCCTGGCTAGGCCAACAGAATAGGCTGATTTCTCACTATGGCCAACAAAGATTGACTGGATAAGGCAATTACTGAGGATCCTTGCTAAAATACTTGCCTCATGACCAACGTCTTCCAGAAGACTGATGGCACTGCTGTCGCTGTGCTTGGCCAGAGCTTGTACAATTCGTGTGACATCAGAATGAGAGCTTGGATGTCTAAGTTTGAACAAGACTGCGTTGGCAATGTAGTCAGCATTCTGCTGAATAAGTTCTGAAATAGAACTGAGAATGGAGGTTAAACGCAGACGCTGATGTGGCCCTGCTGCCATTTAAACTCATCAAGATGAAAGGTGTTGGGAGCAAGGAGGCACGTAACAGGTAAAATGCACGCTCGCCGTTCATTGATCCTGGACGCGATGTCTTTATGTTGTCAAAATGCACGCAGTGGTATGTAATCCAGCGTCACTACTGCATCAGGAACTAAACCAAAGGGCCAGGTTCGCTCTTAGTAAGCACATGCCCACATTCTGAGAGGTGCAAGACGTCTAGCATTAAATGCATTTACAGCACTGTCGTTTACTTTGCAGACACAACGCTAATGTATCCTGCCCTTTGTTTCAAGAAGAGCCACAGCAGCAGAGTGCCTGCTCCAGGAACAGAACGTGTCCTTGCACATGGGCTGATGATGTTCTAGCACATACAACTAGTGATCCCGATCAGCAGCAGCTTGAACCCAAGTGTCTACAAGTATTGCAGAACCATATGCAAAACCAGATGCATGGCTACAGTAACAAAAGCAAAATGCATGAACATACCAAGCCAATGGCTCTTGAAACAAACTCTGTCCAAATACATGAAGAGAAATCGTGTAACCGACCGATAAAATCTGGTGTGCCGCAGGGTAGCATCCTTGGTCCGGTACTTTTTCTTTATTACATCAATGACATTGTAGCAATCAGTAATGCCTGTAAGTTCTTCATTTATGCAGACGACTGCACCATATACGTGGAAGGGAATGATTTGGGAAGCATTTTAAGACAGGCAAGCTCTGTGTGTTGTTACCTTCAAGATTGGTCTGTACAGAATAACCTAGTTCTAAATGAATCGAAAACAAAATGTGTTCTTTTTCGTGCAGCAGGGTCTCGAACAAAAGTGACTGGAAACATTATATTAGGCCCCTACTCAATCACAGTCGAAAAACATGTTAAAACATTAGGAGTAATTTTCTCAGAAAACATGTCCTGGAATGAACATATTAACGCTATGTGTACAAAAATGCGCAAATCAGTTGGCATGCTTAACAGAACCCGGCATTCACTTCCTGTCGCCATAAAAAAACTCATATACCATTCTCTTTTCCATTCGCATCTCTGCTACTGTGTATCAGTTTGGGGAAATACGACGTCCCAAAACATGCATAAATTGACAATCTTACAAAAGAAAGCAGTTCGAGCGATACAAAATGCACATTTTCTTGAACATACAGAAGGATTTTTTCAGACACTCAAAATACTTAAAGTGGCAGACGTGTATAATAACAAACTACTAAGATGCTATAAAAGTGCAATCCTTGGAAAACTGGACTCATTTTTATCAAATGCCAACCTCAAACACACCCATTACGTGTACCCATATGGACAGCAACCTCCATGGCAAATACCATTTTCACGCACAGAGTACGGTCGGCAGCGGGCAAGTTGTACTCTACCTAAACTAATCAACTACTAGTATTATCAACTAGGTATCGATGTACTGACACTAAATAATCGAGGCCTAACAGAATTATTCTTGTAGTTAATATGCATCACATCTCACTAGACAGGAATGAAAAAAATCAATTCTGAGCGCAATCATGTTTTTCTGTGTCTCTTGTATCTGCCTTTTAAGATTTTCATCTTTGATAACCATGTCCTATTTCTACACAGTTTTCTGTTAAAACATATATGTTATCATAAATGACAAATCTGAGTAATATTACTGTCTTTATCACCCTTGACCAGCATCGATTACGTTTTTTCTTTTCGTATCAGTGTACGCGCATGTACGTATCTTTTTTATTTTTTACATGTACTATAGCCTGTCACTGCTCGAGGGGCGGACGGGGCTTTTGTCAAGCTGTAAAACTTGCAGCTTTTTCTCCGCCGCCCTTTTTCACCACCTGTATACTCTGTTGGTGAAATAAATGCTCATTGATTGATTGATTGATTGATTGATTGAAAAGGTAAACCTTTTTTTTAATCAAAAAGATTGGCAACCTGCAGCAGCAGCTATTTAAAGCAAACAAAAAAAACTCCAAAAAAAGCCCGTTAACAGATCTCAAAACAAGTTGTTGCTTGACACCAGTCACATACCGGTAACCACAGGCAACTGACACTTGGAACAAAGTTGTGCATGCTACGTGAGAGACCAGGTGATTCTGGCTGGCTGCTTTCTCCAGCAATGGACAAAGACAAATCCTCAGCAGCGGCCGGAACGTTTCCTTGGACAGCTGCACAGAGAATAAATACACAGCTGTGCCTGCCTGGTGTGGACTTATTTATCACTGTTTATCTACAGTTTCAAAGCATGAGCATTTGAGAGCAGCCATTATACTCAAATGAATGCATAGCTCATACAGGCAAAAAGCATTAACAAAACTGGGACACCCAGGGAACTCAACTTGAAGGATTAAACTACTAGATTACAAAATGTTTATCAGATCAATACCAGAATATTCTGTACCAATACGGCATACATTTTTCGAAACAAAAACACTAAAAGGAAATAAAATTAGATGAAAGGCAGTAAGAATCATTTTCAAGAACCATAACCAGCACAAATATACAACCTTTTTCTTACTAAAAGTTAGCCTGATATAAACGGAAACTAGCTTTGGTAACAAAATTAACAACAACAAACAAACAAAAAAACCTTTCTACCTGCTCTATTATAACAAATGATGGTAGATAAAACTACCTGTGTTCACCTCAGTTATCAACTGCCAACACACACTCCTTTCATTTTAGAAAAAAAAAAAAAAACAACTGCATAATTCTCATGCAAAACACATCAATAAAAGAATCCGTGTTTTCTGGAATTTCAAGTCTGTCTGTACTCTGTACTAGACTCTGCCTTCTTACATTTCCCCTCTACTGCCTACTTTTCCTTGAAGCCAGACATCTCGGCCAGCAATACCTAATGAATGAAAGAAGCAACACTCGAACAAGCAAAATGGTGACCCTAGCCAGAAACGAAGCAAAAATGATGAGTGAGAGCTGCTGAAATATCAGCAGCACAATTCCTCACCTAAACAAACATTAACCAAGTTCATTGTAGGAATCACTCCAGCAGAGTGTGGCACAAATGAGAGTATTGTTCATTGTGCCTCTCACCTGGGCAAGCACAGCGACCCCTTCAAGCAGCAGACAACTTTGTAAGATGTTTGAATTTATTTTGTCTAGAGGCATGGTTTGAAGTAAACATGCTTGCATTGCATCCACCGGATCTTCCCATTCTTCTGAACTGGTCAGGGGCAGATTCCACAGACTCTTGGAAACAAAGTACTCCAGCAATGACCTGGAAAGAAGCGTATACAGTTTAGCCACAGGCAAACGGTTACTCCTTTTGGTATAAATACTGTTCCTGACTAAACTGTATGCTCCTCCTCAAATTTCACATAGGTCTGAAAACACAGATTTAACCTAAGCACAGAGCGTCTCTTATGACACCAAGTAAAAAGTCTAAATATCACAGAAAAAAAAAAAAGCATCCATCGCTAGGAGAGATTACCACCAGGTGGCAGCATATTCCACAGCAGTTTTCCTGGCAATCATTGCGTTTTCCTACAGGCAGATGGTGCTACTGCTCCATTTTAGAGTGAAACTGTTTATTTCATCAAGTATCACCACACAATACTTGAATTTGGAGTCATTTTGCATGAAGCAAGAAAGGAGCATCCAAACATAGAAACTAGAAACTAAGCAAAGCCTAGCACTAAATGCCACTAATGCCTTCAATCTGAACATAAACAAGCCAATTGGTTTAGTCAGGAAATGCCTGTAGCCAAAGCCTCCTAAAGTTGCATGAAAGTCAGTGCACATCTTTCTTATTTGCATCTTCTGTAGTGAACTGACATTTCTGCTCAGAAAAAAAAAAGAAAACTGCTAGAACTTGTGAAAAGTTCTAGCGGTTTCTTGGGAATATGCAATAAAATGTACTGGTTTCAAGGTATTTTATGAAAAGTTTTCCAAGTTTTAACTTGTGTTAGGCAGGCACTAGTTCCATTAAGGAATTCAAAATAACTATTCTGCAGCTTGCTGTCATCATAATTACTACCAAGCTTCTGACATAACACGGTACTCATTACTTTACTCAAATATAGTAGTCTTGGCCCCCCCCCCCCCCCCCATCTCATGCAAATGAAGGAAGTTTCAGTGACTAATATTGGTGCAAAAAATTTTTTTTTTCTCTGAGTTGCATTGTAAAAAACCAACTAGATACCTTCATCTATGCTTCAATCTAGCTAGACAAGTAAATTATTACAGACATAAAAGCTCTTTCATTCAATACTGCCGCATTCCTCTTGGCAGCCAAGGAAGGTTATTTCAATCAAAAACTTGTTTTTAATGACAGTTATATGTTGTAATGAAGTGATAACACACACTGCACTATTTCAATAACGCTAATTTCACTTCCAAAGAATCATTCTTCATCAGCAAGGTATTTATTTATTTCATTGCTGACATGCTGTATTGCAGCAAAGTTCCTGGATTCTTTAATTCCTACTTGCAGTTGTCTAGTATGATAAGTATATTGCATCAATCAACCAAGGCGTTAGCTCCTTTTCCTTTTGGCACCAGCAGAGCACTTATTGGCTAGCAAGGCAAAGCTGCGACAGTCATTAACGGCAACGCTTACCCAATGAAGCCAGAATGCTCAAGTTCAGCACATGCAGAAGGTCTGTCCTCTGCAAGTGATAGCAGTATGTTGTTCAGTACCAAAATAGCTTGCTTCCTGTGGCTGGCTGACTCCTGCATCTTCTGGTATAAGATGTCAGTTAGCATGGTCACGTCACCTGTTGTGAGATGAATCAAGCAGGAACAAGAGCGAAAATGCAATTAGCTTTTTCGAAAACTTTTATTCAAGGTACAGCAATGAGACATGATTTTTGTAACATAAAAGTGTCACCGAACCGACAACGTTGCACTTGTCCAGACATGCCTGGTCCACTCAAAGCTGTACTAAGTGTGCCAATGAACTCAATAATCTTTTTTTTTTGTTTGGCTACTTTACATACAACTTTTAAGAACATTAGTTCTTACAACTTACATTTGTCAAGGATGTGCCTGTCTGCAATGAGGGTCAAATTAACCAAAACAGTAACCATGTGACCACACTATATCACATAGCAACAATGGGCGCATAGCGCCTAAACTGATAGTACCTGTACTTTCAATCAGTTATATATGTGCCAGTATAGCGGAAATCAAAGTAGGACCCCCACCCCGGGACCACCATTTGCATAAAATATGGGGGCCACCCATTTGACGCAGAATGTTCCAAGTGGTGTCAAATGACTTGGCATGTTCCTGAGGATAAAATTACTAATTGAGACCAAGCCCAAAATATGTGTGGGATTCGCAACGACAGCTTTTAGCCCCCAAACCGTGCATTCCGAGGACCTTCAGATGGCCATTAAGGATGAACCGTTTGTCACGGGAGGTTCTGGATGATGTCAAACGATTTGTTGTACTGTGATGCAGAACACTGAGGCAATGTTGATGGAGAATTTTTTTTAATTCTAAGCACTGGGTCTGGGCTTTCTTTTAAATTTAAGAGGGGGATAATCAGGAATCTTTCTTATATTTCCTACTTGTGCTATTTCTTCCTGCCAGCGGTGCACAGCCTTACCATTCTTTTGGCCCTGAAGGTGACTTATCTTCAATTTCATTCCTTGATGTAACTGTATTGTTTGCAAAGGACCACTATCATGCCTGCCTAATTATACAATGATCCGAACTACTCGGAATCGCACACAATTTGTCTAGAAAGTTGTTTGACATGCATGTCTCTTTCAGATACCATTCATCACTTCTACTGAAACACATTCTTCCTGCCTAAGCAATAGTCTATGCAGGCCTCAAGAAAAATCAGTCACCGCGCGCATGTGCATTCATGCGTGTGCTTTAACAGAAACCTAGAATAAAATTTTATCATTAAAAGTGACAAAATCTGTCGACGTTGATAGACATGCTTTCAAGGTCACTGCTCTGAGGAACACTATCTACTGCCTTCATTAGCTAATGCAAAAAGCACCCCAGTTGCAGATGAAGAATGCTAAGTTCATGTGGAATCCCTGCTCAGTGTAGCACACTCAGTGAAAACCACAAGTGCACTGTGTACATAACTGTGCACATAACGCCTGAAGGGAGTAAATGGTTACAGCCAAAGGCACTTGTCACTACTGCTACCGAGTTCCCTTCTCACATCAAAGATGTAAATCTGTCTAACAACTTAACTTTTCCACCTGCCCTGGCCTGCCTGCCACTGCTGCCCTGCCCCAATATCACATGTGATTTACAAGAGAACCCCCTAAAAATAATTCCACTTTCTGATTTCACTCAAGAGTGATTTATGGTTCACAGAGTTGCTAAAAACCAGAAGTTCTCTTGAGTCTGACACGTGAAGATATAGCAGGCTCTACATATATATGTCGACAAGTGGTGCGAAGACATCACTACGCCTGAGGTACTGGCTGAGGAAAAATATATAACATTTGAACAAGACCAGATAAAAAACACAAGTGGTGCTTCAGAAAGCTTAAAACAAAGTCATGCGAGCTTCATTTGCTGTCAGCCAGAGGCGAAAACATTTGGTACGACAGATGGCCTCTACAGGGCATTTTATAAAATAGCAAGCTTCTTCAAGGCAATGTGGTCAACTCTCTTACAGCACAGTTATTTCTTGACTGACTAACAAACCCACTGTTCAATTCTGACACAGTGTGACTGGATGAGGTGGCTTCTACAGATTCCATTTCTAGAAAACTTCCTGGTAACACAAACACTTCGTCCATTTATGAGTGGTCCATTTCTGAGTGGTTCTGCTGGATGCCACATGCACGGTTAGACTTGCAAAATGTAGAGCATTACAAATAAATTGTTGCAATAGCAGCAAATGCTAAAGGTTTTATGCAGACAACAAAATGCTCATTCGTCATGACTGAAAAAAATGAAAAATAAATTTTGTAGGCACTCAGCTCCACCCTTTTAATTTTCGATACAACAAGCCAAAAATAAAACACCTACCATAAGTTCCAAGCAGCTTGCATATGACAGTGAATTCTTTAAATATTCTCATGTCAGTGAAATGCATAAACTGATTGCGATAACAACTGCCAACAAGATCAGGAGCATTTGGAAAATCTGGAAGAAGAAAACATTACATCTCTTAACCAACAAATGAACAGTGAACAATACTATGCACTACAAAATGCGTGAGCGCAATTCAGACCAACATGCAACCCCATCCGTAAGCAGTAAAATCACGATAATTCAATTTGGGTTAATCCTAAATTCTGGTTCATTCGTAGGATTTCTACAGTCCCGTATTTTGGAACGTAAATTTCATCTGATAATTTGAACTGGAGGTTGGCACTGGCCCCATTAATTCAAAGACGTGGGATGCTACGCAGGAACAGCTGAGTGCACCGAAACATCGGTAAAACCCAAGACTGCCTGGTACGCAGCATCGCGGCTCTTATAATAGGCACGCGACATGATGACATCACACTAACATTTTGACTGCCGTTTTTGTTCTGCTTTGATTTCGGATCAATTCGCAACCCCGGTTACTTCAAATATTTTACAGAGTCCAAAAGGTATATTTATTGAGGTTTCACTGTACGTATTGCATATGTGGTATCGGTAAATCACGACATACATAACAGGTCTAACGAAGCCAGAGTAATGTAAAAGAAATGAGCAAAAATGGGGGTTCTCATAACCAGAAAAACACTACTCCTAATAGAACAAGAAACAATTTTCACAAACAATTTTTTCGGCCCAATCCTATTGGAAACCTTCATGAGAGATGTATTATAGTCAAAGAATTTTTGTAGTTTATGCAATCTCTCATTAATACATGGCACACACTGGAAACACTGGTTACTGAAGGACAGTAATTGCATGCTAGTGAAATGAAAATAAATTTGGCCCTAGCCTAAGAAGAAGGCAGCTCTCTTTGACACAATGTGATGATCACAGCTGCAGAAGTCCTTGAGATTTAATGGAATGCTGTATTATTTTTAAATGCTAACATGCTGCTCAATCAAGATACAACATGCTGATGGAGAATTACACGGAATTATACATGCAAAAAACCACTGCTATGTAAGTTAGCGCTGCTCTTGCTCCATTGCACTTCTTGTTGGAATGATAGCAGTGTTGTTTTTCAGTATAATCATTCCTTACATGAAACAAAAAAAAAAAAGGCTGCACTGAAAGAATGTAACCGTATAAGCAAAAGTGACATTTTTACAAACAGCACAGTGCACCTGACAGCGAAATCAGGTGCACTGATTAGCAAAGGGAGACACATTCCCGGGCACCCACAGAACATGAGCTGCAAACTTGCCAACTACATTCTGCACCAACTTCAAATGAGAATTCCTAATTTAAGCAGAAGTAATTTGCCTGATTCTATTAATACAAGGTGCTCTTCATTACCACTGTGATTTCATCATGCGGTCTTGTCTGTTCTTGGCCTTCTTAAGCTCATGTTAACTTCTTCCTTGTCACTTCTATCAAATCATCAAGCATTACAACAAAAAGTACAAGGCAGCTAAAGCTAAAAAAAAAAAATACATGAATATTGCAGGAGAACAAAAGTACATTTCTGTTTGTTTGACACAGCCTGTGATTAGGGATTGGAGTTTTAAGTTTAAACTGAAAATAAATTAATAGATAAAAATCAACACACGCCAAATTCAATTTTTGAAATTCGGTTTTAACTGAAAAAAGCCACACCTATCGGGCTATTGACCACAAGTTACAAATGGTCAAGAGACAGAAGTGTGGAAGCCAGGAGCAGGGTAAGACAACAGGACTGCTGGGATAAGCAGTGCAGTTGTACACTTTGAGGCA